>NW_017670238.1:710753-755817 GCF_001879085.1 Nicotiana attenuata
TTCATTTAATTTTTGGAAATGGAGCCACAAGTTTTGTGGCTCCATTTCCAAAAATTAAATGAAGTTGTTCTAGGAGGTAAAACACATACGAATACACTACNCTCGAAAGAAAGAGGTACGAGAGAGATGAGAGACTTACGTGCAAAGTTCCACTTCTCAGGGAAGGGAACCGTTTTTTTGAACCCATTACGGAAAAAAGTCTAGGGGGAATATAGGATGGAATTAGGTGAGGGAACGTGAAACTAATGTCTGCCAAATTGGCCAGATGCCTTAAACAAGAAACAACCCTCCATACCAGCGGGCCAATCTGTGCTAAACAAACTTTGAAGAAACGACAGAAATCGAGAATTACTGGGTCTGAAAGACTGTATAACTGGTAACTGAGGTAAACTAATAACCATAAGACATCATAACTGCTTTTGTACTTTCTGATAAGGTTATGCTCTAATATGTACTACTATCCATTGCATCACACTTTTAACGTCCTCTCAAGTTTCATATTTACCAAGCTGTACTCCATAATTATACCCCAATGGGCAGTTATCCTCTCTAGGACTTTAGGTTTCTCATGCGCGTCGCTTGGGCATCCAATATGTTTGGATTTCAATAGGAAGAGAAGGTTAACTATTGCTCTAAGCTTCATGGCACGATCTAGAGTAGAAAGAAGGGAGACAATCCTGAATATCTTGGTAGTTAGCCGTTTATATGAGTGGCCGGCACACACATATAAAGAAAACTCCACTAGACACGTCTTCATAGACTCCCTAGGACTCTTGAACCTGGCTNTCTCTTCAATTTTTCTCTAGTCTAAACACGACTTTCCCAAGCATAGCATAGATAGTAAATAGAACCTAACTGCTGGCCAGACAATTAAGCAATTAAACAATGAATTGAAGAAACAATCATATACTGGTGAATTATAATCAAGGTGAAGCTAATATCAAACAACAATATTCATGGCTAAATCACAACCCCAGAACAATGGGTGTTTAGCCACTCATAATGTAATCAAACAATTGCATAATTATTGAATCAATTGAAAATACTATAAAAAGATGAATAAAACTGAGAATTCTCCGCTTCCTCACGATCCCGTGTGTGTTTTTACTCCAAAGTGGTGTCTCCCTCCTTCAAAAATAGGTTTAGTCGTGCTTTTATACGTGTTGGGTAGGTCTAGGGTCGAAATAAACTTGTCCGGGGCGAAATAGGACACATTTCACGTCACCGGCACCCAGCCCAGCGCCAGGCGCCCTCCACGGCGCCCAAATATTTGTGCATACTGTTTTTGGCGCCACAGGTGGCGCCAGGCGCTGCATGTGGCGCCCAACAGGCCCTTTTACCCGGTTTCGTTCGTTTTGGCTCAAATCTTGCGCGTTTTGCCCTGTTCTGTTTGGAATTTGGAAAAACATAAATCATGAAAGTTGTAGCCCTTTGAGTTAGCTTTCCAACCATATATTGTGGAGACCAAATGGTGTTTTGAGCAAAAAGTTATATCTATTTTACTAGATAGTGCGCAATATGCCTACTCGATTCTTCGTTCTCTCTAACTATCATCCGTTGACCCCCAAACACGATTCCGGCTTAATTCCTTGAGCTTTTACTCAGACTTCAAAGCTCCAAATCACTTGAATTCATTCTTTAACATCTATATAGCTCGGAATCACTCCTATAAGGCATAAAACACATAGTTAGTGCAAGACACTAGCGATTAAAGCTCAAACTCAATCAAAGTGCAGTAAATTTGAGTGTAATAATCGACTAAAATATGTAATTATAGCCTATCATCACTATCAAAACTGAACTGAAATGTTAACTGATAACTGATAACTGAAGTGATAACTGATAACTGATAACTGATAACTGATAACTGAAATGATAACTGATAACTGAACTGAACAAAGGAAGTAAGGATATGAATACTCCCTCTTCTGAATGATGAACAACCTGTTTATCTGAATAAATAAACTGCGGCGTCAGTCCCAATATATATATATTTTCACAACTGCGGCCTCGAGCCCGAGTATACGTATACATAACTGCGACCTCACGTCCAAAATGCATAAAGCATAAACTGCGGCCTCAGGCCCAAAGATGCATAAAGCATAAGCTGCGACCTCAGGCCTAAAGATGCATAAAGCATAAACTGCGGCCTCAGGCCCAAATACATGTGTTCAACACTCAGGAACTGAGAATCAAACTACAATACATGATAATGAAATACTGAATCACACTGAGTTATATGATACTGGAATACTGGATCGCACTGAGTTACATAATACTAGAATACTGGATCACACTGAGTTACATAATACTGGAATACTGAATGGGACTAGACTGAGACATGTATTCTTGAACTGATTATAAACACTAAAACTTCAACTGTTTATGGCATACTGAGTAATCTATACTAAGACTCGGGGGCATCAAACCCAAGTTTATATTGAATAAGCACTAAGCTCACAATGTTCAGAATGAAAGTCATGAACGAGTTATGAAGCTAGAGAATAGAAGTTCTGCAACTATTCAAGGAACTAGACTTAACTATATTTTTGAGGCAATTGAAACGTCGTAAAAGAAACGTAGTGTAGGGAGAATCATTAAAATTCCCAAACATAGAGAGTTAGCATCACATACCTTAACTTCCTGCTCTTGAGCATAATACAACGTTCGCCAACCCTTTCAATTTAATCTATATCAATACAAGTCAAAGGGATTCCATATTAGCAATAATACTCATGTTTTGGTTACTTAGGCATTTTCTCAAACACTTGGTGGCATAAAGCTTCATAACCCTTATTAATGGTGTTTCTACACCCAATAACCCATTCTCTTGTTCCTAGACAAATTCTAAAGTCTCGAATGGTTATAATCAATATTATTCTTTATCACCCATAAGGTAAACAACACCCTTAACCAATAATCAACAATCAACACCCCAAACCTATAATCGTTCATGCTTTTCTATCAAATCCATCAACTCATATCTCATGAACTAGAATTTATAATCATTAAACCAGTGCTAGAATCAATTAGAGGGTGAAGACATTACCTCTTTGAAGTTCAATCCCCTTGTATTCGAGTTCTAGGGGTTCCTTCTCTCACAATGATGTCCCAATCGAATATATAATGATATGTAGGGTTTACCATGTTAATAAGATGTTGGAAAATTAAAATTAACTTAGAATCACCATTAGAACTTACCTTGAGGGGTGGATGGACCCTTAAGGAGTTAGGTTTTTGAGAGCTTTACTTTCTAGAGCAAGTTTTTATGTTTTGGGGCTGTGGGGGACGAAATAGGGCTAAAAAACGACTTCCCAAGTTGCCCACCGCGTCCCAGTAGGCCTGACCGCGGTAAATCGCTGGAACACTGCCTCACCACCGCGGTCGCGGTCCGGGCGCGGTGGTTGCGCACTGTTCTGTAAGATGGGTATAACTTTTTGCACAGAGATCCATTTTGGCTCCACAATATATCGTTGGAAAGCTATTTCAAAGGCCTACAACTTTCATGCTTTGAATTTTCCCAAATTCCTTACACATTTTCACTAAACCCTTCTGGAAGATAGACCTTCTGCAAACTTAGTCGATTTGGTCAAATCTTATGCACCTCACTTTCCATCTTGATTTTGAAACAACTATTCTCACCCATAATCATCCCGATGGGACTTCACATGTCCAAATATAACCTTACTACTCCTTTAGCTCATTCATACCTAAGCCGAATGTACGGGGTGTTACAGAGGATGCAGGGCAGGCTATGTGTGCCTAATATGGACGGCTTGCGTAAGTTGATTCTTCAGGAGGCTCACAGCTCCCCATACTCTATTCATCCGTGTGCTGTGAAGATGTACCAGGACTTGAGGCAACATTACTGGTGGAGGAGGATGAAAAAGGACATAGTGGAGTATGTTGCTTGGTGCCTAAACTGCCAGCAGGTAAAGTATGAGCATCAGCGGCCGGGTGGGTTGCTTTAGAAGTTAGAGATTTTGGAGTGGAAATGGGAGCAGATCACTATGGATTTCGTTGTTGGACTACCACGGACTCAGCAGAAGTTTGATGCAGTTGGGTGATTGTGGATAGACTGACCAAGTCAGCTCATTTCTTTCATGTGATGACTACCTATTCTTCCGAGTAGCTGGCTCGAGTTTATTCCGTGAGATTGTCAGACTTCATGGAGTACCGGTATCTATCAGCTTTGACCGGGGTACGCAGTTTACATCACGGTTCTGGAGAGCCGTACAACATGAGTTGGGTACTCGGTTGGAGTTGAGCACAGCATTTCACCCTCAGACGGACGGACAGTCCGAGCGCACTATTCAGATTCTTGAGGATATGCTCCGTGCGTGTGTGATGGAGTTTGGAGGTTATTGGGGTCAGTTCTTGCCACTTGCGGAGTTTGCCTACAACAACAGTTATCAGTCCAGCATTCAGATGGCACCGTGTGAGGCTCTATATGGTACGCGGTGTCGGTCCCCAGTGGGTTGGTTTGAGCCGGGCAAGGCCAAATTATTGGGTACGAACTTGGTTCAAGATACCTTGGAGAAGGTTAAGGTGATTCAGGATAGACTTCGCACAGCCCAGTCCAGACAGAAGAGTTATGCGGACCGGAAGGTTCGCGATGTTGCATTCATGGTTGGAGAGCGGGTCTTACTCCGGGTTTCGCCTATGAAAGGCATTATGAGGTTTGGAAATAGGGGCAAGTTGAGACCAAGGTTTATTGGTCCCTTTGAGGTGTTGCAGCGAGTTGGGGAGGTTGCTTATGAGCTTGCCTTACCTCCCAGCTTAGCAGGAGTTCATCCGGTATTTCATGTTTCGATGTTCCGGAGGTATCACGGTGATCATCTCACGTGTTGGATTTCAGCTCAGTCTAGTTGGACAAGGATTTATCCTATGTTGAGGAGCCAGTGGCTATTGTGGACAGACAAGTTCGAAAGCTGAGGTCAAAAAACATCGCATCAGTAAAGGTTCAGTGGCGGGGTCAGCCGGTCGAGGAGGCGACTTGGGAGATCAATCAGGATATGCGCAGTCGTTATCCTCATCTTTTCACCATTTCAGGTATGTCTCTATGCTCGTTCGAGGATGAACAATTGTTTTAAGAGGGGGATGATGTAACGACCCGGCCGATCATTTTGAGAGTTAGAGCCCCGATCCCCTATTAACTGCTTCCCCCATATCTATTTTTGCTGTTGTGACTTGCCGGGAGGTTTCGTTTTAGGTTTTGAAGTGTTTTGGAATACTTAGTCCCTAAATGGAGGCTTAAGTCTTATAATTTGGACCATAGTCAGAACTGTGTGAAGACGACTCCGGAATGGTATTCCGTCATTTCCGTTAGCTCCGCTGGATGATTTTGGGCTTAGAGGCGTGTCCGGACTGTGTTTTGGAGGTCCGTAGCCCATTTAGGCTTGAAATGGTGAGAGTCGAATTTTTGGAGTTTGGACCGGTAGTGGAATTTTTGATATCGGGGTCAGAATCCAATTTCGGAAGTTGGAGTAGGTCTGTAGTGTTGAATATGACTTGTGTGCAAAATTTGGGGTCAATCGGGCATGGTTTGGTTGGTTTCGGCATCGGTTGTCGAATTTGGAAGTTTCAAGTTCTTTAAGTTTGAATCGGAGGATGAATCGTGATTTTAGCGTTGTTTGATGTGATTTGAGGGTCGTACTAAGTTTGTATGGTGTTTTAGGACTTGTTGGCATATTTGGTTGAGGTCCCGGGGGCCTAGGGTGAGTTTCGGGTGCTTAACGGAATGAGATATGGACTTATGCAATTGTTGAAACTGTTGCACCTGGTGTTTTTGCACCTGCGCACTTTGGGCCGCAGGTGCGGTGCCACAAAAGTGGCCATGGAGCCGCAGAAGAGGTTTATGCCCTGACCAACTGGGATCGCAAGTGCGGCGATTGATCCGCAGAAGTGGATGCGCAGAAGCGGTAGGGGCCCGCAGGAGCGGGCTCGCAGGTGCGGCCCAGTGCTTGGAGATGCGATCTTAGCCCATTTAAGTCGCATTCGCACCTGCAATAAATTTTCCGCAGGTGCGGGAGTGCAGATGCGGTTAAAGCTTCGTAGAAGCGGGTTCGCTGGGTAGAAAAGAGAGGATTTTGAGGGTTTGAATTCATTCTTCATTTTTGGACTTGAGAGCTCGAAAATTGGCGATTCTTCGAGGGATTTTCAGAGAGAGCTTTGGGGTAATGATTCCTAACTCGATTTTGGTTGTATTTCATTAATCCATAGTTATTTTCTTCATTAAATTAAGGAATTTGGGTGAGAAGTTGGGAAAATGGGGGAAAAGTTCTTCAACCAAATTTTTGAGTTTTGATTGGGATTTAGGCATCGGATTTGGATAATTTTGGTACGAGTGAACTCGTGAGTTAATGGGTGTTCATAATTGGTGACTTTTACCCGATTCCGAGACGTGGACCCGGGGAGGCTTTTTAGGTAATTTTCCAATTTCTTGTGTTAGCTTTGATTTCATTAGCTAGATTAGTTTCTTGTAGTTATATTTATGTTATGTAATTGATTTTGGCTAGATTTGGGCCACTCGGAGCCGGATATTCGTGGGAAAGGCATTGTGACGGATTGATTTGAGCTTGGTTCGATGTAAGTGACTTGCCTAACCTTGTGTAGGGGAACTCCCCTTAGGATTTTGTATTGTTTTGATACGTGAGCGCCGTGTACATGAGGTGACGAGTACGTACACGGGCTATTTGTTGTAAAACTCCGTTTTCACTAAGTCATAACCTGTTTCTCCTTATTTGAACTACACTAGCATATGTCACTATCCTGTTTAGTCTAGAATGGCATGCCTACGTGTTTTAACTGTCTATCTGAACTCTGTGCAGCATGTTTAGTGAAATTACTTGCTTTTCTTGACTTGAACTTAGTCTAAACTGTAGGTTTTCTTGCTGTAACTATTATTTCTGTTGGTTGAGCTGCATATTTACTTTGGGACTACGCAACGGTATTCTGGAAGATCCCTCTGTACTGCATATTTACTTTGGGACTATGGAACGGTATTCCGAGAGATCCCCCTGCACTGCATATTTACGTTGGGACTACGGAACGGTATTCTGGGAGATCCCCCTGCACATTTACGTTTGGGACTACGAGACGGTATCTCGAGAGATCCCGTGTTGTTATCTTTGTGTTCTGAGCTGTTGTCTTTCTACGATTTCATTCCTGTTAGATTTTCGTATTTATTTTTATTGCGATATTTCACTCTGTCTTATTTCATTATATTTATACTAGTAGGGCCCTGACCTGATCTCGTTACTACTCGACCGAGGTTAGGCTTGGCACTTACTGAGTACCGTTGTGGTGTACTCATGCCCTTCCCTGCACATGTGTTTCGTGTGCAAATCCAGGTACCGCTTATCAACCGCATTACCAGTGAGGCGAGACACCAGTAGAGACTTCAAGGTATATCCGCCGCGTCCGCAGACCTCGGAGTCCCTATCTACTCCTCCCCATGTCAAACACTTCTTGTATTTTCTTTTGTTTAGACTTAGGAGTATAGAAGCACTGTTTTCTTTCTGTAGCTTGTGACTTATGATATTCCGGGTTTTGGGAGAGTTTATGTACATTTCGAGAGTGGTAATTGTATATGCCGAGAGGCATCTTAATTTCTTATTAAAGTTTACCTGTTAGTTGTTAGCTTTTATGTTTCCGTTTTATTTTCCGTAAATGTTAGGCTTACATCATAGAGACTAGGTGCCGTCACACGGTTCTTGGAGGGAGAACTTGGGTCGTGACAATTTATTTAATTGGAATTCCTATACAAAGGTTACAGTACCTATCCGTATACCTAGCAATTGTACATTTGACGAATTTGTTGATGTTATCATTAAACGTGTAATACTAACATGTTCCCCGGGGAATTTGAATATTACATATATGCTTAGGTCTGCACCGAACAGGGACATGATTCCTCTTTCCTTCATTAAGAATGACAATGATTTGCAATCGTACCTCCTTGATGTTACAATGGATGGTATGAGGCCTTGTTTGAAGATATTTGTGGCTGAAAATGAGATTAAAGAAGGGGCTGAAGTTCCTGTTGAAAGGTCTCATCAAGGTTCAAATGTTGCAGCTGCACCACCACCACCACCAACAACACCAACACATCCACCAATTTTAGAAGTAGAGGAGGAAAAATGGTGAAAGATAACTTCCGTGGATTTAGTCATGACTTGCATGATTTTGGTGACAATGAAATGAACTCGTATGATCCGGAAGATGCAGATGGAGCGGAAGAGCTCCCAGATATTGTCAATCGGGTAGCTGGAGATGAAGGCTTGGTGGACTCGTTAGCTACACAACACAGCTACCCGAAGATGTTTCGACAACAAATTGGATCAAATGAAACAATTGGAGATTGCTTATGTTAAAATGCATTTTACGTTTCATATGAAGAAGAGTAGCAGCAGTGGCATGCTGAGATGTGAGTTGCCCGTGGAAGTTATGCGTTTTAAAGTACGCAAGTTCTGATAGGTTTTATATTACCAAGTACCATGGCGAGCATACATGCGGGGCACAACACATATTATTCCGTCATCCTAACACGTCGTCAAAAATTTTTGGATGCATGTTACCAGGAACGGTATGTTAATGGCAAAGGCCCATCCTCGCCAGATCTGAAGGATGCTATTTTTGCAGATTTTAACAAAAATCTTACTTATTGGAGGAGCTGGAAGATAGGTGAAATAGATAAGGCTATGATCAGGGGTACACAGGAAGAGGGAAATGCTTTGTTGGAAGCGTATCCCCATGTTATGATGTCCTATAATGAAGGAAGTATTGTTGATTTGAAGGTTGATGATAAATTGCATTTTAGATAATTTTTCTTATATGTTAGAGCTTTCATTAAGAGATTCGCGCATATGAGAAAAGTTATTGCTGTAGATGGGATATTTCTGAGTGGTAGGTATGGAGGTTGCTTGTTGTATGTTGTGACACAAGATACAGAGAATCACATTTTTTCAATTGCGTTGTGTAGTCGATAAAGAGTGCGATGATTCTTGGACCTACTTTTTTGAATATTTGCGGCATATTGTTGACGACAGTGATGAATTGTGCATTATCTTTGATCGGCAGTTGTCTATTGGAATGGCTTCAAAAAAGTTTTTACTGCCGCTCATCATGGTTTTTTGCCCGCGTCACATTGCTGAAAATATGCGCAAGAGGTTTCATTGTGGAATTTTTATTAAGCATTTCTTTTTTGCCGCACAGTCATACAATACTGAGGAATTTTTTGACCATTTTCAGCAATTGCGTGATAAAAGTAGGGAAGTAGCTAATTATCTCGCGAATGAAATTGGGTTCCAAAAGTGGAGCAGGGCCATCTTTCCAGGAAACTAATACAGCATGTTGACAACAAACATTGCAGAATCGCTCAACGCAATGCTTAAGGATCAAAGAGACTTCCCGATCATTGGCCTATTCAATCATATTGTTCGAAAGTTTGCAGAAAAATTCGAGGAGAGGCGTAATGAAATGGAAAATACTTTGACCCTCTTTGTTCCTTCTGCTGAAAAGAAGATTAAGAATAATATAGTTGTCAGCGACGCACTCTGGTGCATCAATTAGAGAATAGCCAGTTTAGCATCGTCAGTCACGGTAGGAATGCAGTAGTTGATCTGTATTTGAATACATGTTCTTGTTATCAGTTTGATTTGGAAAAAATACTCTGCCCACATGCAATGGCAGCTCTGAGATTGAGCTTTGGGGATGGATATGGTTCCTCCATTTACGATCACACCTCTCTGTTCTGTAAGGTTTCAACATATTTGTCTACATATGAAGGAACCATTCACATAATCCCTACAGAAGAGAAATGGGTGGTGTCTAATGAGATTCAATCCACAAAAATACTTCCACCCGATGTCAAGCCTACAAAGGGTAGAAGGAAGTTTAAGAGATGGCCAAGTATTTTAGAACCTAATTCTTCTGGCAGCAGGAAAAAGGAAAAAATAAATGTTCCATTTGCAAAGAACTTGGCCACAAGAAAACAACTTGTAAAGTATTGTTGCATCATTCTTGATCTTTTAGCTACTGGTATTGTAATAAAGATAATTAACTCTTTTAATATTCTAGACTTGTTGTTTATAATCACTTGTTGTTTCTACTATCAACTGCTGCATTGTACATCATAGACTATTGTTATGGCCAACCACCAGCATTGTCTATTGCAGACCTATAATGTAGAGTCAATCCTCCCTTATTTTTAGAAGGAGTCATGTGATCAAGTTGTCTCATAGACTACTATTTTATGGTCAACCATTGTCTATTGTAGACCTATGATCTAGAATCAACCCCCTTATTTTAAGGAGTCATGTGACCTTCTGTCGTAGACTACTGTTTTAGAATCGACCACCCACAATGTCTAATGTAGACCTATGATCTAGAATCAACCTCCTTATTTGGAGTCATGTGACATACTTATTCCATAGTGTATTATTTTATGATCAACTTCCTTATTCTATCTTCAACCAATGTTCTATTGTCAATCCCCGTCGATATTTCCAATTTAACCAAGACTTGTTGCGCTGGTTTAGGTAGTCTATTGACAACCACTGATTTAGGTAGTTAATTTAATATCTAATGTTAACAAGTGCTGGCAGCCAATATGAAAAGGACTTGTCTAATTAATTGAAATACATCGAATATGCCAAGTCAAAGCATCAATTCGATTGTCAAAACTCTCAACAGTCACATCATTTACGAGAAGTCATATGGAAAGGCACCATTTAATGTCAAACTCTGCCTATAAATATACTAGATCTGATGGAAATATTTATTCATCATTCTTCCAAATTGCCTCTGCGGCCAAGGCCATGAATGGTTGCCATTTCATCAGGGAATCAATGGATAAACTCATCCGAGAGATCTAAGAAGACAAGGTGGGGCAAGAGAGGAACATTCTCCGTATCGCACGCATTTTGCAGATTCTCCTTCGTAGGGCTGGTGAAAATATTCACCGCTATGTTAGCCCAGGAAATTTTTCTCCCCGTGATCCTTCTCCCCCCGCAGTTTAATTTTTTTTGTTAGTTAATGGAAAAAAATGTATGATGCTGTGAAGGAGTGATTTAACAAAAATATTTAATTTAAGTTTTTGTCTATTTATCTTTCTGCCCTATTTTTTGAATTTTTTGCCATGTTTTTTATTTTTATGCTTTGGTTGTTTTTTTTAATCATTTGACAACACTTAAGTGCAAAAAGACCCCAAAATAAAATGAAGAGGTTCCAATAGAAACATACAACTCAGGCGATATAAATTTCAGTCTTCCAAATATTTGAATTTTCCGCCAATGAATTAAAAATTTCACATGAGTTGTTGAATAAACCAACAATATATAGTCTACCCCACTGGTGGTCTATAGATCTATTGTAAATGTAAACCAATAGAATTTCATATTAAAGAATTAAGAACGGTATATCAGTCATAAATTGGACAGACATAGGGGTAGGTCCTCGATTATTAGTTGTTCGTTAGTGTAAAGTATTAATTCAGTTACCTTAAATCAATAAATGATAATTATTTGTGAATAACTTAAAGTTGTAAACATCTAATTCAGCAAATTCCAAACTTTGAATTGGATAAAATGGATTAGTATAACGTATCAATTATATCGGTATCAACCTAAGCCTATAATTGGTGAACATAACTTTCATTATATAGCCAATGACTATTATTAAAACATAGTGTTAAGGCAATGTATGCAATTTGAAGACTAATACCTATTATAATCGATCACAACATTACTTAATATCAACACGAGTTGATATTATAGCCCAACATTCAATATACAACATTCATGCTTAAAGGCATTACTTGTTTACAACACTTCACTAGACGACACTCTTATACTTAGATGTTTTGCTTCTTGGGTTGTTACATGTTTTAGAATGACCAACTCTTAATGGTATGAAATACACCGCCAAGTATAATAACTTTAAATGTTCCATGATGATTAATAAAATGTTTAAACGTTATAATATCAAAAAAAATCAAGGTCGAACGTGGTGTAATCCTTATTTTAGTGAATTCTCGATTATTAGTTTACCTTCGACCGCAATAAGAGTTGAGGACAAAACCTCAAGTTGACACTCGCCCATTAAGGAAGTCTATTGATTTATGCTGAATGTCCAGGATTAGGGTTCAGGATTGGGGTTCAGGTTTGGGGTTAGGATTCAGGGTTTATAGACTATTAAAGAAGTTTATCAACGACTAGTGATTGATGAAAGACAACTTGTGTTGTTCAGTAAATTAAAATATGTCCACGTGGCCTATCCCTAACCATATTATTTTTGACCCGTTAAAATTACCCATTTGACCCATTTAAAATTACCCATTTGACCGGCCATGTGATCAAAATAAAATTGATCATATTTCAACTATATTTTTTTACCCGTTCAAAATAACTCATTTGACCCATTTAAAATTACCCATTTTACCTGCCATCTCAAAACAAAATTGATCACATTTCAACCCCATTTTTTACTTCCGAAAAATATTACCCAAACAATTGAAGGAAAATGAATCAAGGGTCGAGTGCATCCTTTGGGTCGAGAAAGAATAGTTACTGCGGCATGGCTGCCAGTCAATTTATAGCTACAACTCCGGTGATTGCTGGTAGGCGATTCTCAAAATATTCCAAAACTATGGCAAGATAAATTCCACAGATTCGCCTCTTTTTAATTTTATGAATTTAATTTTACAAATAAATTATTTTTTTCATTTGATTCAATAGGGTAAAAGATGTCAATTTTAGGAATGGGACGATGATCTGCTAGATCCTAGGATCGCTGACCTTATCAGTAGTTTGAAATATGAAAGGATGTTCTTAAGCATGAAAAATTGTTCTGTAGATGAAGGTGGCTGAACTTGAAAATATATTAGCAATGGATGGTCACGAGGACGATGATGATGATGGAGGGATTGAACTGGGGGAGAGCATATTCCTATAAATTGTACATTTTGAGGGATGGTTAAGATGAATGAAATGAAGCTGAATAAGTGGGTTATACTCTTGTGCGTCGTTGTCATATTTGTGGCAGCTTGGATGATAAAGTGAGAAGGAACATTGGTTTGTTGTTGGTAGGAATAGTTTAATTATTGTAAGTTTATTTTGTTGGAAGTCTTTTGGATCACGTAATGTTGTACTGATGTTATGTTAAATTTGTTGAAGTTATTAGACACGACTTTGAGTCTATTGCGCAACCAAGTAGCTAGTTTATTGATGGACTTATTGTTTATTATGCAACCTATAGTTGCCTGATGCAATGCTATATTTGATGAAGTTATTAGACGCGACTTTGAGTCTATTACGCAATCAAGTAGTTAGTTTATTACTAGACACATTATCTATTATACAACCTCTAGCTACCTGTTGTAATACAATAAGGAAGTGCTAAGGAAGAAAAAATTATAGAATCACAGTTAATAAGCAAAAAGGTAATTTCATTACATAGAGGTAGATGCAAATATCACAAATTACTACAAGTTCACCCAAAATGAATTTACACAAAGTTAAATTATAATTCTAAAACTAAGAAGGGTCCATCCTTCCCTTAAAATTATCCACTGCAAAAATTTTCCTGAACAACTCCATTCACCTGTCATTGAGCTAATCCAGCGGTGTATCAGTTAGGAGGAAGTCAATAACCTTCACTGCATATGCTCCACTGCTTTCACTATAATAATTAAAGACACAATTAATTATTAAAGAAACCAGAAGAACGAGTAAAACATAATGGATGGCACATTTAATTTATCTTTACTGAATGGATGACACATCTATAATACGCCCTCAGAGCATTTCTTCGTAAGCACATCTTGTTCTAAGTCTGTAAACTGTCCAATTTTCATTAAAATCCTAGGCATCATGAGTGCGAAGGGGTTGTACCAGTTCTTCTAGTTTACTATCATCATACAAACTGACATTGTTATCATAAATTCGAATCAAACCCTCTGCCAAGTGGAAAATAATAGGCACAAAATACTTGTTATCAGTTTGCCACACACAGTACAATACCTTAGCCTTGCACCAATCCACAACCCCAGGTTTTGGCATACTTCCTTGAGGACATAGCATCACAGGTGTAAGGCACAAGTCTTGGAAAGCATCAACTGTCTAACAAAAGTCCAAATCATTTTCCTCTTTACTGGCAGCATCCTTGATCTTATCCTATGTAGTGCACATGTTGTTGCATAATGCAACATCCATAACAACATGACTACGGGCATAAAGGTGTAGATGTTTTATGTTTCGTACATGTATCAGTGCCAAAAGTTCCCCCACATGCTAAATATTATAAATAATTGTACGTTAAATATGGAGCTACTACAAAAAAGAAATACACGCAGTGATTAAAGGACTTACAAAAATTAAAACGGACGGGTTAGCACTACACAACTGCTCAAAAAACCTCCGACCATAGATGCTAGTCAAGAAGTTTTTGGGAAACTTTTCCTTCTTGTCAAACCATTCACAAATAGTTTCTTATCTTCCTCCAAAACCGGTTTGAGTACGTCTACCTTTGGTTTCTTCTTCTGGATATGTTTCAGCTTCCTCATCTTGCTTACTGAAATTGGAGCATTACTCAATCTGCTTTGCAATCTTATAACTCTGTACCAAGGTAACTCAACTACTTCAAAATGGCTCTCGTTCTGATTTTGCATCTCTCCAAGGATTTTCAACACCTTATCCAATTTGTCATTCACAACCTTCAACTTTTTGCGCACGTCTGTATCACTTGGCTGAGCATTTTACATCCTGCATGGCCCTCCTCTACCAATATCAGAAAAACCACCAACTAGTGGTGAATCAGGAATACTACCACCCAAAGGGTCATCATCGTCAATGTCAACTTCACCATTAGTCTCTAAGCTCACTGCACCAGGTGCCTTTTTAATGGCAGTCATCCATTCCAAATCAACCGCTAGCTGGTCGATTATAGGATATGCTACCTCATCGTCGTATGGAACCAAATTCTTTATGTAGTCCATATCCATCTCACATAGTGTAGGAATAAGGTAAGGGTACACCTCCTGAAATATAGCATAGTTAGAAGTCAATAGACAAGCAATACAAAAAAAATAGACACGGGGTCCATGATAATCTCCTACTTTGGTTGATTCTAATCTACCGGTAGAGTGTTATTGCACTCCCTATCTTACCACACCAAGGTCATAACTCTCTGCTTAAAGGGATCCCAATTAGGGTCAGATGTCACTTTCTTGCTGTGCCATCTCAATATCCTTGGCAACGGTAGCGGTACGACCTTTGATTTCTCGGCACTACGACCAAATAGCGGAATTGCTTCGTATGCACATGCCTACATTTTTCAGGAACCAAAAAGTATTAATTTCTGTCTGCAGTAAATAAAATAATAGTACTCAACTGCAAAGAAATTTTGAGAAGGTTTTTTTAGTACTTACCATGAATGCCCATAGGAAGCCATATAGGGCATAACTAGCCGATTTGGACTATTTACCAAAGATTTTATTTTCCTTCCTCTTGCTCACATATGATTTGTACATTGGCAACAACACTCCTTGCCCCATGGATATTTCATGAAAACTTCCAAATTGTTAGCCATACGACTCCACTTCTTATCGATGCATGCTATGTTATCCCTTGCATTCATTCCTGCTAGACTAGCAAACTTCTTATCGATGTGTGCTATGTTATCCCTTGCAAGCAAGATTGAATGGACAAACCACACCAATGCAATCTTAAACCTCTCGACTGTGTCAAACCTCTTGGACTTCAACTATTTCAAAAGGAGCTCTGCATCCACACCCTTCCTGCTAGACTAGCAAACTTTGTCGTAGAATGCTTCGCCTTCCTGCTAGACTAGCAAACTTCTTATCGATGTGTCCTATGTTATCCCTTGCAAGCAAGATTGAATGGACAAACCACACCAATGCAATCTTAAACCTCTCGACTGTGTCAAACCTCTTGGACTTCAACTGTTTCAAAAGGAGCTCTGCATCCACACCCTTCCTGCTAGACTAGCAAACTTTGTCGTAGAATGCTTCGTCATTATCCATCACTTTCTTCATTTCTTCTTTACTGGGTTTGACACCACATTTCAATCCAGTCGTCATAGAAAACTCCTTCAATCCAAAGTGAACAGTCTTGTCTCCAACTAAAAACCATAACTCGCGCTTCTTCGCGCAATAAATTCGGTGAATCAGCAGGGAATGGACAAGATGTCCATTGAAATGTGTACAGTGCTCTGAAAGTTTTGCAAACTGTCCAAAAAAACTACTATTAAACTTTTCCATCAATTTTATTGTTCTAAGTTTATCCTTGAACTCATGGAATACATTGATCCTAGACCTCACGCTAATCTTGGCCGGAAAACATTTATACTTTCTTAGAAAAGTCCTGAATTTGTATTTAGATGCGTCGATCGCCCTTACAAACACAGGAATTGAAAGAGCATCCTGGTGACCTTCAACTGCTGCATGTGTTTCACTTTATAGCCCATCTTCACCGTCTTCAAGTTGTTCATCATCTTCTTCACCATCTTCTTCTTCTGCTACATATTCTTATTCTGCTACATATTCTTCTTCTGCTACATCTTCTTCTTTTTCTTCTTCAGCATTTTAATCAACCTCCTGAGCAGCAGCATCACCATTTTCATCATCCTCCCCACCTAAAGCTTCACCATCACTGTCTTTTTCTTTTTCGATAATTGTTTTTTCGGAAACTTGTTCTTCTATTTGAGTTTGTACTGCATTTATATCCAAGTCTTCTTCCTCCCCCTCATCAACACCCTTTAATGCTGAGCTCCTTGAAATATATTTTTTACTAACAGGTATGTCCTCGTCAACTAATCTAGGCCTTGATCTTGTTCTTTTTTTACCAATAGACTTTGATGGCTCTTTGTTCTTTTTTCTCATATCACGCATAGAAATCTCAACATTTCCTTTACTAGGGGAAGTTTTAGAAGTATCTACTTTTTGTTTCCTAGTAGCAGTTTTTGAAGGCCCAGCATTTGCTTTACTTGGCGATGCTTCTTGTGTTTATGCATTTCCTTTCTTGTTTGAAGGCTTTGAAGGCTGTGCAATTGCCTTTGTTGCCGAAGGAATATGCTTCTTAGCAATTAATTTCTCCCTCATGTTACCTACATGCAAATATGCAATGTCACGTTTAATAATTTGAAACTTATAATCGGAATAAAAAAAATAAGCCCCAATTCCAACAAACATCTATGACTAGAAAACCATCGACCACAGGTTTGTCAATAAATATTAGGTCACCAGTTATGACGAAATTCTAAAATACATAGCACAGAAGTAGTCCAAGAAGAAAATATTACCACCCACGCCATATAAGATATGGTTATACACAACACAATCGATCTTGAACATGCACATGAAGGAATCACTCTACAAAACTCGAAATAAAAAATGTAAGAAACGGAAAAAGAAGAATTTAGGATTTACCAAAATTAACGCATTCTGAGCTTTAATACAGTGCGTATAAAGGGAGAAGCCTTTTATTATTTTGTTCAAAAGTCTAAAGAAAGTAGCCTTCTATTATTTACATTCTTCAATTTGTCTAAATTTATAAATAATACTTCTGTTATTAATGCATCATTCAATGCAATCTGAAAACTGAAATTGGGAAGTTTTTCTCAATTAAAACAACCTTTCATTTGCCTTTGCAACTCTTCATATAAAGGCAGTTACGGAAGAAAGAAAAAAAAGAGCAAAAATTTGCAGAAGGATAAATCCAAAAAATGAGAAAAAGGATAAATGACTTTCTTGGCCTATTAGATGTGCCACATCAACTCTTCCATTCCCAACTTTATATTCCCAACTTTATATATATATATATATATATATATATATATATATATATAGAGAGAGAGAGAGAGTATATAGATACAAAAATGATCTGTGAAACATTTCATGCTTTTTGCTCTGTCTTATTATTTACAATGGAAAGCTTTCTGCATGCGCCAACTCCTTTTTGTCTCGCATTCTTTGTAGGTTATTCACCCTATACATGATCAAACATTTTACTTGACTAAGGATCACAAAAGGAAGCTTAAGGAAGAATATGGTGAGTGTTTCATTGTATGAATCTCATAGCTTGAATGCTTGGGGTATTCTTTTTTTTTTCTTCTTAAATTTTTATTAAAATTATTTTCTATTTCGAAGGAATTGAACCATGGACCTTTGTTCAAAAAGTAGGGGATGCAGTTTTAGTACCTGCAGGTTGCCCTTATCAAGTTAGAAATTTGAAGGTGCAGTCTCTCTCCCTCTCTCGGTCTCCCCTCCCTCCCTCCCCTTTTCATTTTTTATAATTCCTCCTTTTAAAAATAGCTTTGACTCTCAATTCAATTTTAGCATAATAGCGAAGCTATAGTAGCTTAATTTACCTTTTGGAAAAAAAATCTTATAGTTGAAGGCTTGAAGCTATATGATTATATTTTTATCATTTCTTGTCTTGTCAAACAAAAAAGTGACTGATACTTTTATCCAATCCGTAGTGGTTGTGAAGGATAAAATTTTTTGCACCAGTATATCTTGGGTAAGTTTTAGGATATCAAATGTGGACATTTTATAACTTAAGTTTTCAACTATATACATTCTGCAGCCAAAGTAACTAAAACAACTTAAAGACTGAAGCATATTACAGTTGCCTTTTGCCACAGGCCAATTTGTGAATAGACTGTCCGCTATTCTAAGGTTTTGTTGAAAAATTGACGTGGGTAACCTTAGATGCTTGTATGCTATCAAAGATTATCCAATGTAAGGCCGATTTAAGGTAGGAAGAGTGATAATTGATACTCCCTTCATCCCATTTTATCTGTCTTAGATTGACAGACAGTTACTGTAGAAGCAACAGTGCTAATGGCTGAGAAGTTGGAAGAATAAAAATACACTATCTTAGTTCTGAAACTATCCAGCCGTGATCTTTAAGATGACAGAATGAGTAAGCAGTAAAGAACTATAGACTTTCTTTTTCCAAATGCACCAACATAACTTATGACTAATAGATCTTTGACTTTTGGTAAGGGAACTTGGATATTAGCAATAAGATGCTACATCGAAGATAATGAACAAGGCTAAGTGCTAACTAGCAAACTATGCTTCAAAGCTTTCTCATATAAGAACAACTAGTTTTTCTTCCCAGTCAACTGTCCACTTTTTCTCCACCTCTTTATGCATGCATTTCTTTGTTGGTAAGTGAGCATCGAAGGAAGTGTATAGTTTAAAAGTTAAAACTGGTGGTAGGTGTTTTGAATTGTATCGGAATGTGAATAAAAGTTGTGCAAACTTCTTTTTCGCATAAGTTTTATGAAACTTTTTGGGTTCTGTAACCTTTTTGATTAGACATTCTTTTTTGGTTACATGCACAGAGAAGCGGATAACCATAATTAAGCAACTCCCCATAAAATCTGCTTAAAGTAAACGTTGATATGATTTTTTGTCGTTTGGAGACGAAGGACGGATCTTCTTGTGAGGCTTCAATATTTGCAAGGTTATCTGCTCAATAAGTACCCAGTCTAAGCATGTGCCATATGCTGGCTCCCTTTCTTTCCATTAGAAACTTGTTATTTTCCGGTATACTTTTGTTTGGATTGGTACTGGGATCCTCTTTGTAAATAAGGTGGGCTGCTTCAAGGGTCATGACTCCAATATTAGATAGATAAGACAGTTAAGACTTAAAAATATGTACAGGGGCATATAGTAATGTATGTATTATTATCTCTCCTCAGCTAGAGTGTAATTTATGCATTGTAAAGTGTGCCTATAGAAAAGCTCCTGCCTCCTGGGGAAAAAATTGTCTTTGCACATTCTCTTATTCTCTTCCTTATTTTCTCGTGGTGTTAGAGCTTTGCCGAGAAGTAAAACCTAGTTACTTGCGGTGCAATCACCAATAATGTTTTGGAAAAGAATACCTGTGCTCCATGATGTATCGGCGACTGATGAATCTATTCAAGATTATTGCCTTAGGTCAAATGCATAATCCAACACCAACACTAGGTCAGAAATACTTATGCAAGCATAACCACAGAAGTTGCATTGTCATCAAAGGTCAAATATGCACCTTTACATCTGACAAGGAATATCTGACGCGCCAACCTGTCAGCCCTATTTGGTTCTTTCAAGTAGACTCACCTTCCTGAAACCTATATTAGTTTTAGATTTTACAGATTACTAGAACCCTAATCCAATCTTTCCCATCATATTTTTGGTGAGATTTCCATATCTCCAAGCTTCCAACCTTTTCTCAATCCAATTTTCGGTAGGGGTGGAGTAGACTCAAGCAAGCAACTATACTCAACTGATCTGCAGATACTTTTGTCGAGTCACACCACTTCACTGCAACGATCGGGCGATTTCTTTGGCTACCTTCTTGCTAGCAACTTCTATTTATTTTAATTTCCCCCTGGTTCATCCTCACATTTTTGTGAGGATCTTTACCAAGATGCTTGATATTTTTTAAAGAGCTCTTCTCAAATCCAACAATATATCGTTTGAATTTCGCTGTTTTGGTTCCTAAGAAGTGGAATTTGATAATTGAGTCCCATGATTACCTTGGATAGTTAAGTCCTCTTTTTGGGTTGATGCTTAAATTGTTCATGCTTTCTTTTTCTTCATCAAATTGGCCCTTTGCTTGGCATTGAGGCTAATAACATCGATTTAGGGACAAAGTGTTAGATCTGAGGGGGTAAGGGGGTTAAAACCAAACAACCTCAGATGGAGTCATGCTAATATATGTATAGAAAGAACGATTTTAAGCAAGCTCAGTCAATGGTAAATGATCCCCCATGATGCAAGTTTATCCTTAACCATAGCCCTCGACATGTTACCTAAGGTCCTATTATCCATCTCGGTTTGCCCATCCGTTTGGGGATCACAACGGGTGGAAAACAGTAACTTGGTTCCCAATCTTCCACATAGTACCCTCCAAAAGTGACTAAGGAACTTTAAGTCCCTATCACTTACAATAGTGCTAGGTTTGCCATGTAACTTCATAACATGCTCAACAAATAAAGAAGCAACTTGAGATGCATCATCACTCTTGTAACATGCGTCATCACTCTGTAACAAGGTATAAAATGGGCCATTGTGGAGAATCTACCCACTACAACAAATATGCGGTCTCTACCTTTTCAAGTCCTAGTCAAACCAAGCACAAAAATCCATGAATTGTTCAACTAAGGTCCACTAGCAATAAGCAATGAGGTATACAACCCCTGGGTTAGTGACCTAGACTTAGCTTGCGTACACTCAACTACTCAAGACATTGACCATAAATCTGCTCTGCATCAAACCTCATTTTAGGCCAATAGAAGTGTTCTCCTAAGATATCCAAAGTCTTAGGCACTCCAAACTCCGAGTGTCCCGTTAATCCCCCATTATGAGCTTTCCTCACAAACAACTCTCTCCAAGAAGAGATAGGGACATACAATTTCCCATCTCTGAACAAATGACCATCTTGCTTATGAAACTTTCTATACTTATCTTATCCATGCTTCTAAATGGCCTCATTAAAGTCATGATCACTAGGATATAGTTCTTTCAAGCTCTCAAATCCCATTAACCAGATCAAGGTATTTATTAAAGCATGCCTCCTAGAAAGTGCATATGCCATATCTTGCTTATAGTGGATCACATGTAAAAGAATCTCTATGAACTCAATCAACTTATTATGTCTCTCTTTCAGCTTACTTGACTCTTAAGATACCTCAATGACTCATGAGTGATCTTAATGACAAATTCGTTAGGCCACAAGTAATTTTGCCAATTAGCTAAGGTCCTAACTAATGCATAAAGCTCCTTATCATAAGTAGAGTAATTCAATGTAGTCCACTTCAACTTCTCACTAATATAGGTTATATGGTTTGATCTTGCATTGGGACCGTTCCTATACCTAAATCCACCCTTCTTGTTCCCTGCCTTCCTCCCCATACCTAACTCTTTCCTTCCCCCTGCCCTTCCTCTCCCCTTGTCTTCCCCTTCCTCCAACGACCAAACCTCAGGTCAAAATTCTGGGTCCATCCAAACTCTATATCCCCTTACCCCATCATCCATTATTATTATAGATATAGGAACCCTTCCCCCTTTCTCACCATGATTCTCACCCTAGACATATCATGCATACTACAAACAACATCAACAAAACCCCCGTAAAGATCCCCCAACCTTCTTGAATTAGTCAACACATCGCTGATGAACCGGTAGCCCGCCAAATTTACCACCATAGTCTCGGCAGAAAATAGTCAGTCAACATACCCATCTTTCCAGCTCCAATAAACAACCACTAAACGACTTTTTGCAAAAGTCTTGGCAGCCTGTTCCTCATTCACAAAACGAAGTAGGAATTTCATGTCACCAAGCTACATAATCTTCAACCATCTGCTATTTCCCATTCTTCAGCAGTTCAGTTTCTGATTGCCTCCAGGGAACCTACCCATTTATAAAAAACCCAACTACTGAAAAACCCTTTTCTCTTCAGTGTGTGATCTGACAGAGAGAGCCAAGGTTCCTTCACTTGTTCCTGTCTCTGGCAGCTTTCGCCTAGTTTTAAGACTGGCCATGCTAATGCTTTGTATGACATCTAGATTCTTGAGAGAATTAGGAGCATCTCTCTTTAGCCATGATGGGGAGTGCACGAATAAAAGTTAGCTACTTCAGAACATGTATAAGAGAAGACAATGAAGCTGTAGTATGGAAAAAGCCAAAGTCCACAAACTTGAGGTCACTGGTAAGGTAATTGGATTTATTTATATAATCTTACCTTCTCTAAACATAATTCTGGAGAAGTTGACAGTGTCTACATGCTCTACAATTTGCTGAGACATCTCACAAAGCTCTTCACAGATATCTCATAGTATGTGAAATCTAAGATAATCATGTTTTGACAAAATTTTAGCTATAACTTGTAATTCTATCTTGTCAGCTGGTGGTTCTTGATAACTGAATGTAAGATGGTTTTCCAGTCATACTAAAAGGTTCTTGGATATTGAAAACTAACCTGTTTGCCTATTGGAACAGAGTCGGTTTCTTTTGGATAATACTTTCCTATCAAATGCTATCAAAATCAGATAGTAATTCAGGTGATTGTGGCGTGCATTTTAGAATGAGGCCATCAGATGTCTTTAAGACTATTTTGTTCGATAAGCTTGGAACTAGTAATATTGATAATTATATTGGTCTTTTTATCAAAAAAAAAAAAGAAAATGTTGGTCTTGTTCTTTTGGTTATTCAAAAATTTGTTTCTCGCTTCTACAGTCGTGCATAAATGTTGCTCTTCTCTTCGTTTCACCTGAAAATGTTGGTGAATGCATTCGTTTGACTGAGGAATTTCGCAAACTTCCCCAAGATCATGTTGCCAAAGAAGACAAATTAGAGGTACTTCTCTTGTTTCATGTTTCTCAGTGCTGTTTATATGCTTCTGTTTCTTTACTACCATTTTTTTAAATAATTTCATTTTGCTGCTGTTGGTGCACTGTACCACATCCCGTTCCTTATTTAGTTTATAGATTGCTCCCTCTACCCCATATGACACCAAATCATTTTGGGGAGTCAAACAGCTTTTAAAACGTCTCCAATTGTTTCTAGTTGTAGAAAAGTTCGGGTTAGACTACTTTTTATATAGTTTCAAGTATGTAAATTTAATTTGAAAAGTTTTGATGAATTAATGTCTTAGTTCACCCCGAGAATTAGATGTTTGACTCTATTATTCTGGATCTCGCCATTATTTTCAGGACAGAGGGAGTATCATTTATATATATGCTCTCCAATTGTTCTAGACATATGTAGCTAAGTATGACATGCATCTGTGTGTAAGGCTATATCTGAAACTCAAAGGGGAGCTTAATTATTTACTGTTGTAGAACAACTTTCTTCTAATAAATTTTAACTGGACATCTTTGAATCTCGTTAGGCGAACGGGTGTAATGCAAGACCAGACAAGTTCCCTTGCCTGGCAACAACAGTATCTGTCTTTTAACTCTACTAAATGAGCCTTCACTACCCGCCTGACCTCTATCTTTAATTCAGCACTGAAGAAGGTTAGCTATAGTTAAAGTTCTTCCAGAGTCGGAGAGTCAGAGATGCAGGCTGCTGTTCCTTCGGTTAAGATATTAGTGTTTGTTCACTTATACCACAAAAATCGCCTTTTCTCCACTTTGTTCAAATAAGGCAATACCTTCCTTTAAACCAAAAGAACTCAAGAGGCTTTCAATAGTCGAGTAATGTTTAATGCTCTGTCATATCAGTTTGAGCGCTAAACGAGTTCTGTCTTAAGCACGATTAATAAATCCTTGGAATTCGTCATCTTGGAGGGAATACTATATTCTATGTTTTTGGTTGAGATATTATGTGATTTGCATAAAATTATGATGATTTGATTATGAGATATTATGTGATTGGCATTGAATCATGATGATTTAATTAGGGATCTTAGAGATTTGATTTAGGGATTTTATTCTGTAAGTATACACTTACCAAATATGTACACTTTGTAATAGCTATAGATTCCCAACCAAGCTTGAGGGAAAAATCAAGCTTTCTGCCTGCGTCTCAGTCTCTACATGGTATCAGAGCTAGGGAGAAAATGTCTGCTCGCTTTAAAATTCTGAGACTGGAAGAACACCCTTCTCTCTTTTCTGCAGCCTTCCAGGTCTCACCTGACTTCTTGTGTATTTACTCCGCAACAAAATGGAGTCGCCGAATGGAAAAGTTCGGCATCTCATCGAAACTGGCCGTACCTTCTACACCATCATGTGCCTCTTCGTTTTTGGGGCATGCCATTCTACGGCTTGTTATCTGATTAACCGTATGCCCTCTACTTTGCTGCAACATCAGAGTCCTCAGTCCATTCTCTTTCCCGAACAAAATTCTCATCATCTTCTATTGCGAGTGTTTGGTTGTATTTATTTTGTTCATGATCACAATTCTAGGAAGGATAACCTTCAAGCTATCTTCTTAGGATACTCGTCTCACCTAGTATGTCGTCTAAAACGATCACTTTATGGTTTAAAAATAATCTCCAAGAGCATGGTTCAGGAGATTAAGTTCAGTGGTCCGGCAGTTGGGATGTCACAGGTCACTCTATTTCTTATCGGCATGATGGTCCAGATAAATGTATCTATCGGGTAGTCTATGTTGATGACATCGTCATAACATGTAGTGATCAGGAAGGAATTGTTCAACTAAAGCAACATCTATCCAACAACTTTCAAACCAAAGATTTGGGGAAGCTAAAGTACTTTTTGGGGATCGAGGTAGCACAATCCAAGACATGCATTGCAATTTCATAAAGAAAGTACGCTTTGGATAGACTAGAGGAGGCAAGTATGACAAATTGTAAATATGTTGATACTCCTATGGATCAGAATGTCAAACTTGTTGCTAGACAGGGGAGCTGCGGGATGACCCAAGAAAATACCAAAGACGGGTCGGGAAATTGAATTATCTCACAGTTACACAATCAAATATTTCATTTGCAATGAGTATATTTAGCCAGTTTCTTCAAGCCCCATGTAAAGGTCATTGGGGTGCAGTAATCCGTATCCTCAGATATATAAAAAGAGCTTCAGGACAAGGATGATATATGAAGACAAGGGTCACCTCGATATTGTTGGATATTCTGATGCAGATTGGGCATGTTCTCTACAGACGTTCCACTTCTAGATATTGTGTCATGATTCAAGGGAACATAATCTCTTGGAAGACCAAAAAGCCAGACGTTGCTAGATATAGTGTTGAAGCTGAATATTGAGCTATGACTCTTGCTACCTGTGAGCTTATTTAGTTGAAACAAGCTAATATGTGATGTCAACCAGATGAAGCTAATATGTGACAATCAAGCTGCTCTTTATATTGCCTCAATTTTTATTTTTCATGAGAGGACAAAACATATAGAAGTCGACTATCATTTCATTAGACAAAAGATCGAGTCCGGATGTATAACCACCAGTTTTGTTAGCTCGAGTGATTAGTTGGCAGATGTTCTTACTAAATCCCTCGGAGGTCTGCATTTGTAATAAGCTTGGCGCTTATGATATGTACGCTCCAGCTTGAGGGGGAGCATTGAGATATTATGTGATTCGCATAAAATCATGATGATTTGATTAGGAGATATTATGTGATTGGTATGGAATAATGATTATTTGATTAAGGATTTTAGAGATTTGATGTAGGCGTTTGATTAGGATTTCATTCTGTAATTATACACTTACCAAATATGTACACTTTGTAATAGCTATAAATCCCCAACCAAGCTTGAAGGAATAATTAAGCTTTCTGCCTAAGTCTCAGTCTCTACACTCCTGAGTAATTGCTTGTGGATAGAATACAACTTAATACTACTCCCCATAAGATAATACTTTCTCATTAAATCAGTATAACAGCTCATTTTGCTAACTTATCCATCTCAAATGTTTGTGCAAATAGTTGACATAGTGTACTGAAAGCCCTTATATTAGTCGTGTCTTGTTATCTACTTTTTTTGGTGGATATTGCTTTAATGGTGCCTTTTAAATCTTTCAATTACATAATTTAGGAGTGTGGAACCTTTTGCAGAAATCCTCTATTTAGGTTTGCTTGAATGTAATATTGGTGAAGGTGATAATCTGCTATCCCAACTGCAGGTCAAAAAGATGATTCTTTATGCCATGAGGGAAGCTATTGAATACCTGGCAACGATAAGTCAGTGAGTTAGTTTCACCTGAAACTGTGCTATTCTCCTCACTCCCTCGTGCCATTCTTTTTCCCATCTGTAGACATAAAGAAATTAAGTTATTGATGTCAGTTTTCTTTTATTAAAGTAGGTCCAGCTGATGTGTACTGCACGTGTGAATATCTTCTTTATAAGATTGTCTTTTTAGTATTTCTGTTGCTTGGAAGATGGATTAACATGTAAAGCTTTATCATAGTGGTACTGAAAATGACGTGGTTAGAGTAGAAGCATCATTGTCTAGCTTGACCTCCTCTTACAAGAGGTTGGTCTTGCTATCAATTAAAACCTTTATTCCTTTTCCAGTTAAGCAACTTGTGTCTAAAAGTTATTCTCTTTAAGCCCTTGCACTAACAGAAAATTTGTGCTCATATTTGTTTCCTAAATTTTTACGTTTTTCTTAATTCATATCCCTTTGAGAAAAGTGCATCAGACTCCTGTAAACTCTTGCATTTTTGGCAATCTAACCCCTGTAGCTGCTTCAATAGACTAGTTTACTGAATATATATATATATATATATATATATATATATATATATATATTTTCACCCTTTTAAATTTGCTAAAATTAGAAGGATGACTTCCATATCCACCCCCATCTCTCCAGATTTTTAAAAACTTGGTGAATGTTGGGCTGCTAAAGCTCAACATATCCACAAGATAAGTGTTGCAGAAATGTGAATGCTAAGATGGATGTGCGGTCACATAAGATTAGATAAGATTAAAATTGAACACATTCGTCAGAAGGTACAAGTAGCACATATT
Organism: Nicotiana attenuata; assembly: GCF_001879085.1. Taxonomy (NCBI): domain Eukaryota; kingdom Viridiplantae; phylum Streptophyta; class Magnoliopsida; order Solanales; family Solanaceae; genus Nicotiana; species Nicotiana attenuata. The sequence continues at coordinate 738,224 of NW_017670238.1, forward strand.
GAGGATAAAATTAAAGAACGTTGCTTGAGATGTTTTGGTCATATCATGCGTCGATCTACTGAAACACCAGTCTATATGTGTGAAACTATGGTGGAAGAAGGTATTAAAAGGGGACGGGGTAGACCTAAAATCACATGGAAGGAAGTTGTCTCGAAAGACCTACAAATCCTTGGAATCAATGTAGACTTAGCTAAAGGTAGGGCAGAATGGAAGAGAAAAATCCATATAGGTGATAGTGGGAATAGGTTTTAGACTTGGTAGAGGACTACTACTACTACTACTATTATTATTATATATATATATATATATATATATATATATATTGTACTTGCACTTTCATTTTATTTTGGTAATGATGATATGAGTTGAGTTAAATGAAAGGAATGAGGATTCATATCGCCGACCCATGCCACAAGCAACTCCACCAACATCCTCGGTCATTGTGGGACAATCAGAGGATATGGCACCAGGCGGAAGGAAAATATCTTCTGCTATCGAAAATGAGCTGGGTAGAACCCCTCAAGCTGATTGTGGAAGTCCTGTTTCAAGTTCTCTTCTTCCTGCAAAAAAGGTAGTAAAAGTCATCCTTACATCTCTAATATGGTTTTCCTGGATTTATCATTAGATGTATAACAATCTATATCTTCTCTTTTTAGGCCATGGCACAAGCAACTCTGCTGTCATCCTCAGACATTGTGGGACAGTCAGAGGACATGGCACCAGCTGGAAGGAAAATATCTTCTGCTATCGAAAATAAGCTGGTTAGAACCCCTCAAGCTGATCATCGAAGTCCTGTTTCAAGCCCTCTTCTTTCTGTAAAAAAGGTAGTAAAAGTCATATTTACATCTTCTCTAATATGGTTTTCATGGATTTATCTTTAGATGTGCAACAATCTAAATCTTCTCTTTTAGGCCATGCCACTAGCAAGTCCGCCAAGATCCCTGGATTTCGTGGGACATGCAGAGGACATGCCACCATGCAGAAGGAAAATATCTTCTGCTATTGAAAATGAGCTGGTTAGAACCCCTCAAGCTGACTCTGAAAGTCCTTTCAACTCATCTTTTTTCTGCAAAAACAGTAGTAAAGTTTTCCTGTCAGTTTTTTTTTATATGGTTTCCCTGGATTTATCTTTGGCTGAATACATATATGGTCCCTTTAACCCTGCCTTAGAATTTTTATTTAGACACTTGAACTAAAAAATGTACCTATTGGACACCTGAACTCGAACTATACTGTATCTATTGAGCACACACTGGTGACATGGCACATCATGTGTAATACACTCCTTTTAGAGAGAAAGCCCTTATCTTTTTTTTCTTTATATGTAGTTTTTTATGTCTTCTTCAACCTTAATTTGCCACCACCATCTCCACCACCTCCACCACAAAATGGATCCACATACAGCTCCTCAAAACTGAAAACAAAATTTTTAATAGTTTTGTAATCAAATATTCATATTGCTGACCTCAACTTTGTTTGAGGCGTAGTTGTTCTTGTTTATAGTCAAATAATCCTAATTTTGCCAAAAATAAAATATTTTTACTTAAAAGTGTTTTATCTTTTCTTTTTTTGTTCCACAGTTACTTCTCCTCTTCATCAAATAAAATGTCTCTCTCTCCTTTATCAAAATTGCACTAAATAATGCTAATTAACCTCAAACATGAGAACGGAAATAGCTAGGTACCTATAAATTGTCCTTCACACCCATTGTTGCCACCATCTCGGCATCTCTTCCCTTCTCCCTTAAACAACCACTACCTCCCTAGCCAGCAAAATTCAAACCACCAGCAGCTACCTTCTTCTCTCCCTCACCTTCTTCTTCCTTGCTGACTGAAAACCCGTTTCTTTTACATAATCCACTTCCATAGCCATCGACGCACTTATTCATGAATCCTTTGAAGGTTTTATAGGCATATGATTGAAAGTTGAATGAGTTTGATCCCATGAATCAATAAGATTCGTGGATCTCATTTTTCCGATATGTTGTACACAAATCCGCTAGAAATTAAGCTTCAAATAACACTGAAAAATGTACATGAGAACCTGAAATGGAGTACATTGGAGTTGCGAAGTTGGACTGCAATGGCGTAGTTGTTCAATTAAAAAATAGGGTGGTTTGCTGTTGGTGGTGTTATGGTGGCATGGTATTTCAGATAGGGAATGGGGCGTTGAATGAAGCAGTCCAACGGGGGAAGGTGGAAGAAAAGTGTGCTCTTTTTCTTTTCTTTCTTTTTTTCTTATGATTCGTCATTTTCTCATTTGTCCTATAGCATGGTCAGCAGCGCTTGAACCTCATGCATTAAGTGTTTTGCCTTGTTGTGAAAAATGTGTTCTGTAGACACAGTTTAGTTTGAGTTTAGGTGTCCAATAGGTACAATGTTTAGTTGAAGTGTCAAAATGAAAAATATGGGCAAGTTTAAGGGGCCGGACATGTATTCAGCCTTTCTTTTGATGTGTTACAATCTCTGTCTTCTCCTTCTTAGGCCATGCCACAAGCAAATCAGCCAACATCCTCGGACATTATGGGACAGCCAGAGAACATAGCACCAGCCAGAAGAAAGATATCTTCTGCTATGGAAAATGAGCTGGTTAGAACTGCTCAAGATGATTGCTGAAGTCCTGTTTCAGATCATCTTCTTTCTGCAAACATGGTAGTAAAGTCATCCTGACAGCCTCTTTTAATATGGTTTTCCTGGATTTATCTTTAGATGTCTAACTATCTATATCTTCTCTTTTCAGGCCATGGCACAAGCAACTCCGCCAACATCCTCAGACATTGTGGGACAGTCAGAGGACATGGCAGCAGCCAGAAGGAAAATATTTTCTGCTATCGAAAATGAGCTGGCCATAACCCCTCAAGCTGATTGTCGAAGTCCTGTTTCAAGTCATTTTCTTTCTGTGAAGGTAGTAAAGTCATCCTGATAGCTTCTTTAATATGGTTTTCCTGGATTTATCTTGTTCTCTACCAATGCATGAAGCAGGATCAACCCAATGAAAGCATATCTGTACCTAATCAGAGTCGAACTCCAACAGTAATTCAAGATGTGAACTCAACTTTCCTCAAAGTAAAATCATTCCTGAAGTCTATCCCGGAGGAATTATTTCTTTCACTATCAGGTACACCAATTTCTACTCTGGAGTCTGCAAAGGAAACAGTGAAACACTTTGTCAGAGGACCATTGAAGATGTTGGCAGATCCAGCTAACGAAAAGGCAATGAAGGAAGCAATTAGCTTATTGAACGAGAATCTCTCGTCATTCACTGATGAACAAGCCAGGCTGTTTGTAAAGATCAAACATGTGTTCCCTTCAATGGTTCAAGACATGAGGGACTCAAGCCAGACCGAGTCTAGTTGCCAAGATTTCTTCGCTCAGCTTGAGAAGGACAGGAAAACTTTAGATGACTTGAGGAACACTGACATGGAATTGAAGTTAAAGTATGACCAAGAAGAGGTTGAAGAGAAAGAAATGGAAACTATGCTTATGTCAATTAGGAAGAGGAAGGCTGAAATTCTGGAGAAAAGACACGAACTATCTGTAAAGGCTAACCACATTATGTCTTCAGCAGAAGAAAAAGCAGGTAAGATTGAAAGCACCAAAGTACTGTTGGTCAAGGCAAAAGATAAAATTGATAGCTTAAAGAGGCAATGGTCTGGTCTTAAATCTTTTCCTCTGTAGTTTCCTTCCGAGATTACAATATGAATTTTCAACTGTCAAAAGACATTTATTACGTGCTCTTTGTTTCAAATTTCAGCTCTTATAACAGTTGTATAGGGCAATGTTTGTGATAATCCGTGCATGCTCTTTGGAGAAAAAAAATGACATCCGAATGGTCCAGTTTTTGTAGTCAATGGCTGAGTTAAGGGTTCAGTATGATGACTATGATTAATATTCTGTTTGGGGTTAAGGGTTAAACAATGACATCCGAATGGTCCAGTTTTTGTAGTCAGTGGCTGAGGGTTCAGTATGATGGCTATGATTAATATCTGTTTGGAGTCTATTGGCTCTTCTGATGAGCAATCATATAGAGATTGTACAAGAGAAGGTGGTTTTCAAGGGTTAACTCTCAGCTGCTATTAAAGATTACCTAGGAAACACGAATTCTCTTACTAAAATGACAACGGAAAAGGGTTCAATATACCCTTGTACTATGAGAAAAGGTTTAAATATATCCTTCGTTATACTTTCAGTCTAAATATATTCCTGTCGTATTATTATTGGTTTAAATATACCCCTCTTCCGTTAAGTTTGTCCAAGGTAAACATCCAATCCTACATGGCACTAACATTTGATGAGGTGAGTGTCACGTGGCATGCCACCTCAGCGCTCTTAACCCATTTTATCCCTCCACTATATTTGTTTTTCCACCACTAAAATTTTCTGAGGGGAAGGGAAGTTTAGTGATGGAAAAAAAAAATAGAAGGGAGGGGTAAAATGGGTTTGGGGCGTTGAGGTGGCATGCCATGTGGCATCCATCTCATCAAATGTTAGTGCCACATAAGATTGGATGTCCACCTTGGACAAACTTAACGAAAGAGGGGTATATTTGAACCAATAGTATTACAGTAAGGGTATATTTGGGCCGAAAGTATAACGAGAGGTATATTTAAACCTTTTCTCATAGTACAAGAGTATATTTGGCCTTTCTCCGAAATGACAATGATGTGGTAACGAAAAATTAGTAAATTGTAGGAAAATGTTGTATACACTTTTGGAACTTTCGAATTTACTGTGGTGAAAGTTAACGTGTATTTCTTGTAGGGATTTTTACCTCTTATAGCAAAGGTTAACACCTTATTTATTTTAAATAAATACTATTTAAAATAATTATATTCTATAGATACCTTTTAAGGTATATAGCAAAATATTTAATTTTGGTTACCTCCTAGCCCTAAGCCACTAAATACGCTAATCAGTTACACTATTTTCTTTCTCTCTCTACTTTGATACATCTCATTCTCTTCCCCCATCCCATTAAAATTTTCGATCTTCTCCTCCTTCCACCGGATTTGTGCAAAGCCGTAGGGGAATTGACTGGGTCAGCAGGGGAAGCAGCCATAGCGAGGCAAGTGGTACTGCTTGAACTGCTACGAATCAAGAAGTTGTCTTGCGGCAGCGTCACGTCCATGCCCGCAAACATCAGCGTTATTGTTGGAATTGTAATGGGGACTGTGTAGCAAGTGTCGAATCCGCCAAGGCTTGTCACTGTCGTTTTCCTTCCCATTCTCCTCCTAAACTCGTTTCTTCTTCAGTGATCTTTCTAGTTTTCTTCTTTTTTCTCTCATCGCTGCTTATGGAATCATGGTCGGAATCCGATGGGTCGTCGGAAAATCGTCGACTAAAATAGGTCGTCTGAAGTTTGGGGTTGAGCAATTTGAAGATTCTGTTAACTTTTTTTTGAAGAGCATTTCAATGTATCTCGCTGTATTTCTATGTATTTCATTGTATTCACTATATTTTTTTTCATTGTAATTCAATGTATCTCGTTGTATTCCATGTATTTCATTGTATTCAGTGTCTTTTTTTCTCATTGTATTTCAATGTATCCCGCTGTATTCTATGTATTTCATTGTATTCACTGTCTCGCTATATGCCATGAATGTATTCATATGTTTTTTTTAATTAATATAATTTATGTATTCAGATGTATTATATAATTTCTCCGAAGATTGCTACGTTTTTGGGGTATTTTTCGGTTGAGAATCTTTTTTTGTAACTGAAAAATACAAAATTTGTGTGTAATAATTGAGTTTGTTGAGTTATATTAGGAGTCTATTATGTTAATTGATTCACTTTCCGTTTTAAAACAGTTTAATCCCCTATTTCATGCCGTGAATACAATCGAATACAATAATCTGTCAAGCTGTAATCCCATGTTTCACTCCATGAATACAGTCGAATACATTCGAATACAACAACTGATTAGCTGGACTTCCCTGATTCACGCCTATTTTTGCTGCTGTATTCATGAATACAATAGCTTAAATACATCAAATACATCTTATAACCACAGAAAAGGTATCTATAATCCGTAATATAGCAAATGGTATCTATAGATGGCTAATTACTACTAAAAAATAGTGCTTTTTATGAAAGTTTCTCTTTCTTGTATAGAGCAAGTTTCATTTTTTGTTCTTAATCTATAGGGAAAAGGATCAAATTTATCCTTTATTTTCAAATATTATCTCTATTTAACTTTTGTTCTGCTATTAGGCCAAACTTTTCCCTACTGTTGTACTATTCGGTCAAACTTATCCCTACTGTTACTTGTTGCGGTAACTCAAAATATCCAAAAAGTTGCCCAAAATTGTGTAACCCCTCTGTAAACCTAGCACCCTCTTGGTGCTGAATTTGTCAATCGAAATGCCTTAATAAAGATTATAAACGTATTCTCTAGCTAGGGAACTGGAATAAACAGAAATTTGAGTTCAAGTTTTTTCCCTTCAAATTCAACCTTAGCTCTTAGTATACAATATATTTTATGTTTTTTCAGATGTGTTTTAACTTTATAGGCTAGAATTTAGCTTTTCTTCGGAAAAATGATAGAAAAATAAATTATTAAACTAGTAACTAAAAACTTATAGCATAATTACAGAACAATATTCAGCCCTTTCAAACATCCCAATATCTACTTTTATTTTCGAAGCAAAACTATATTTGATTCATTTGACTAGCATATTTTTATGTAAAAAAAGACTAGGATAATTATTTTCTGTTAAATTATTTTTCCTCTTTACAATTTGCATTTAACTGCGGTAGCTCCACAGGAAGAAGAAGAGAAACAACATCAAAGAAGTAGTTATTCAAATAGAAAAAAAAAAAAATCTAATACTTCAAAGCCAACTTTTCTAGAGTGAGAATGTCTGATCTCTCTCTAGAAAACCCTAACTTCTTCTCTTAGACAACCATGCTCCATTCTATCAACTTCCACTCAAAAGTCAAATGCTGGAAGAACAAAACTTAGGAACACATCAAAATGCTACAACCACACCTTCTCTTAACGGCAAAGACGCAGCAATGGTACATATCGCAGAGAACAAAACAAATGCACAAAGCTCACGACAGCCCTTGAACTCACTAGTAATGGACAGCTCAGAACACTGTAATGGAAAACAAGACCAAAAAAATACCTTCTCATCCAAGCTGCAAGAAAACCTAGACACTACTCGAACCAAAAACCAAATAACAGTACAAAAATCTATCCTTGGCTTTGATACTTCGGATGAAACTGAAAACATCTTTGATTCGGACAACTTCATACCCATAACTTCGGTGGATAACTGGATAAGGAACGAATATACAAAAATTGGGAAAATGCTCTAATAATAAAAATATTCGGCAGACGAGTAACTTACCAATTCCTACGACAAAAAATACATGCCATATGGAGACCTACGGAGCACCTATCACTGATTGACCTTGGATACGATTATTACCTCATAAAATTCACTAGACAGGAAAACTACGACAAAGCACTACACGAGGGGCCTTGGTTCATCGGAAATCAATTCCACACTGTAAGGAAATGGGAGCCCAGGTTCATAGCCTCAACAGCATCACTGACCTTCTCAGCTGTCTGGGCTAGATTACCAGAGCTCCCAACGGAGTTCTACGACTACGAGATTCTTCACAAAATAGGAAACAAACTAGGGAAACTTCTTAGGATCAACGCGTGCACCACTTCAACCACTAGAGGCAAATATGCAAGGCTATGCATTCTAACACCCATCGAGAAGCCCCTTAAAACACACATCATAATAGGGAATCACTACCAAAAAATAGCCTACGAGGGTTTCAATCTCTTGTGCGAGTTATGTGGACGACTAGGACATAATACAATCAATTGCCCTCATGCTGCATCTACTTCAAAGCCAAAACCTGCCACTAACAATAACATGAACATGGAGGTTGATACCCTAACCAAAGAAATAGACCATTGGACAATAGTGACACATAAAAAAAAAGCAACAAAAAGAACACTGCCTACTGCTAACCAAAACGAGGAGTCTGTTTCGAATGGTACTAGGCAACAAGGTAATGCAAGATCCAAAAATGAAGGTGTACCAACTGAAAGTTTACAAGGTCAACGTCCAACTCATACGACCAACACAAAGGACAAGCTAAACCCAGCGGACAATAACCTATATCCTAGCCAAAACCTTACCTCAGACAATATTACACAATCTCTAGACAACCCTAGCTACACTCCCATCAACAAGGACCCTAAAACTATAGGCAAACCTTGATACTACAACAACCCAACGATACCCCTGCCCAAAAGCACAATGGATAACCAACCATCCCTAGCTTTATCAAACATCTCCACATCACAATTAATGCCCCACTTCAATAACCTAGAACCCACAGAACCTGCAACAAAAAAAGAGTCAAAACCTACTACTACACATAACGGGCAGCTCCCTATTAACCAGGATACAATACCAATATCTGAAGATACCTTACTAAGCTTAACTACAAAGGACAACAAGATGGACATAGACCAAAAATCAATCTTAGACACAGCCCCATCAACATTAATTGGTGATTACAATCATCCTAAGACTAGGCTTCACAACTCCAAAAAAGAAGACATCACCTCAAAGGATCTCCTGTCACAAATCACCCCAACAAAAACCATTGAAAAAAATCCTTTCAGACCAAAAAGCTGGCAATTTTATCCCATCATATATGTACATCACCCCCATGTATAACAAGTTAAATTATTTATCTACTAACTCAAACAAGCCCTCATCACCCAAACACTCATCTCCCATTCTGCCTACAACAAACGACCAGAACCATGGCCAGATTCAATCACACAAACTACCAACGCAGATACAACAGGAACAGGAGGAATGTTTTGATGAGAAATCAAACAAGAACACCTCACCATGCGCACCATGCACCATACCCACCCATGAACCCATCCGAGCCAATAATCTACACGACACCACCACTACCAATGAACCATGCTCCACAGTCATGGCTGGAGTTCGAGTTGACAGGCTTCTCCCTCAACATGAATCTCTAATTGGAGGGGCAAGATATCACGATCCAACTAGAGAATCCGAGCTTCCTTGCTCAAATAGTGACGGAGGGATTGAGGATAGGGCTGGACAACATTGCAAACCACCCCTGGTTGGCCATGTTCAACAGCCAAATGCCCCCCCCCCCCCTCTCAATCACCCCACCTTGGGGATTCATCCATCACCATGGAGCAGAATACAAAGACCACAACCTTCAGCACCTATAGGGCTGAGCATGCAGCTACCTCTATTCCAAGAAACTATCCCCTCAATCCAAGCACACTTCCAGCATCACCAGCCAACCCACACTGCAAACAACCCCAACAATCCAACGTTAAACACCAACCAAACTCAAACAGCAACAGCCCAAACCCTAGCTACGGTAGCGTTACCAAACAGTCCCCCTACAGCTGCTCAAACATCGACGGAAGAGGGGGAAGACGAAGAAGGATCATCGACAGTAAGACAAGTGGAGTACGCATGATAAGGGACCCAAAGACGCTGGTGTTCAAGGAAAAAAGAGAAAAAAGATATATCTTACGCTGCCCGCACGACTTGAGGAAATTCTCGATTAATATAACAATTCTTCAAAGCCCCCCGGGAATTTACAAGTACGGGGCAGTGATAATCCCAATATTGTACGAGCACCACTGGATAAATCAAGACAACAGGGCATGGGGGAGTCCACACCAGGAAACCCCAAGTCAGGCACACGTAGAGACATCCCAATTCCCAAATAGGTCGATGAGTGTCATAATCTGGAATTGCAGGGGAGCGGGTAATGAGGAGTTGAGGAGGATATTTAGATCAATGTTGGACTACAATAGACCCTTTCTGGTGGCTTTACTGGAAACTAAGTTAGCGGATCACCAAGCTATAATGGAGGACTTAGGATTCACAAAAATGACCCAAGTCGCAGCTCAGGGCAACTCAGGTGGATTGGTTATGATGTGGAATGAAGCAGAGGTAACAGTGGATCAAGTTGCTAGCACGGACCAGGAAATCCACGCCATGGTAAAGGTAAAAGAAAGGTAAAAGATTCTCCACACCAATGGCTTTTATCTGTTATTTATGCTAGCTGTTTATTAGAGGAAAAAAATATCCTATGGAATAACCTAAAAACAGTAGCAAATTCCTTTAAGGGTCCCTGGTTAATCACGGGGGACTTTAATGAAGTGACAGGGGCAAATGAAAAATTTGGCGGGTTACCAGTCAATAACAATAGGGTTTCCAGATTTATAAACTGTATTGACTACTGTGGACTCCTAGACCTAGGTTTTAAGGGTCCGAAGCATACCTGGTCAAATAAAGTAAAAAATCTAAGTTTTTAATAATGGAAAGGTTAGACAGATACATGGCTAACACAAATTGGATCAATATATACCCTGAAGCTCAAGTAACCCATCTAGCCAGGGTTTACTCGGATCACTGCCCTATTAAACTTGACTTAAAAAGAACTATGGCTTGTGAAAATAAAGTCTTTAGAATAGAATCAATGTGGCTATTCCACCCCTCCTTTAAACTTTTAGTAGAAGCAAATTGGAACATTCATAACTCTCTTCTAACGGCAAGTGAAAATTTTACAAAAGAAGCAAAAGATTGGAACATAAACACCTTCGGGAACATCTTCCATAAAAAAAATGTCACTCTGGCTAGGCTCAATGGGATACAAAAATCGCCTAAATATTCTACTAGCCAATTTCTTAGAGACCTAGAATCTTCCCTAACAGAAGACCTCAACGGACTTTTAAAATTAGAAGAGGAATTCTGGAAACTCAAGTCAAGAGTGCAATGGCTTAATGAGGGAGACGCAAATACAAAATTCTTTCACATTACCACAATGCAACGAAGAAGAAAAAATAGACTCCTTAGCCTAAGAGATGAGGGAGGTAATTGGTTTTACGACCAAAAGGAACTCACTCCTTTAATTACTGAATTCTTTAAAAATCTCTTCACTACAAGCCATGCCTCCTCCCAAATCTACCAAACGCCAATGTCCCATTATGCTACTCTTAATAGTATGGACCACCCTGCCCTTAGTTTAGAACCTGATTTACAGGAAACTAAACAGGCAGTATTCTCCTTAAAACCATACAAAGCGCCAGGACCGGATGGTCTTCACCCTTTTTTCTACCAAAAGTTCTGGAATGAAACAAAAAATGCCCTAATAAACTTTTGTAGGGATACATTCCGAAATAAAATAATGGCAGAGGAAATAAACAAAACATACATATGTTTAATTCCAAAATGTAAGAATCCGGAAACAATAAAGCAATTTAGACTTATAAGCCTCTGCAACACTGCTTACAAAATCATTACTAAGATTTTAGTTAATAGAATGAAACCACTACTCCCGAAGGTCATACACCCCACACAAACTAGCTTCTTGAAAGGGAGAAGAGCCTCGGATAATGCTATCATCGTGAACGAAGTAATGTTCTACTTCAAGAGAACAAAAGGGAAAAAAGGGAAAATGTTAATTAAAATAGATCTGGAAAAAGCCTTCGACAAAATAGAATGGTCATTCGTAAGGTTCTCGCTGTTATCCTTAAATTTCCCCAAAGATTTGGTAGACCTAATAATGTCCTGTATTTCCACCACTTCAACCTCAATCCTGATAAATGGGTCTAGTACGGACCTTTTTAGACCCACGAGGGGGATTAGACAAGGAGATCCCCTCTCCCCATACATATTCATAATCTGCATGGAAATGCTCCTCTCGGCTTATACACCATGAAATTGACTGCTGCAGATGGACCCCATTAAAATGTCTAACAAAGGACCACAACTGCCTCACCTATTCTTTGCAGACGATCTGATCCTAATGGCTGAGGCCAACCAAAAAAGCTGTAATTCAATAATAGACACCCTCAATAAATTCTGCAACTATTCGGGCCAATCTATTAATTTTCAAAAATCAAGAGTTATATTTTCAAAAAATACCCCTTCCAGAATTAAGGAAGACATCAGCCAATGCTTGTCCATAAAACCCTCGAAGCAAGTAGGAAAATATCTGGGATTTCCAATCCTAAACTCAAACCCATCCAAAAAAGATTTTCAACCTATTATTGATAGCCTTAACAGTAGACTACAAGGATGGAAAGTTAATCTCCTAACCACAGCAGGAAGAACTACCCTAATAAAGTCCACTCTTGCAGCAATTCCTAACCATGTCATGCAAATTTACAGCCTCCCAAAAGCAACCCTTAAAACTATTGACACCATCCAAAGAAACTTCCTGTGGGGGAGTACATCTGTAAAAAGAAAGTGTTACCTCATCAATTGGAACACAGTAACCAGGGATAAGAAGGAAGGAGGCCTAGGGCTATATAAAGCCAAATGGAAGAACCAATCCTTTAATGCAACCCTGGCATGGAGAAATGCAAAGGAAAAACAATCTCTATTGGTAAAAGTCTTAAAGAACAGATATAACACTAATACGGACTCCTCAGGTGGAATGACCTGGAAAAAAAAAGGAGGATCTCACACCTGGAAAAATATCTGTATAGGGAAAAAAATCTGCGAGACAGGCATCCATTGGGATGTAGGTAACGGGGAATCTATTAACCTTTGGCATGATGCCTGGATCATAGACTGAGGTCCTCTTCGATCCCTCATTCAGGGACCCCTACCCCTCAACGAAATTAACCTCAACCTTAGCTCCATTCTCGAGGAGGGCTCTTTCAACATCAATTCCCTCTCCTTTGAGCTACCAAAAGCCATTAGTAAAAAAATTTTTAGTACGTATGTAAAACAAAGTAAACCGACAGTAGACAAATTTACTTGGGAAGAGGGACCTAATGGAGCATTCACTACGAAGGCTGCGTACAAAATTGTTAAAAACCAATCGAAAGAAGAAGGAAACTGGACAGATTTCTCTTGGCCGTGGAAGCTAGACACCCTAAACAAAATTATGACATTCTTATGGACAGTTTTCCACAATAGGTTACCCACCTCCAAAATGCTTTACAATAGAAAAATCACTAACTTCAGTACTTGCAACATCTGCCAAAATGAAGAAGAAGACATGGAACACATGTTCTTCAACTGCCTACACTCAAAACCTATATGGGATCAACTGGGAAGTTCTTATAAATACCCGGATCAGCCACGCAACGAACTCACTATGCATAACCGGTTAAAACCTCTCTGTCACTCGAAATCCTCTTACAACATATACTTAACTAAGGCGAATATCCTGCCCTTTACTCTTTGGCATATTTGGATTCATAGGAACAATTTCATTTTTAATAACAATAAATCCCCCCTCTCCTTAAAAAATATCGTTAAAAGTGCAATGGAGTTTAAATTGTTAACAGAGTCTATACAGAGTCCTAACTCCACGACTACCATCTACATAAAATGGAAGCCTCCTGATCAGGGAACTTTTAAACTAAACATAGATGGCTCTAGCTTGGGTAACCCCGGGAGGGGTGGCATTGGAGGGGTTATCAGAGACTGTGATAGTAACTGGATTACAGGCTTTAACATGTCCATTCCTCACGCTACCAACATATACATGGAAGGCCTCGCCCTTATTCAGGGTCTAAAAATAGCTATACAACAAAATATTAGGCGATTAGTGGTTGAAACAGACTGCAGTGCTCTAGTTAACATGCTTACTAACGATAATGATCCGCATCAAAATTTGATTACTGATTGCATATGGATGCTTACTAGAGCAGGAGAGCCACAGGTCACTCGCATCTTCAGAGAAGCAAATGGAGTGGCTGATGTTATGGCAAAAAATGGAAGCAACTCGAACTTTTATGGAAATCCTATGTTGTACTTCTTCCCGCCCCCTTTTGTTGTTTCTACTTTTGAACTGGACAAGCTAGGAACTCTGTGTCCTTGAAAAGTCCCAATTTGTAATAACATTTAAACAGGGCGGAATAAATATCTTCATTACCAAGAAAAAAAAAAAAAAAACCAGAGGTGAAGAAGAAAGAAGGGACAATTATTTATTTATTTATTAAGAGATTTGCAGAAATTTAATTAGGTGACAACATGGATTAAATTCCCATTTATAAGGCCATGATATTGACTTAATCCAAAAAGTATGCCCTTATGCATTATACAAACTGCTTTTTTCTCCTTTTCAATTGTCACTTGGAATTAAATACACAGCATAATCTGATGGCCGGGCTGTCGACTAAGAATAACATATAGAGAAGAATAACAGAGTGAGCATGTATAAATTGAGGAAACGAAATAAGAAATTAGATATCTCAAGTGGTGCGTGCATCTAATAGCTAGACGACAATTTACAGCTAGCTAGGAGTGGAAAGAAGTAAAATGACAAAGCAAAAGGGATATTTTTAATATAGTAGTTTAATTGTTTTTGTTAACTCACTTTTATAGTATAGATTATTAATTATATCAAGTGCTAATAATTTATTTATTGTGTTGTAGAGATTTGTGATTCTTTATTGTTATTTTTGCTGGAAGATGGAACTTGGTATAATAAAGCAAGATATATATATGAATAGTTTATTTTAGAAAGTATAAATTATGAACTGGAAGTAACGATCACCACCCATGCGTTTTGAGCCTCCAAAGTGAGGCAAAAATAGGGAAATGAGCAAAAAGATTGTATTAGCTCATGAGCATGGGAGAACAAAGATGTTCAAAAGAGAAAAGATTGACTCTCACCCTACTGTTAAATTAAACATGCATGATACATACATACATACTGTCACGACCCGAATTTTCTACCATCGGGACCGTGATGACGCCTAACTCTTCAGATGCTAGGCAAGCCAATAGTTAAAGATTGAATATGCTAACCCTTAACCAATTCAGTAAATAACAGCAATTAAACCAAAACAGATTAAAGGAGCGCAGAATTTTATAATAACCCAAGTACTTATACACAACTACCCAGAATCTGGTGTCACAATTCACAAACTTCTAAGAGTCACTACAAACAGTGCTGAAAGAAAGTACAACTGTTTTCGAATTAACAGAAACAGAAAACTGGAATAACTCGAAGGGGACTCCAGAGTCTGCGAATGTCGGCAGATCTACCTTGGGTCTCCTGAAGGATTGAAGGCAGCAGCTCAACTCAGGTCAACACGGTCCAGTATCAAAATCTGCACCGAAAGTGCGGAGTGCAGTATCAGTACAACCGACCCCATGTACTGGTAAGTGCCGAGCTTAACCTCGGCGAAATAATAACGAGGCTAGGACAAAACACATACGTAAACCTGTGCAGTTAAACAATATACTAGCAGAATAACAACTAATAGAAGCTAAGCAGAAATTCAGGGGAGGGGAAGCATGTAATGGGGGGTTGCAAGATATAAAATCACAGTAATAGAGGAATTTAAACAACTACTACACCTTGAACAGGTAATAACAAGTAAACACAGCAACCGAAAAATGCACGGCATCACCCTTCGTGCTTTTACTCTCAACCTCACCAGATAATCAATAATAGAAACGTATACGACATCACCCTTTCGTGATTTATCACTCAACTTCACCATATAAATAATAGAAACGTGCACAGCATAACCCTTCGTGCTTGATCACTCATCCTCACCATGTAAATAATAGAAACGTGCACAGCATCACCCTTCGTGTTTATCACTCATCCTCACCAAAACAAGTGACAACAATGATAGTGAGATAGAAATGTCAACAAGTCTTGCTTCAACACTTCGTTCCACAATACCAATCTCAACTTTGAGTAAATGCTCAATCAATACCAAATTCAACAAAACATGATAAGAAATTGCTCAACCCATCGAATTGCTAGTCTAAACATGAACAATATGATCAAAAATACAACATTTGCAAGAATAAGACTCACTCACATGCTATGACACGACAACAACATATAGGTACTCGTCACCTCACCTATACGTTGTACTCAACATTCAAACACGTAACAAGTAAGCAAATAACACCTAATCCCTCAAGCTAAGGTTAGCCACTACACTTACCTCGCTCCCACAGCCAAACTCAAAGCTCAATCACAGTTTTTCCCTTCACACAAGCCTCCGGACCAATACAATCTCGCAAATTACCAACCAAACGATTCAATTTAAGCTTTAGGAACTACCCATGATAGCAAGGAATTCAATTTAGGCCATTTTGGAAAAAGTCAACAAAAGTCAACACCCGGACACGTTTGGTCCAAACCCGAAATTCGGACCAAAATCCAATTATGCATTCACCCCAAGCCCGGATATACAATTGGTTTTGAATTCCGACCTCAATTTGAGGTCTAAATCCTCAAATTTCGAAATCCCTAGCTTCTACCAAAAAATCCCCAATTGTACCATGAAAAACCTTAGATTCTAGGTTGAAATCTTGTAAAATGAAGTGAATGATTGAAAGAAAGTTAAGAATCACTTATCTATGATTTGGGGAAGAAATGGTCTTTGAAAAATCGCCTTGGTTTAGGTTTTGAAAATTTGGGAAATGAATCAAAAATCCCGTCTAATTCCCTTTTTACACAGCTGCAGATATCGCATTTGCAACCTAAGCTTCGCAAATGCGAAGCTCGCAAATGCAAAGGTATCATCGCCAATGCGAGGTCCTTCACACCTCTACTTCTTTCGCAATTGCGAAGATATGCTCGTAATTGCGAACTTAGCTCTCCGCAAATGCGGCAAAAAGATCGCATTTGCGATCACTGCCTTCCTAGCCTCACTTCGCAAATGCGAAGAATTCCTCGCAATTGCGAGGTCTGCTTGGCCCAGCTACTCTTCGCATTTGCGATGAGAGCCTTGCAAATGCGAAACCTGCAGGGTTCGCAATTGCGATGCCTGATCTCGCAAACGCGAGAGCAGAGGCCTGCAACTTGTTCAATTATACCAACAAAATTTCCTAAGTTCAAAACACCCCGTAGCATATCCGAAACTCAACCGAGCCGCCCGGGCTCCAAACCATACGTGCACACAAGTCTTAAAACATCATACGAACTTGTTCATGCGATCAAATCGCCAAAATAACACCTAAATTTACGAATTTAGAACCAAATCACATGAAATTCTTAAGAACACTTGAAATTCCTCTTTTCTCAACCAGATGCCCGAATCACGTCAAATCAACTCCGTTTTTCATCAAATTTCACAGACATGACTTAAATATTATATTAAACCTGTACCGGGCTTCGGAACCAAAATACGGGCCCGATACCAACGAGATTAAACATTAATCAAATTCTTTAATTCATTAGATTTTCAGACTTACAATTTTTTAACAAAAATTCATTACTCGGGTTAGGGACCTCCGAACCGATTCCGGGCATACGCCCAGGTCCCATATTTCAATATGGACCCACCTAGACTGTCAAAATACGAGTCCGGGTCCGTTTACTCAAAACGTTGACCGAAGTCAACTAAATCAACTTTTAAAGTAAAAAATTATTATTTTCTCAACTTTCCACATTAAAGCTTTTCGGAAACACGCCCGGACTGCCCACGCAAATCGAGGAGGGATAAAATGAGGTTTGAAGGCCTTGGAACACGGAGTCGAGTTCTAAAACATAAGATGACATTTTGGGTCATCACACATACATACATACATACATACATACATACATACATACATACATATA
>NW_017670238.1:755837-773559 GCF_001879085.1 Nicotiana attenuata
ATATATATATATATATATATATATATATATATATATATATATATATATATATATATATATATATATATATATATATATATATTTTTCTGTTTTATACCATCTTGTATCTCGTTTAATCATGATCAAACCAAATAAGGACTTATTATCAAGGGAAGAAAAATAAAATTAAATCAATATTAAACCATAACCATAGAAATGAATGTTAAACCAATGAGTCGAACAATATTATTATTGTTTAATATTATCTGCTTACTTTTCTAAAAATTATTAATATCGATTTTAAAAACAGATTAATTGACTTTAATATAAACATTAGGTATGAATAAGTCTTTCTTTCTTCACGATCTATTGAAAACAAATGATAGGGAATATCAGCACGCACTTTTGTGTTATGAAAATCAGAAAACTCAAAGGAATACAGATGAAAAAGTAACGAAAAGAGAAAAAGTAGTGGATAAAATCAACAAATTTGAGGATCCAAATAATCATTAGATTTAAGGTATAGAATATTAAAGAAACTGGTGTATGTGGATCCCCTTATATTAGATTGAAATAATGCGTGGAAAGTATACGGACAAAATGTGCTTCTCCCGGGGTCCCACCCGAACCATGCACCCCAGATATTTTGTGGAGTAAATTTCACCCGTGGTTATTGAATTCTGATTTTATAACACAAAAATCATTTTTTTTTTTTTACATAAAAATTGTTTAACTTTGAATTTATAACACAAAAGTTATTTTTTTATCACATAAAAGTCCCTTTGGCCAAGGTAACCAAAAAGTAAATATAACCTGAGTTTTATATTTTATACAGGAAATATAACGTAACACTCCCAAAATACGTTTGTTATAGTTGAGATAATTTTAGAAACATCAAAATTTCGCTAATCTCAGGTGTGATTTACGAATAGTATATTTACTTTTTTTATTTTATTTTGCTTACTTTGTAATAATTTTGTTAACTCATTATTATTAATGTAAATAATATGTTTTGATTATTTTGCCCTTATTAATTTATTCTCTTTTGTTTATTGAATATTACAAAAATATCTTTTTGAATTACCAGAAGAGTCACTTTTAGAGCATCAAATAATACAATGACAAATACAAAATTTACGAGCTCGATATGTTTCCATGTTCTCGAGTTATTATAAAGAAATCAAAATTAGAAGATAAATGTAATTTTATAAACCACAAGGGAGAGTAATATTACGAAGAGAAACATAAGGGAGGTATCTAAAATTAATCTACTATATTTAATATATTTTATTAAGCTAACTACTGTCACGACCCGGAATCTCATCCTCGGTACCGTGATGGTACCTAACATTTCACTTGCTAGGCAAGCAAACGTTAGCTAGATTATTTAATCAATTTTGATAATTTGAGTAAAACATTAATAGAATAAAACCGAAATAGTCTAAGATGGAATAATAAAATACATATGACGATATCTAAACATCTCCAAGAATCCGGAGTTATGAATACATGAGCAATTAGAGTACTACACATATAGTCTGAAGCAAATATAATTGTTCAAGGCTAGATAAATGGTAGGATAGATAAAGAAGGGGACTTCAGGGCTGCGGACGATGTGCAGCAATACCTCAAGTCTCTGAATGTCGTTGGATCCGAGCAGAACACCACTAGATGCCGCTGGGACCAATACCAGTATCTGCACAAGAAGTGCAGAACTGTAGCATGAGTACAACCGACTCAATATACTCCGTAAGTGTCGAGCATAACCTCGACAAGGTAGTGATGAGGCTATGACAAGACACCCGTACTTATATATATATATATATATAAAAGTACAACAATAAAATATTAACTGGGAGGGGACATGTGAAAGGAAAAACATCACATGAACCGCAAGAACGAGATCACCAAATAACATCTTCTGGAATAAGCAACAATGTAACCAAGTAAAGCACCAATTCGGGAATCAAATAAGGCAATGAAATAAAGATGGCACGAAATCACCCTTCGTGCTTTTACTCTCGTCCTCACCATGTAATATCAT
Organism: Nicotiana attenuata; assembly: GCF_001879085.1. Taxonomy (NCBI): domain Eukaryota; kingdom Viridiplantae; phylum Streptophyta; class Magnoliopsida; order Solanales; family Solanaceae; genus Nicotiana; species Nicotiana attenuata. The sequence goes on from NW_017670238.1 coordinate 757,861, forward strand.
AAATAAAATAGCACGGCATCATCCTTCATGCTTTTACTCTTACCCTCCCATAATATGATAAATGGTGATAAATAATAAAATGTATGGCATCATCATTCGTGCTTTAATACTCACAACCTCTTAATATATGATAACGAAAGCAAATAAGGGACAACAACACCCTTCGTGCTTTTCACTCCTCCTCGCCAAGCAACAATACAAATTCAAATAACAAATGCAAGGCGGGAAGCAATTTCACATCAATTATAGTGCCATTATAACAAACTCAACTTTCAAAATTCGCAACATATTCAAAATAAACAATAAATATGAGGCAAATAATTCAAAAGTAATGATCTAACCTAAGAATGGAGAACATAGTCAATGAAACAATATAATATAAAGAAACAATTTTCACCCACATGCTTTAACCCAATAACATTGCATATGTACTCGTCACCTCACATACATGTCATCCCTACACATAATACACGTAGAAAATAGACCAACATGTCCTAGTCCCTTAAGTCAAGGTTAACCACGATACTTACTTCGCTCCGCAACCAAATCAAGGTACAACCGCGGCTTTATCTTTAGAATTAGCCTCCAAACCAATCAAGTCTAGCCAATTATAGTTCAAATAATTCAATATAGGATTTACAAACTACGCATGAGCGAAAAAGATTCATTCTTGAATGATTTTGGAAAAAGTCAACAAAAGTCAACCCCGGGACGCTAGGTCAAAACTCGATATTTGGACCAAATTCTAGTTTCCCATTCACCCCCAATCCCAGTTAGGTGATTTGTTTCAAAATCCGACCTCAATTGGAGGTCTAAATCTCAATTTACAAAAATTTTCAATTTTACCCAAATCTCTAATTTCTGCCATGAAAAATCCTAGATTAAAGATTAAAATCAATGGGTTTTTATGAAAATATAATAAAAATAAGTTAAAATTTATTAACCAATAAAGTTGGATGAAAAATCTCTTCAAAATCGCCTCTAGGTCGAGCGCAAACTTGAAAATGGTGAAAAATGGCTCAAATACTGTCTTTTTGATGTTTTAATACCTAAGCGTCAGGTGTTCTTCGCGTTCCCGAAGCCCCTGACGCATTCTCGAAGGAGACTATCCAAATGGCCTACGCGTTCGCGGTGAACAATTTGTATTTGCAAAAGCTTAACCCTCATTGCCTTCGCTTTCGCGATGAGTGTCAGCCCAGCATTTCCCCAGATTCCCATAATACTTCGTGTTTGCGAGATGACATCCATGTTCGCGAAGAATAAGCCCCCCACTACTTCGACTTCGCGACCCATTCCCCATGTTAGCAAATTCTGCCCCCAGCCCAACTTCCCGTCCGCGATTGTGAGACTAGCTTCAGTATTGCAAAACACAAGGCACCAGACACCAGAAACAACTGAAACCAGCTATCTCTTAAGTCCAAAAATGATCCGTAGCCTATCCGAAACTCATCCGATCCCCTCGGGCTCCAAACCAAATATGCGCACAAGTGTAATAACAACATACAAACTCACTTGCACGATCAAAATACCAAAAATAACATCTAGAACTATGAATCGGACGTCAAAATGCATGAAATTTTAAAGAAAATTCAAGAACCTCAAAAATCACAACTAAGCGCCCGAATCCTATCAAACCAACTCCGATTTGATCACCGCTTTTTTTAGCGGCCAAAAGCAGCAGGCCGAGACTGAAATCGGCCAAAACTTGTGATTTGATTGCAGTCTTGGGTTTATACTAGTACAAAAATAGTGCATTTGCATCTAGAATTCGATTTTATATTTTTAGTCTTACTAGTTAATTAATATTACTAAAATGAGAGAAAAAATAACAAAATGGTCTTTTCACAATTTTAAATTAGGACTTAGTCTATTCTTTTAGAAATTAATTAGTCTAAGTTTGGGGAGTTTAAATTAGGTTTTGTTAGTTTTAATTTTGTAAAGAAATAAACAAAACAAATAAATAAAAAGAAAAAAAAGAAAAGAAAAGGATTTTAATAAAAAGAAAGTGATTAATTGAATTAAAACAAGAGAAGAGTAAATCAGGCCATCAGTCTTGGGCCAAAATCGAGCCTAGAACCTCTCTCAAACCCATCTCAAATCCGTTAACCCAGCCCAAGACCATGTCTAAACCCGGTCCAGCCCCCCCATATGCAAAACGACACCGTTTTGGCCCAGGTGAATCCAGGCCGTCCATCGCCCATCATCCAACGGTCCAGATTCGTTCAAGGGATTTACATAAAAATGTAATAACCCCTTTACAAAATTAGAGACCAAACAGTCACCCTCCTCGTACCCCCGTCTCCCACCGCCATTCACCATCAGACCATCGTGTCTCCGCCGCCTTCCACTGTCCGCCGCCGGCCGGAAATCGCCTCCGCCAGCGGCGATGCTCCAAATCACCCCAAAATTACACCGTTGATTCCTCTCCTCCTCCTCTTTCCATATCTAACTTTAAATTCCCTCAAATCCTCACCGAAAGCTTCGAATTTCAAATCAAAAATTCTTGCCAAACCCTAAACTCATCCAAACAACCCCAAATCCATACCCCTTGACCACCATGACTTTCTCATCCCGAATCCACAACCCATTGCCTTCAAATATTCCCCAAGCACCTCGAATATTAGATCGAAACTAGGCCTGAAACCCTAAATTCTCAGGAGCTGAAGGTTTACCGATTTTGGGCTATAATAGCCCTTAATCATGTGTCTTCTCATGAAAACACATGGTTAAGGACAATTATAATCGCAAATCACTCCGGAAGTTGGCCTTAATGCGAGTCTGATTTGAGAATTGGAGATATTTCATTTTTTCTTTTACTTTTCTGCTTTCCTCTCGCTCACGATTCTGACTTTTGTTCTTCTATGATTAGGGTCCTGATTACAATAGTATAGTTTAAATATTTGTTCTTATTTGGTTTGATCCTAATTGAATGACTCATTATCATTAGTCGTGTTGATTGATTTAGAATTTTAGTGTTTTTTTAATTCTATTGTTTCTGTTTTGGTTTTAGTTTTTGTTTAATTTCTGTTCTGTTTTGATTTTCTTTTAGTTGATTTTGTGTTTGGTTTCGATTTAATCATCCATGATTGCTACTGTTAATTTGATTTTAGCTTCAAGTTTGTTTGGTTGCCATTAATTGTTAGTCTACTAATTGTTAGATATAATTTCATGATTAGTTAGGTGATTCGATTAGTTTAATTTTAGGTCCTGTTTGGTTATAGCTTATTAGTCTCTAGTTTGATATTGACTAACTCGGGTAGACTGAGACCAAAGGGGGTTGAGTTAGTTTATATAGGATTAGTAATTTTAAGGCCAATCAAAGGTCGTTTGGGCATTAAAAATGGGCTGGTTTGTTAAGACTTGGTAATTTCAGAATCAAGGTAGGGGTGATATAGGTAATTCAAATAAAGGATAATGCAGTAACTGAAATTAAAAATCACTAGAACCTTCTAGATGGGGTTTTAATTTGAAATTCAGAAAGTTAGTAGTGTTACTTGGCCAACAAGGCATAAAATGAGGGGTTTAAGTAGTTAAAATCTGAAAATAAAAGAGGGACTGAGGGTGTAAAACAAAAATTTGATGTTGCCCTAGTTTTGCCTATAAAAAGGCATACCCCTTGCCTTGTTTTACAAGTTTTGAAATCTGAAAAATCCCCACAAGTTTTAGAGAGCTATAGATCTGAAATTTAAAAATTTAAAAGTTGGAGAGATCTAGAAATCTGAAAAAATTCAAAATACAAAGTCTAGAAATCCACAGAATCTGAAAATTTTGAAATTCAAATCCCAAAAACCAAAAAAACTAGAAGTCTGAAAGTTTGAGAGTCCAAAAGCTTGAGAAAAACTACTGAAAATTCAAAACAATTTCTGTAGAAGTAAAGAGATACATAAACATTAGATCCTAGAGAGAAAACTCCAGAAAATTCAACAAAAATAGCTTAGAAGTTCAAAAACCTACTGTTTCATCTAGTTTCAGCAGCTGAAATTCACTTTCAAGCCCTGAAACTAGTTGTAATTCACCTGTTGAACATTACTTTGAATCATCACACTCTAGTTCTAAGATCAGCTTGGTTTCTGGTTGATTGAGGCTTATTTTTGGAAGTCTACTGCATCCTGTCCTTATTTTCCTGGGTGTTGATTTGGAATTGCTGATTTCCTGCTGAAATTGCACTTGTTCGTACACTACTGCCTAGCTGACTTCCACTTCAATTCATCTTGTGATAATTTCCAGGTATTCCTTTGATCTCAAATGATGTATGAAGGATGAATCCAAATGTATGATCAAACTTGAGGAAAATGCTGAAATGTCACATACTCTTCTGCTATGAATCTGCTTCCTGCTGTGTATTTTGATCTAGATGCCTAGCCTAGTGTTATTTACTCTCAGCTTGCTCGCAAGCATGTGTATTCAAGTGCTAGTATTTAGTCTCCCTTAGAGTATGAGGGTTATAAGATCCGGACAATGCATTATGTGTAATATAACAGGACTGTTGAACTGATCGTTTTCCTTTCATGACCATACGATTATTATGTTCAGTAGTGTTAGATTTGACTTGGTTAAGTCTGGTGTTCCTGTTACCATAACAGTTTGAAGCTTTAAAACAAATTCGAAATTAGTTGTTAATTTGAAATTAGAAGTTTGCTATGGTCCTGCCTGTGATTTGAATGTTTGAAGTCATTTGAATTTGTATGCGAAGTTTTATCTCAAACGTCCATTATCAGTTTATCTTTCAAATTCTAGTTCATGTTTCATGTGAATCTGAGGTTAAGTCCTGATATTAACTTATAAATTGAATCACTGTTTAATTGATGATGAAAGTTGGTTAAATTAGTAATTCAAGTCTTAGTCAATACTGGTTTGGTTAGCATTAATGCCTGGACCGTCCAGGCCATGAGAATTGAGTTTAATATGGCCCAGTTACACAATAACTGTCCAGAATATCACCAGGCCCCCTTAAATCAATTAATTTCATTAAGTCGAGGGCTTGTGCGGACTTGGGCCTAAGTCCTAGTTTTGTTGCCCTCGCACTGGGCCTGTTCGGAAGCCCTATTTGAGACAGCTTTACAAACAAAGCTGAAGCTGAAAACCTTAATTTGTTGGGCCAAATTTGAAATATAAGCTTTGGGTCTTTCAAGTTAGGTAGCAGACTTGAATTAAGGGGTTCTCAGTAATGGAGGTCCCCTTGTTTGAGTTTGGACTTGATCTTGAGGCCCGAACTTTTCTTGAATGCCCTTAAATAATAGTTAATCAATAATGTTAATTAATTAGGCCTTTTGTTTTAGAGACAAAATAAATAAAAAATTATAGTTTGCTCTAGGATGGCCTTTAAATAATAAAATGAGGTGAGCCCCGACAAACAAAAGGCATAAATTGCGGGGCCCTCTTCAAATGTTCCTATTAAAATATTTAGAATTCGGGACGTGCCGTTTAGTGAATTTCACGGCCTCCTGCAAAGATAATAACACGTTAGTCGTTTTAGGCGCGTTTTTAATAATTTTACCTTCCTAAGTACGGGTGTGCATTTCATGCAACCCAAATCCAAATCCCAAAACGTTGAATAAGAATGAGTCGAGGATCCGGGTGCATTTCATGTGACGTGATCCAAAAACACGTTTAAAGACGACGTTCACTTTCTAAATTTTTAACTAAAAGCGGTTAAATAATTCTAAAATTGCACTATAAGTTTGAACATGTATAAAAATCAGATTTTAGCCATTTATGATGATTTAAGCGACCGTGCTAGAACCACGGGATCCGGGGGTGCCTAACACCTTCCCTCGGGTCAACAGAATTCCTTATTCAGAATTTCTGGTTCGCAGACTCCAATTGGGAAGTAGAAATTTTCCTCGATTTGGGATTCAAGTTAAACCGGTGACTTGGGACACCAAAAGCCAACCCTATCCCAAGTGGCGACTCTAAAAACAAATAAATAATCCCATTTCGAATAATGTCACTTTAAATGGAAAAACTCCCTTGTACATTATCCTTTGGGGTAGGTGTGTAAAAAAGGAGGTGTGACATTTCTGTAATTTTTTCATAATTCTTTAAGGCTTTAAAATTGATTTTCCTGCATTTAAATTGTTCAACTATTTATTAGTTACCCTTTCAAATTATTTTGTGATGACTTAATCATCCAAATTTATTATTTACACCCACATATACGTTTATAACCTTTTTTACTTCACTTCATATAATTATGTTTATATTTTTAGCAACTTACACAATTTACAATAATAGCCTATATTCCATACATAATTACATTTTATTACTCTATTTTAGCATTTTTTTTTTATATTTTTATAATGTTAATCTATTATTCTCAAATACTTTACTGCATAAATAATATTTTATTATTTATTAATTACTTTTTATAAATTATTTTTTTAACAAATTTCGTGTATTTAAACTATGGCCTAGTTTGAGTTATTATCGGACCAAAAACGGGCCAAAATAACATTTGGCCCATTCTATTTAGCCTTCAGCAGCCCATGACCAAATGACCCCTTCTCTATACCCGGTCGAGACCCATTTTATAACCCGCCCCATCTCCCTTTTAATCTTGGCCGTTGATCTCAGAGATCAACGACCCACAAACCATTTCCTCTTTTAAATCCACTAAACCCCTAACCCTAAAAACCACTTCCGCATTCCGCCGCCCCCAAAAAATCTCGAACTTTCCCCTCTCCTCACAAACCCTAGCAGGCGCCTTCCCCAATCTTCTCCAAATCCAATCAAGTCATGGATTCCTTCTTTGATTTACTTACCTTTTATGATTATCTCATTGTTTCTTACAATACTATGGTGTTACATAGTACTTGCCTCATTATTGGCAAGTACCAATCTCCCAAATCAAGTGCCATCGCCTTCAATCTTCGAGATTTAGATAATATTTCGTCTGTATACACTCATTACTAGGCCATATGGGTCCGATTCAGTGAGATTTTCGACCATTTGTGTTCTCCTTTTGAATTAGGATTTACCCGATTTTTTTCTAAATTGATTTTGAGTGATATTACATGCTTCTCTTTCCTTATTTGTGTTCAACTGACTATATCTCCTTATTTTGTGTGTTGATCTTTACTACTATATAAACCCCCATTCCCCGTTCTCCTCTAAGTCTGAACAATCTCTGAAATTACTGTTATTCTCTCACCCTCACTTGTCTTATACTATTTTGAGGCTTTATCTCTTGGCGGACTGAAAGCCAAGGCCATCGGAATTCGATTATCGGTCCTTTCTGTGAGCACTGCTCGGGGTTCATTCGGAACCCATGGGAACTCTGAGGGACTGGGATTTCTGGGTTCTACTACTCGTCTTTCTACTGAAGTTTGAGATATTGCTGAAATTGTTCTTCTTGCCTACTTGTTTGTCAATTAGCAACTAGTAAGTCCCTTGGCATTAGTAGTTTCATCTTTTGTCTTTGAGCCAATGTGTTACCCTGCTATCCCTGCTTACATCCCTATTTGCTTCAAGATTTGTTTATGATTCTGAACTTTCCTTAACACTGTGACTTACCTAGTCTAATAACCTGGATTCTGGATTCCTTAAGCATGTCTTATTGTTCTGCGTTTTTGTTGTTACTTATGTCTATTGTATGTTGTGATCCTATCTCCCACTCCAAACCCTTGCGAGGAACTAATTCATTGCCCTAAATGTGTTCGTATGCATTGTTTCCCTTAGGTCATTCATGTATATCTTGTTACCTTCTCCAATAATCATGCAAATTCTGAATGTCATCACTGCTGGAATCCCTAACGCAGTATGCCATATTCTTTTGTTATTCCATTATGTGATTTGCTCGATTCTATGTTTCTAAGTGTTGCTCAACGCTTTCCTAGAATAATATTCAATTTTCTGCCTTTGCCTGTATGTGATTAATTAGCACTAGGCTTAGACAATTACCTGTCGTGTTGACCTAGGGTTGATACTTTCATCTACCATGAATCCTAATGTCTGCTTGTCTTGTTAGCCTAAGTTTGACAAATTCTTTGCCTACTCTGAGTTTTTAGAATCTTTGTGCTGCAGTTAATGTCCATCTTGTTAAGTCTCATAATCAACTATGTATGTTTTCCCAAATCATGTTACCAGTATGATTGTTAGGCAAGCCTTTTCCTGTTAAAATCTTCATATGAAGATTGTACTTCACCCTCTTCTTGCACATGATTCCGCTTGGCTGTCATGTGCAGTTCGTTGAGTTGGTCCTATTTTGAAACAATGTCTGCAGTGGTTTGGTGGTTTATGAAACCTTATCTTGTCCCTGTTAATCTTGTTACTTGCCCGTATGTGTCTTTGATGCCTATCAACTGAGCATGGCCCTATCTACTGGCTGAAACTGCAGATTTTTTAGTTTTAAAAACTAAGTGACTCCATACGTATTTCTGTTACCTGTATGGCTAATTTGGTATCCCTTAGCTTAATTACTGGAATTGTTTGGGCTTGGTATGTTGGGCCTGTAATCATTCAAATTGGTCTGTAAAACACTAGAGCCGGCCATGAATGCATCACAAGTATTGGCTGGCTATGTCCTAAGTGTGTGTGGAGCAAACGTAAACATAATTTTTTAGAGACACAAGTAGAAGACAACAATTGCCCTTAGATTAGGGCATATCCTGTCCATATTTGAGAAGCTTTACAGAAATTGGTTAGGCTGGAATTTTGCTTTCATGCCTCTGCATGCATTACGTGCCATAGATGTACTTTCTTTATTGGATTGTCTTTCTAGAAATAATAACAACTTAACTACTGAAACAAAACTACTAATTTCTTTAATTAGAATTAGAATAGATCTAAACAGGAACCAGTTAATTAATTGAACAACTCATTTATGATATTCGGGTTCTTTAAGAAAATCTCCACTAAAAATAAAATAATAATTGAAAGAATGGACGAATGAAATTTGTTTCTTTTAAATAGGGGTGTACACACCGAATCGAAAAACCGTACCAAACCGAAAAGTCAACCAAATCACTTAAAAAGCCCGACTGGGTTTGGTTTGATTTGGTTTGGTATTGATTAAAAAACTTGAACCAAACCGACATATAAATATATAATTTTTATATATACTTTTGAGATTTCATATAGAAGTTTCTTTAAAAAATGTCTAGAAATATTTGGGATTATATACCTTGCGGGATATAATATTTAATAGTATATGAAGTGCTCCATATTTATTAACCATAAATAATGGGTTATATGATCACTTTCTCATTAAGTGTTACTGAAATGCGTCAAGTCTCTTTGTTTTTCCATATTCATATCATATGTTAAGATCTATTAAATTATTATATCTTTTTCGAATGTGAAGTGATTATTATTATTTAGGTATCGCATTGATTTTTATGTTTAATTATTAAATTCGGTTAACCTTGAAAGTCATCAACGAAATATTATTGTCAGACGACTAAAAAGAATAACTATTATGTGTTACTAAGAAAATTCTCTCATAAGAATATTTTAATAGATAATATGCTTGTCAATTTTTTATATTTTGACTAAACATATATTTAGTTTCAAAAATTTAATAAAGTAAGATTGAAATAATATTTAAGTAACAAAAAACCCGAAAAATCCGACAAANATTATTATATCTTTTTCGAATGTGAAGTGATTATTATTATTTAGGTATCGTATTGATTTTTATGTTTAATTATTAGAGTCGGTTAACCTTGAAAGTGTACATCAACGAAACATTATTGTTAGACGACTAAAAAGAATAACTATTACTATGTGTACTAAGAAAATTCTCTCATAAGAAAATTTTAATAGATAATATGTTTGTCAATTTTTTATATTTTTACTAAATATATATATATATATATATATATATATATATATATATATACTTATACTAAATTAAATAAAGTAAGTATAGTACTAAGAACGGAGCCCAAGGCTAATGGAATATAAATCCTCCCAGGATAAAACGGAATAAACCTTCCTGCAACAGTGGCAATACAAACTGCAGGATCCCAACGAACTCAAAGAACGGAGCAAAATCACACTTACGAATTGGAGAGAGAGAGAGACTGTGAATTAGGATGCAGTATATTCAAAAAGAAAGAAGTTCTGGAGTGTTTTTCGTGTGTAGAAAATGGAGCCTTGCCTCAGAATTTATAGGCAATTATCAGAAGAGGTGTCTGGAAAAGGTGCCTTTTCAGAAGAATACGCTGCCTGCCGCGGTTCTACCGCGGTTACGGCCAGAACGGAATGTACTAAGAAATTTTGAATCCATTCAGCTTCTTCACCGGCTTATCCAAAGCTATAAACTCTGATTCCATTGTAGAGCGAGCGATGCACGTTTGTTTGGAAGACTTCCAAGATACTGCTCCTCCACCAACGGAAAAAAACATATCCACTTGTGGACGTTGTTTCTGTTGAGCCGGTTATCCAATTTGCATCACTATATCCTTCGATAACCGCAGGATATTTATTGTAGTGCAAAGCGTAGTCTTGGGTATATTCCAAATATCCCAGAACTTGTTTCATTGCTACCCAGTGATGTTTGTTGGGATTACTTGTGAATCAACTAAGTTTACTTATCGCACAAGCTATATCAGGTCGTGTACAGTTCATGATGTGCATTAAGCTTCCCAACACACGAGCATACTCCAATTGAGACGTACTTTCACATTTATTCTTTATAAAATGATGATTTAAGTCAATTGGAGTTCTTGCACTTCTAAATTCCAAATGTTTGAATTTTTCAAGTACCATTTTCAAGTAATGTGATTGAGACAAAGCTAGACCCTGAGGAGTCCTCTTGATTTTAATTCCTAGAATTACATCGGCAACTCCTAAGTCTTTCATATCAAGCTTACTAGCAAGCATACGCTTAGTAGCTTGAATGTCGGCAATGTCTTTGCTCATTATTAGCATATCATCAACATATAAGCAAACAATGACTATATGATTTGGAACGTTCTTAATGTAAACACATTTATCACATTCATTAATCTTAAAGCCATTTGACAACATTGTTTGGTCAAATTTCGCATGCCATTGCTTGGGTGCTTGTTTTAGTCCATAAAGAGACTTAACAAGACGACACACCTTCTTTTCTTTTCCCGGAACCACAAACCCTTCAGGTTGGTCCATGTAGATTTCTTCCTCTAAATCACCATTTAAGAAGGCTATTTTTACATCCATTTGATGGATTTGAAGATCATACAAGGCGGCAACGCTATTAGCATCCGAATGGATGTAATTCTTGTTACTGGCGGGTATGTGTCAAAATAGTCAATACCTTCTCGCTGTCTAAATCCTTTGACAACAAGTCTTGCCTTGTATTTGTCAATAGTACCATCGTCTTTCATTTTCTTCTTGAAAATCCATTTAGAACCCAATGTTTTATTACCTGGAGGAAGGTCAACCAATTCCCATGCATGGTTGTTCAATATGGATTCTATTTCACTATTGACCGCTTCTTTCCAATATTGTGCTTCTGATGAAGACATTGCTTCCTTGAAGGTACGAGGTTCATTTTCTAACAGAAAAGTCAGAAAATCTGGACCGAATGAAGTAGATGTCCGTTGACGTTTACTTCTTCTCGGATTTTCCTCATTAGGCATACCATCTGTTATTTCCTCCCGAGGTCGTTTTGACTTTTGGTATGTCACTTCACTTTCCTTTTTATACGGATAAATAGTTTCAAAGAATTCAACATTATCTGATTCTATTATCGTATTAACGTGAATCTCCGGATTTTCTGGCTTATGAACCAGAAAACGATATGCCTTGCTATTGGTTACATATCCAATAAATACACAATCAACCGTTTTTGGACCTATCTTAACCCTTTTAGGTTTAGGAACTTGTACCTTAGCTAGACACCCCCACACTTTGAAGTATTTCAAGCTGGGCTTCCTTCTTTTCCACTTTTCATAAGGAATGGACTGTGTTTTACTATGAGGTACACGGTTGATTATTCGGTTAGCTGTAAGTATAGCTTCCCCCCACAAGTTTTGTGGTAAGCCAGAACTTATCAGCAACATATTCATCATCTCCTTCAATGTTCGATTCTTTCTCTCCGCAATTCCGTTAGATTGTGGAGAGTAAGGGGCAGTTGTTTGGTGAATAATGCCATTTTCCAAACATATTTCTTCAAAAGGAGATTCATATTCGCCACCCCTATCACTTCTTATCATTTTGATCTTTTTGTTTAGTTGTGTTTCAACTTCACTCTTGTATTGCTTAAAAGCATCAATTGCCTCATCTTTACAATTAAGTAAATAAACATAGCAATATCTCGTGCTATCGTCAATAAAAGTAATAAAATACTTTTTCCCACCGCGAGATGGTGTTGACTTCATGTCACAAATATCTGTGTGAATTAAGTCTAAAGGACTTGAATTCCTTTCAACGGACTTATAAGGATGCTTAGCATACTTTGATTCCACACATATTTGACATTTGGAATTAATGCAATCAAATTTTGGCAATACTTCTAAGTTTATCATCTTTCGCAATGTTTTGAAGTTGACGTGTCCTAAACGCGAATGCCATAAAGTGTTTGACTCAAGTAAGTAATAAGAAGCATTCACTTTATTGATAGGAACTACTATTACATTTAGCTTAAAAAGGCCCTCATTCAGGTAACCTTTTCCTACATACATATCATTCTTACTTAGTACAACACTATTGGAAACAAAAATACATTTGAATCCATTCTTGACAAGAAGTGAAGTCGACACAAGATTCTTGCGAATTTCTGGAACATGGAGAACTTGGTTTAGAGTCACTATTTTTCCCGACGTCATCTTTAACGCAATCTTGCCAACTCCTTCAATTTTGGCTGTAGACGAATTTCCCATAAAAATTGTCTCGTCGGGTCCTACGGGGGCACAAGAAGAAAATAACTCCTTGTTAGCACAAACATGGAGAGTGGCTCCAGAATTGTGACGACCCAAAGGGTCATCACCGGATTTCTTCCTATTTCCGTGCTTCCGAGGCCTTGAAAACCTCGCTTTTAGTTTTCTCGGTTTGCGTGCGCAGTTCGGGCGCGAAGCCAGAAAGCTTTTATGTTGAAATATGTGAACTTTGTGAAAAATTTGAAGAATTTTGATATTAATATTGCTGAAGTTGACTTTGGTCAACATTTTTGGTAAACGGACCCGGACCCGTGATTTGACGGTCTCGGAGGGTCCGTAGAAAAATATGGGACTCGGGCATATGCCCGGAGTCGAATTTCGAGGTCGAGAGCCCGAGAAATGAATTTTTCTGTGAAATTGTTTTTCTGAAATTGTTAAGGAGAATAGAAATGAAAATTGATTAAAAGACTATGGTATTGGGCTCGTATTTTGGTTCCGACGCTCGGTACAAGTCTTAAATATGTGCTAAGCGCTTTCTGTAAAGTTTGGTTGAAATCGAATGTCATTTGACGTTTTTCGGACCTAAATATCTAAAGTTAGAAGTTTAAGAAGTTTGAAATGAAAATGATGATTTTGAGGTTTGATTTATTGATTTTGATGTTATTTTGGCGATTTGATTGCTCGACTAAGTTTGTAGGATGTTATTGAGTTAGTGTGTGTGTTTGGGTTGGAGCCCCAAGGGCTCGGGAGTGATTCAGAGGTGGTTCGGGGTAATTTTACACTTAGAAAACATAGCAGATTTTCTGCAATTTTTGCACAGCAAATCCCTTCTTCGCGTTCGCGTTTCAAACACGCGTTCGCGAAGCTTCAGTGGTCCCTCTTCATCGCGTTCGCATCCCTCGCCTCGCGTAGTGTCATCTGACCCTGAGGGCTTAGTCCTTTTTCTTCTTCGCGTTCGCGGACACTTGACCGCGTTCGCGTAGCTTGCCAGACTCCCTTCAGCGCGTTCACGTTTCCCTTATCGCGTTCGCGTATAACAGTTCCTGGACCCCAGCAATTTCCTTCTACGCGTTCGCGTCTGTCTCCACGCGATCGCGATAGCTTACCCAGTTTACCCTTCCCGAACGCGGCCCTCTCCCGCGAACGCAAAGGGCAATTTTGCCCGGCGAATTTTTAAGTTAAAATCAGAACAGTGAACTCGGGATTTTCATAAAAATACACGAACTCCTTTCTTCTCCAAGAACTTAGGCGTCCATTGAAGCTCCCTTTCATCAAAACTTCTTGGGTAAGCATTGTTCAACTTGTTTTCTTCAATCTCCTCTATTAACTACTAAATTCATAGTCCTAAATCATGAATTCAAAGTAGAAAATGGTGGTTTTGGGTAGAGTTGGGGCTTTGGGGATTTTGGGTGATTCAACCTCAATTTGGGGTCGAATCTTGAAATAAATTATATATTTGAACTCGTGGGGTTATGGGTGATTGGGTTTTGGTCCGAGCCTCGTGTTTGGACCATGTGGGACCGGTGTCGAATTTTGGTGTTTTTGGAAGAATGATAGGAATTTCATTTCTAGGCTATGGGATTATGTTTTTGAGCCCTTATTGATAATATTGAACTAATTATGCCTAGATATCATTGTTTCGGAGTTGGATTGTAGAGGAAAGGCGGTATTAGAGAGTTGATTGCTATTCTTGGACCGAGGTAAGTGTTTGTTCTAACTTTGGCTTGAGCGAATAGGATTAGGATGTTATTTGCTACTTGCTAAATGTGGAGTACGGTGTATAGGCATGGTGACGGTTGTCTATGCACCGGAGTCTAGCATGACCGTGAGTCTTAATTGCTTTTAACTCGAATGATGTGACATAACTTCCTTGTTTAATTGATAAATTTCATATAATGTGAACGGTTGAGAAAGAATTGTGATTGGTATATTTTGGAGCGTTGGCTCGAACAAGAATGTGATAGTTGAGAAAGAAGTGATTTAAAAGAGGACGTGTTGTGATTATTCCCTTGCCGGGACGTGTGGACTATTATTATGTGCTCTCCCTCACCGGGATATTTGGGTTGTTAGCTGTACCCTCGCCGGGTTAAAGTGTTATGTTGTCGAATTCCCCTAATGGGTCCTTCTTTACAAAGTCAGATATTTTGAACTATAATATGGGATCGTGTGGCACGCCGTCCACTTATTTATATATTATGAAATGGGATCGTATGGCACGCCGTCCACTTATTTATATATTATGAAATGGGATCGTGTGGCATGCCGTCCACTTATTTATATTTATATATTATATATTATGAAACAGGATCCCATTTCATAATATATAAGTGGTAGGCGTGGCACGCCGTCCACTTATTTATATATTATGAAATAGGATCTTGTGGCACGCCTACCACTTATATATTATGAAATGGGATCCTGTGGCACGCCGTCCACTTATGAATTAAGAAATGGGATCGTGTGGCTCGCCAACCATTTATATATGAACTATGGTATTGAGATAGTTTCGTCGTTATATCCGTTGATCTGTATTCGCTGTATTTTCCCCGAGCATGCCCCCTTCCCCTTTTTAGTTGATATTCTCTGCTGTTATTTCTGTTGCCTTTGTGTATATATATATCTGCATAGGTTGTTTTTGGTAGGTCCTGTCTAGCCTCGTCACTACTTCGCCGGGGTTAGGCCAGGCACTTACCAGCACATGGGGTCGGTTGTGCTGATGCTACACTTCTGTGCTTTTTGCACAGATCATAGTACCGGAGCAGGAGCCTTTGGTCAGCAGTAGGAGCGTTGGGAGCTTACTTCAGTCCGGAGATTCCGAGGTAGCTTGCTGGCGTCCGCATGGCCCGGAGTCTCTCTTATCTCTGTCTTTCGTTTGATTTCACTTGTATCGGATCAA
>NW_017670238.1:777007-785948 GCF_001879085.1 Nicotiana attenuata
CGGCTGAGTGTGAGGCGAGCTTCAGAAGCTCAAGACAGCTCTGACTACAGCACCGATATGGTTTTGCCCACAGGCTCAGGACCCTATACAGTGTATTGTGATGCTTCCCGTATTGGGCTTGGTGCGGTATTTATGCAGGATGGCAGAGTCATTGCTTATGCTTCGAGGCAGTTGAAGATCCACGAGAAGAATTACCCGGTTCATGATCTCGAGTTGGCAGCCATTGTTCATGCTCTGAAGATTTGGAGGCATTACCTATATGGTGTGACGAGTGAGGTGTACACGGATCACAAGAGTCTGCAATACTTGTTCAAGCAGAAGGAGTTGAACTTGAGGCAGAGGAGGTGGTTGGAGCTGTTGAAGGATTATGATGTTACTATCTTGTACCACCCGGGGAGAGCCAATGTAGTGGCTGATGCATTGAGTAGGAAGTCCGCCGGCATGGGTAGTCTTGCTTATGTTCCGGTCAGCCAGAGACCGCTTGCTTTGGATATCCAGGCCCTGGCCAATCGATTTGTGAGGTTGGACATTTCTGAGCCTAGCAGAGTGTTAGCTTGTACAATCGCTCGTTCTTCATTATTGGAGCGTATCCGTGATCGGCAGTTTGATGATCCCCATTTGTGTGTCCTGAGAGACACGGTGCAGCGTGGAGGTGCCACGAAGGTGACCTTAGATGATGATGGTGTTTTGAGGTTGCAGGGGCGAGTTTGTGTGCCCAATGTCGATGGGATTTGAGAGTTGATCTTAGCGGAGGCCCATAGTTCTCGGTATTCTATTCACCCGGGCGCCGCGAAGATGTATCAGGACTTGCGGCAGCATTATTGGTGCGTAGGATGAAGAAAGATATTATTGCATATGTGGCTCGATATTTGAACTGTCAGCAGGTTAAGTATGAGCATCAGAGGCCTGGGGGTTTATTTCAGAGGATTGAGCTTCCCGAGTGGAAGTGGGAGAGGATTACCATGGATTTCGTTACTGGACTACCGATGACTCGTAAGAAGTTTGATGCTATTTGGGTCATTGTTGATAGGCTCACCAAGTCAGTGCATTTTATTCCTGTTGCAGCCACTTATTCATCGGAAAGGTTAGCTGAGATCCACATCCGAGAGATTTTTTGCCTTCATGGGGTGCCGGTATCTATTATTTCGTATCGGGGTACGCAGTTTACCTCGCGCTTCTGGAGAGCAGTTCAGCAGGAGTAGGGAACCCAGGTTCAGTTGAGCACATCGTTCCATCCTCAGACGGACGGCTAGTCCGAGAGGACTATTCAGATATTGGAGGATATGCTCCGAGCTTGTGTCATTGATTTTGGAGGTTCGTGGGACCAGTTTTTGCCTTTAGCAGAGTTCGCCTACAACAACAGCTACCGGTCCAGCATTCAGATGGCTCCATATGAGGCGTTGTATGGTAGGCGATGTCGGTCTCCAGTCGGATGGTTTGAGCCAGGAGAGGCTCGATTATTGGGTACAAATTTAGTTCAGGAGGCCTTGGATAAGGTCAAGATCATTCAGGACAGGCTTCGTTCGGCTCAGTCGCGGCAAAAGAGTTATGCGGATCGTAAGGTTCGAGATGTAGCTTTCATGGTTGGTGAGCGGGTCTTGCTCCGAGTGTCGCCTATGAAGGGCGTGATGAGATTTGGGAAGAAGGGAAGGCTTAGCCCTAGGTTCATTGGCCCATTTGAGATTCTCGATCGTGTGGGAGAGGTGGCTTGCAGACTTGCCTTGCCGCCCAGCTTGTCAGTCGTGCATCCAGTGTTTCATGTGTCCATGCTTCGGAGGTATCACGGCGATCCAACCCACGTGTTAGATTTCAGCTCTGTCCAGTTGGACAAGGATCTGTCTTACGAGGAGGAGCCGGTAGCTATTCTAGACCGGCAGGTTCGACAGTTGAGGTCGAAGAGTTTTCCTTCAGTGCGTGTCCAGTGGAGAGGTCAGCCTCCTGAGGCATCGACCTGGGAGTCCGAGTCTGATATGCGGAGCCGTTATCCTCACCTATTTCCCGACTCAGGTACTTCCTTCTTTTGTCCGCTCGAGGACGAACGGTTGTTTTAGAGGTAGAGAATGTGACGACCCAAAGGGTCTTCACCGGATTTCTTCCTATTTCCGTGCTTCCAAGGCCTTGAAAACCTCGCTTTTAGTTACCTCGATTTGCGTGTGCAGTCCGGGCGCCAAGCCGGAAAGCTTTTATGTTGAAATATGTGAACTTTGTAAAAAATTTAAAGAATTTTGATATTAATATTGCTAAAGTTGACTTTGGTCAACATTTTTGGTAAACGGACCCGGACCCGTGATTTGACGGTCCCGGAGGGTCCGTAGAAAAATATGGGACTCGGGCATATGCCCGGAGTCGAATTTCGAGGTCGAGAGCCCGAGAAATGAATTTTTCTGTGAAATTATTTTTTTGAAATTATTAAGGAAAATAGAAATAAAAATTGATTAAAAGACTATGGTATCGGGCTCGTATTTTGGTTCCGACGCCCGGTACAAGTCTTAAATATGTGTTAAGCACTTTCTGTAAAGTTTGGTCGAAATCGGATGTCATTTGACGTGTTTCGGACCTAAATATCTAAAGTTAGAAGTTTAAGAAGTTTGAAATGAAAATGATGATTTTGAGGTTTGATTCATTGATTTTGATGTTATTTTGGCGATTTGATCGCTCGACTAAGTTCGTAGGAGGTTATTGAGTTAGTGTGTGTGTTTGGTTGGGAGCCCCGAGGGCTCGGGAGTGATTCGAAGGTGGTTCGGGGTAATTTTACACTTAGAAAACATAGCAGATTTTCTGCAATTTTTTGCACAGCAAATCCCTTCTTCGTGTTCGCGTTTCAAACACGCGTTCGCGAAGCTTCAGTGGTCCCTCTTCATCGCGTTCGCATCCCTCGCCTCGCGTTCGCGTAGAGTCATTTGACCCTGAGGGCTTAGTCCTTTTTCTTCTTCGCGTTCGCGGACACTTGACCGCGTTCGAGTAGCTTTCCAGACTCCCTTCAGCGCGTTCGCGTTTCCCCTATCGCGTTCGCGTATAACAGTTCCTGGACCCCAGCAATTTCCTTCTACGCGTTCGCGTCTGTCTCCACGCGATCGCGATAGCTTACCCAGTTTACCCTTCGCGAACGCGGCCCTCTCCCGCGAACGCGAAGGGCAATTTTGCCCAGCGAATTTTTAAGTTAAAATCAGAACGGTGAACTCGGGATTTTCATAAAAATACACGAACTCCTTTCTTCTCCAAGAACTTAGGCGTCCATTGAAGCTCCCTTTCATCAAAACTTCTTGGGTAAGCATTGTTCAACTTGTTTTCTTCAATTTCCTCTATTAATTACTAAATTCCTAGCCCTAAATCATGAATTCAAAGTAGAAAATGGGGGTTTTGGGTAGAGTTAGGACTTTGGGGATTTTGGGTGATTCAACCTCAATTTGGGGTCAAATCTTGAAATAAATTATATATTTGAACTCGTGGGGTTATGGGTGATTGGGTTTTGGTCCAAGCCTCGTGTTTGGACCATGTGGGACTGGTGTCGAATTTTGGTGTTTTTGGAAGAATGATAGGAATTTCATTTCTAGGCTATGGGATTATGTTTTTAATCCCATATTGATAATATTGAACTAATTATTCCTAGATATCATTGTTTCGGAGTTGGATTGTAGAGGAAAGGCGGTATTAGAGAGTTGATTGCTATTCTTGGACCGAGGTAAGTGTTTGTTCTAACTTTGGCTTGAGGGAATAGGATTAGGATGTTATTTGCTACTTGCTAAATGTGGAGTACGGTGTATAGGCATGGTGAAGGTTGTCTATGCACCGGAGTCTAGCATGACCGTGAGTCTTAATTGCTTTTAACTCGAATGATGTGACATAACTTCCTTGTTTAATTGATAAATTTCATATAATGTGAACGGTTGAGAAAGAATTGTGATTGGTATATTTTGGAGTGTTGGCTCGAACAAGAATGTGATAGTTGAGAAAGAAGTGATTTAAAAGAGGACGTGTTAAGATTATTCCCTTGCCGGGACGTGTAGACTATTATTATGTGCTCTCCCTCGCCGGGATATTTGGGTTGTTAGCTGTACCCTCGCCGGGTTAAAGTGTTATGTTGTCGAATTCCCCTAATGGGTCCTTCTTTACAAAGTCAGATATTTTGAACTATAATATGGGATCGTGTGGCACGCCATCCACTTATTTATATATTATGAAATGGGATCGTGTGTCACGCCGTCCACTTATTTATATATTATGAAATGGGATCGTGTGGCACGCCGTCCACTTATTTATATATTATGAAATGGGATCGTGTGGCACGCCGACCACTTACATATTATGAAATGGGATTGTGTGGCACGCCGTCCACTTATGAATTAAGAAATGGGATCGTGTGGCGCGCCGACCACTTATATATGAGCTATGGTATTGAGATAGTTTCGTCGTTATATCCGTTGATCTGTATTCGCTGTATTTTCCCCGAGCATGCCCCCTTCCCCTTTTTAGTTGATATTCTCTGCTGTTATTTTTGTTGCCTTTGTGTATATATATATCTGCATAGGTTGTTTTTGGTAGGTCCTGTCTAGCCTCGTCACTACTTCGCCGGGGTTAGGCCAGGCACTTACCAGCACATGGGGTCGGTTGTGCTGATGCTACACTTCTGTGCTTTTTGCATAGATCATAGTACCGGAGCAGGAGCCTTTGGTCAGCAGTAGGAGCGTTGGGAGCTTACTTCAGTCCAGAGATTCTGAGGTAGCTTGCTGGCGTCCGCATGGCCCGGAGTCTCTCTTATCTCTGTCTTTCGTTTGATTTCCCTTGTATTGGATCAGACAGTACTGTATTCTCATTCAGACTTTGTATTTAGCATTCTGTAGAAGTTCGTGAGTTAGTGACACCAGATCTGGGTAGAGGTGTATTTGGAATTCCGCATTTGGTTTCTGTTATTTATTTTTCGAGACTTCCGCTTTTATATTAATTGCCTCGTTCTTCTTTATTTTGTTAACGATGTTGAGAGAAGTGTTAAATTAATTGGCTTGCCTAGCTCCTATTAGTTGGCGCCATCACGACTCCCGAGGGTGGGAAATCCGGGTCGTGACAAGAATCTATCCACCATTTTGAACGGCTTGACGAGGCAGCCACATTTTTAACAGTAGCACCCGTTCCTGCAACATTTCCATTAGTTTGGTTTTCATTCGTCATTTTTTCTGTAAAGTTGGAAACAAAATAGAACTTGGTTAAATCAGTGAAGTTTTGATATCTTCAAACTGAATACCAAACCAAACATACAACACGTAACAATGGTGAAGTTTTTATATACTTCAAACCCGTACGTTTATTATTCCGGTAAAATTTTTATATACTTTAAACCGGACAGAACAATAATTGGAGTAGAAAGCACGAAGGCTTTAGTCTCCAAAACAGTATACAAAATAAGAATAACAGTTTAATATATATATTTCAACACAGAAACGTTAGTATAAAATTCCTTAAGCTTGTGAGCGTTACTGTGTTAAAACACAAAATCAGGAAAAACAAAACTGTTAGAAGAATTAAAGAAATCTGGAAAAATAGTAGAGAATCAGAAATATTCCGAGTACACAAGTTTCTTGTGTGTCCTTAAGGAATTTTAACCCCCTCACAAGTTGCCAAGGTAATGGATTAAATCCTCCCAGGATAAAACGGAATAAACCTTCCTGCAACAGTGGACCCTAAACCCTAAACCCTAAACCCTAAACCCTAAACCCTAAACCCTAAACCCTAAACCCTAAACCCTAAACATACAAACTGCAGGATCCCAACGAACTCAAAGAACGGAGCAAAATCACACTTACGAATTGGAGAGAGAGAGACTGCGAATTAGGATGCAGTATATTCAAAAAGAAAGAAGTTCTGGAGTGTTTTTCGTGTGTAGAAAATGGAGTATCTGGAAAAGGCCTTTTCAGAAGAATACGCTGCCTGCCGCGGTTCTACCACGGTTACGGCAGAACCGCGGTCAGTGAGGCTCTCTGAATCTGCCTGCCGCGGTTCTACTGCGGTTACGGCAGAACCGCGGCCAGAGAGTCCCTCTGAATCTTCAGTAGGGTTCTGGCATATTTTCAGCAGTGATTTGGCATTTAATTAATTATTAAATAATTAAATAAATTTTGTCCAAAAATAATCTTATCGATCATTTGACAAATCCAAATCCAAATCCAAATCCAAAGCCGAGCCAAGCGAGCGACGACGGCGCGAGGGTTCATTCTCCTCAACTCCTTTTAAGAGCTTTAAGAAGTGATTCTATATATAAGCACACAAATGTGATTGTCCCTCACCAATGAGGGACAAAGTGCAAGACAAAAGTTCACTTCTTCAAATTTTCATTTTTTCCTCTATTTTATTTTCCTCCATTTCCAATTCACACTTCCTCTACTTTAAAGCCCAATGGCTTAAAGTCCAACAGTTATGATACAATATGAATCTAAACATTCTACGTGAAGCTTAATGCATCTAAGAATTTTATAAAATCCTTTTGACACCTTTACATACCTCATGTAAGACACACACACACACACTATATATATATATATATATATATATATATATATATATATATATATATATATATATATATATATATGTGTGTGTGTGTGTGTGTGTGTGTGTGTGTGTGTGTGTGTGTGTGTGTGTTTGTGTGTGTGTTGGGAGGGAGGGGGGAGGTGTACCCGCCCGCATTTTAACAAAGTTAAGATGTTTTGATGAAGCTGTTGATTTAGGTGGTGTGTGCATATATATGTATATATGTATGTGTGTATGTATGTATGTGTGTGTGGTGGGGGGAGGGGGGAGGTGCACCCACCTGCAATTTAACAAAGTTAAGATGTTTTGATTAAGGCTGTATGGTGGGCCGGGCCCGGGCCTAAATGGGCTAAACGGGCCTGGGCTTCACAGTCCCGGGCTTCGTGGGCTCAACGGGTGGGACCAGCCCGTGACGGGCCTAAGCCCATATGGTCCTGGGCTAAATGGGCCGGGCTCGTGGGCTTAGCGGGCCTAACAGGCTTTTTTATTTTCGGGCTTTTTTTTAAATTTTTTTTTATTTAAGGCAATTTCTTGTAAACCATATATGTATGTATATATATAAATTGCTCTTATGCATGGCTATATAAATATATGTAGTATATATAATATAGAAATCTAATTATTAAAGTGCTTGACGAAAAAGTAAAATAACAAAACAATAGTAAAACTAAATTGCATGCATAATAAATTAATAACAAAGTACAACATGAAGCATAAATACGTCTAATAATTTTAAAATAACACAAATTGTTGAAAAATCTTAAACACGAATTTGATACCCTCAACACAATACTTTATATGCCTCCTTAAAATGCCTGTGGTACACCCTGAACGAAAATTTAAGACTCTTCCACAGTTCTTGCATTTTAATATTTGGCCTTCTTCATTTTCTTCAAGCACTTCATAGTATTGCGAAACAAATAAGCGCACTCTTTCCGAACGAGGCATGATTTAACTTGAAGATTGAGATTGAGACTTGAAATCTTGAAAATTGGAGATTGAGAGATTGAGAGAAATTTAGATTGAGAAATGAGTATTGAGTATTGAAATGAAGAAGAGGGAGGGGGGTATTTATAGTGTTAGAGAAGGTTAGTTTTGTAAATTGAAAAAAAAAACGGCTATTTGTGCAATATGACCGTTGGTGGTCATTGGGGGTGGGGCCCTCATTTTGAAAAATCTTGTTTTGTAGTATATATAGTACTACTTCTTCAAGTATATATAATATATATAGTATACTAGTATATATTCTTCAAGTATATATAATATATATAGTATACTAGTATAGTATACTATATATAGTATGTTATGTATATATATTCCCTTATATATTTTCTTGTAGTATATGTTGTATGTTATGTATATATATTCCCTTATATATTTTCTTTTAGTATATGTTGCATGTTATGTATATATATTCCCTTATATATTTTCTTGTAGTATATATTGTATGTTATGTATATATATTCCCTTATATATTTTCTTTTAGTATATATTGTATTAATATATTATAGCTTATAAATAATTGCAAGTTAAAGACAAAAAAATATTGCAAAGAGATATTCAAGGGCATGTCTTATAATTTTTATTACCAAAAATGGCATATCTTTCTTAGTCTTCTTCCCCCCAATGGAATGAGCACAACAAGGTACTAATACCACCATTAAAAGGAAAAAAAACTAAAGAAGATATGCCAAAGTACAAGTTACACCATAATCTACATTGTATCTCTAACAAATCTCATAAATCCTTCAAGGTTCGGAGGAGGTTCCGTTGGTGGTGGCGGAAAAGAAGCTTGTTCATCACCGCTTCCGGGCGAAGCAGCATCCTCCGCAAGTTCCGCTATCATTTCTTAATAAGCTTCGTCTATCTCCGGTTGTGATTCTGCAAGTGCAAAGTTTCTTCTTTCTGAGCGGATCCAATCTCTGAATAGTACTGATTTTTCCAAGCTCTCCCTCATAGACGCTCTATGATCACCTATTTGAAGTCTTGCTTGACTGAAAGCGCTCTCTGATGCAACTGTTGAAGCTTGAATACATAAAATATCCCGAGCCATCCTTGCAAGAACCGGAAAATGTTTTTCCCTTGCCTTCCACCATTCCAAAAGATCAAAGGTGCCGTCTGGGTCTGGGAGCCGGGGGAAGGATAGTAGGTTGGAGACTACTTTCACCAATTTTAGCTTTTCCCTTACCACCAAACATTTTTTTCAAAGAAAATGCCATATTAATTACAATTATGCAAACTAAACACATAAAAATATATTCTTAAAACTTAAGAGTTGGAACGAGTTTACCGAATTGCCGAACAACTTCTTGAAAATTGAAAATCGTTGAAGACTTGAAGACTTGAATACTTCAATTCACCAACTTCACAATTTTTCACGAAATTGCAATAATAAAATAAGCAATTATAGAAGAGAAAT
>NW_017670238.1:785962-902261 GCF_001879085.1 Nicotiana attenuata
CTTATTTTGTTCTCTTACTTGAGTAAAAAAATTCCAAACTATTGATGTTTCTAGGCGTTTAGAAGGTTGTCTATTAAAAGTAGGGGTTTCTACAGGTGGGTCGGGCGGGGCATCAGTTGGGTTATTAACAGGACTAGTAGGTGTATCATCTAAATCCGGTTGGGTTTCATCTACATCCTCATTTTCCTCATCATTTTCTAAGATAGTTTGATTAGGATAAAGAGCATACATAACTTCTTCATTTAATTGTTCACCTGGTGCAACATTATGGCAAAATTCACTATCGAAAAATTGAAAATAAGGGTTATCACTATCAAGAATAATAGGAGCAGCAGGACGGGTAACAGGTCTGGGTCGGGGAGCCGGGGGAAGGGTAGTAGGTTGGAGACTACTTTCACCAATTTTAGGTTTTCCCTTACCACCAAACATTTTTTCCAAAGATAAATGCCATATTAATTACAATTATGCAAACTAAACACATAAAAATATATTCTTAAAACTTAAGAGTTGGAACGAGTTTACCGAATTGCCGAACAACTTCTTGAAAATTGAAAATCGTTGAAGACTTGAAGACTTGAATACTTCAATTCACCAACTTCACATATAGAAGAGAAATCAGATATAGATTGAGAGAGATTGATAGAGATTGATGAATTGGTGAGTAAAATGAAAGAATGAGGGGGCATTTATAGTTGAGAATTGGGAAAAAGTGTAATTATATAAAGTTTGGGGTTAAGTTTGGGGGCCAAATGGCTATTTTTTAAAGTGGCCAACGGATAAATTATGAAGGCCAACGGCTAGATTTTAAAAATCTGACCGTTGGTCTTTTTTTTAAAAAAAAAAATTCTTTAAAAATAGCCGTTGGAGCCGTTAGGCCCGGTTGAACCGGCCCAGGCCCGCCTGTCGGTCCCGGGCTTAGCGGTCCCGGGCTCGTGGGCTTATAGAAGAGAACCGGCCCGCGACGGGCCTCCTGCACCATTGGGGACCGGCCCGCCAGGACCGTATAGCCCGTTAAGACCGCGGGCCCGGTCCGGTCCCGGTCCCAGCCCGGCCCACAATACAGCATTAGTTTTGATGAAGCTGTTGATTTAGGTGGTGTGTGCATTGCTTTGAAAGAAGTAGAAATAATCCCGAAGGACGGACCATATAAAGAACCTAGCATGCATTGATTGAATAAAGTTCGTTGAATCAATCATAGTTTGAAGTTGCACTTTTGCATTAGTTAATTAATACTCCACAACATATGGTATATGTATGATGATGTGCTCATATGATTCTATGTTTATCATTGCTTCCTCTGATGTCAGGCTTGTACAAGATTTTTTTTTTCTCAATGAATCTCTTTGTTTCGTCATTATATGATTATTTTTAAAAAAAATAAGAATTTTGTCGTAATAATTATATTGAAGACCTTATACACCACCGACGCTCTAATAATAATAATTTTCAGATCAATTTATCATAAGCTTTTCCATGAGTTATATGATTGCTGTTAATAAACCTAACATCAATTATATTAGTTATCTTTTAATTTAATGAGATGTCTTGAAGCGTTTATACAATAAATAATAGAGAGAAAACTCGCATAATATGTAATTTCGTATGCTAGCACAAGTATCTATATCTATATATATTAATAAAGCTGGGCATTGAAAAGGTGATATGACATCCTTCTATGTTCAGCAATTGTATTTATCTTTTATCTCCTTTTTTTGGTATTTTTACCTTCTTCCTTCACATTCAATAAACAAATAAAAACTGTATTAAACAAGAAACAACCGTTATTTGAAACGTTTCTTGGGCCATTTATTGGAGAGTCTAACCGTACTTGGAAACCCAAAGATCAAAGAACGGCCCCTTCCTCAAATCTCTCCATGCGGCTCCTATAACGGTTCTCTCCCTCAAATAATAGCATGTTTGGCCAAGCTTCTTTTTAGGCCAAAAGTGTTTTTTTTTTTTTTACCGAAAGTATTTTTGGCCGCAAGTACTTTTGGCCGAAAATTGAGGTGTTTGGCCAAGCTTTTGGAAGGAAAAAAAGTGCTTTTGAGGAGAAGCAGAAGCAGTTTTGGAGAAGCAGAAAAAAGTAGCTTCTCTCCAAAAGCACTTTTCTGAGAAGCACTTTGGAGAAAAATACACTTAGAAGCAGTTGTTAAAAGCTTGGCCAAATACTAATTACTGCTCAAAAGTATTTTTCAAATTAATTAGCCAAACACAAACTACTTCACCAGAAGTACTTTTTTGAAAAGCAATTCTCAAAATAAGGTGATTTTAGAAGCTTGGCCAAACGGGCTATAAGACAAGGCAAATTTGGAGTCAATGGTGGCAGACTTTCAATTCGGATTTCGAGTAAGAAATCAGTTAGCAACTGTTGTCAAATTTTTAACGGATGTCCCTGAAGAGATGTACTGTTATAATGAATCGATTTCTGACTTCTCATTCTATAGGCAGAGTATCATCAAAGTTCTATATAAAAGAAAGAACACTACCAGAACTTTGGAGAAAAGGAGAGTGACAAGGTTCATGTCTTTGGTTTCTTCAAGCAACATAGCTAGCCTATACATCCTCTTAACCGATTCAAGGTATTATTACTTTAGTATTGAGTATTTTTGCTTTGCTACTTTTACTATCCTTCAAAGCTTATATTTGTCTCACCTTGCAATGTTGCTTTTGAGAGCAATACTTTGACATATCCTAGAATGGGTTGTGCCTTCTTTAAAAAAAAAAATATTAACATTTTGTGTTAAGCAAACTTTTTTTTTTTTTGTGACAAATGGTTGGAACTTATCTGTATGTCTGATCTAAGGATTTTAAGAATATTATTGCAGGGACTATTTCAAAGAGTGCGGTACCGGCAAAGCAATCGAAAATCTATTGGGATCTATTATAATTCTAGATTTCTTCTCATAAAGTTGTGCTCATTGTCTCTATATTTGTGTATATGTATGAGATAATTTTTAGTTACAACTTACATATATGTACGCCATTTAAATTACACAGATGCTTTACGTAGTTAAATTGTTATTTCCAATCTACAATTCTAATGAGGGAGATATATGTGATTGGGTGAATGGATTTCTCCTAGTGTGTCAAGTGGGATCATACTTTTGTTTATAACTGAGAATGTATTGTACATTTTATTATTTTTCCTGCAAAATATGAAAATATACGCAGATAGATTCTATGTCGTTCTCAAATGATGTTGTGCTTGACGATTATATTATGATTATTTGTGGTTTTAGATTTCTGTAGAATGAATAGGCCTGAATAAAATTTAAGAATATGAAATGGGTCTAAATAGCGTGGAGTAGGAATTAATTACTTTTCTTCGTCCTCCTCTTTCAGCTTCTTCTCCTTTGTTTTTCATTTTTGATAAATGATTTGTTTGTGTATTTTTGCCTTGATTGTTTGGTAACGAACATATATTTTGTGTTCTTTGAATTAATATAAATCACAAAAATACATAAAAATACTAAAAAGAAATTAAATGTTGAGGCGAACATCGGTAAAATGATATTTTCTCCTTTTTTTGCTTCTTTTCTCTCATTATTTTCTTTTTCCAAATTCAAATTATGTTAGAAAGCCCAAAATTTTGTATTAAGAAATTAAGTAATGAACAATAAAAAAACGGCTTCTTAATTCTTCGTGACCAAACAAATTCCTCAATATAACTTCTTAATTAATGGTAAGGGAGTAATTAGCATTCAAAATTAGAAAAGAAACGGCAAAATTAATTAAAATAAAGGAAGATGAGTATCTCACTGTCTGCTTGTGTTTGTCATTGTTGTGTTGGGAGTATATGCTACTATAACTTGTGGCCATGTGCATGAAACATTACATTGAGGAGGGACTCAGTCATAATAGTGGAGTAAGGATCAGGATATGAGAAAGTGGTTCTGGATGCCATATTCATATTTGAACAATTCAACTTTCTCCCCAAAGAATGCAACAATCAACCTCTCCACAGCAATGTCAGCTGCTACGTTTTAGACGTTGAGGACTTCAGCAATTTGCTTGCTCAAGGTTACTTCATGTTAGATCCTTTCTCATATGTATTTTATTTTTTGTTGCTTTCTTTTCTTAGTTACCATGGTACAATAATCTATTTCAATGCTTGGTAGCTAGAATATGCTTTAAGTTTCACAAAGATGTTGTCATGTACATTTAATTTAGGTTGAATACATATGCATCCCCTTAAACTTGGCCATTTTTGTCATTTGGACAGCTAAGGTTGTACCTATTAGGCACCAGTTCTATTGTATCTATTGAACACATACTGTTGATACGTCATAGCATGTGTATTACACTCTCCTGTAAGAGAGTGAAAAACCCCAATCTTTCTTTTATAGTAATATATTTTTTCACTTTTGTCTCCTTCAACCTCAATGTGCCACCACCATTCTCACCTCCTTCACTACCATCTCGACCACCTTGACAGTAAAATTAACATTTTAATTAGTTTTGCAATCAAATATTTTTAATTTTGGTCAAACCATTTTCTTTTGTCCGCGAAGGGAGATAAGTTCCACGGCTAATGATGACAAATGTAGCAGCAATAGTACTGGATACTCACCAAGGAAGAAGGGAGCTAATTAGCTTAATATAAATTTTGGTCTCTTCTTGTTCTTCCAATTATGTTATTCAACAGAAGATTTTATGAAAAGAACTTTTTTCTTTCCATTTGTAGCTGTTGCTTTTTCTCATAAGCCACTCGTTTTCTTCTTATATCAACTTCTACTTTCTGTAAATTTGATATCGTCGCCATTAAAGCTTTCAAGAACACAAGTTGGCCATATCCCATGAGAACTCATTGTAGCTTCTCACGGAAAAGAAATACTCAAAAGTCTCCAGTATTCTCTTAATTGAATATTCTCATACGATTAGGGTTAGAAACTTTACTAACAATTTTCATAGTCATTGTTTGCTTCAATTTTTTCATGTGATGCAAAATTAAAGTATAAAGAATAAGATGAATTTTATTTCGAATCTAGTCTATTTGACTTGGATCGAATATTAGAAAAAGGTTAGTTCATAAATTTGATGCAACTTTTTATGATCCGCGAAGCACGTCTAAGTTGACTAGTATATATATAAAGGAGGGCCAAATAAAGATGATGTGGCACCTCTATTTGAGAAACTCAATTATCTATTTTCTCAATTTTTTGGCTTTTTACCCTATTTTTCCTAATTATCTGCTGTTATAGAAAATTTAAAAGTCACATTCTTTTAGAAAACCAAAAGTCACGTCCTCCCACGTTTCTGGTGATTATTAACAAAACAGTTATGGTACATTTAAAATTGCTATTAAGAAAACAGTTATGATAAATATAAAATTTCAACTGCAATCACTTCCTCCAATTTTCTTTAAAAAAAACAGTCGATATGGTGAATCTCAAGTCTCAATTATTCCATTACACCTGATATGATCTTTCTTTCTTCATGTTATTTTCCTCTTTTATCCAGTATTATTTGAATTATTTGATGTCAGTGTTCGTTTAGTTTTCTGTTTTATTCATAGTTTTCTCATCTTTATGAGTTCTCTTTTGTCCATTGATCCATTCCTCTTTCCAAAAAGGTTAATTATTGTCTTCTTTTCCTTTTATTGCTTGTATGTTAATGTAGCATTGATTTCATGTGTATTTTTGGTTTTTCATTTCACTTGCTGGAACTCCTTTTATGTTACAGTCCCCTAGATCCATTATCAATTTCTAATTAGCAACTCACTTTTTACATTGAAACATTCTCATGCTTACTCTTAATTATCTATATATGCTTAATGATTTTCTTTGTAAGATGAGGCAGAGAATTGCAAGACATCACGGAAAACTTTACTATTTGGAATGAGTCAACTCAACTTCCTTGGAGCAATAAGTGATTAAAAAAACAAAAGAAATGTTAGGATATGTTGATGGAAATAGAGAATATGGTGATTTTGAAAGTAACCTTGCTTGAGGTTGTGTTTCAGTTTTTTGTCAAATTTTCTTAATTTCAGTGACAAAATACAAGGAACTTTCCTTCAGCACCTGCCTTTTCTTCCTTTTTGTTTTTCGATTATTTTTGTTACTTGGAATGTGAAAGCTATAGATGATGTAACTTGGAAGTGTATTATATTTGTTCTTAATAAAAGAATATTGTTATCTCATACTTCCATTAAAGAATAAAGAGTTGGTTCAAATTACGTTTGTATTTTTTGCACTTTCTAGCATTTACTTTTATTATTTGGTATTGGCCCGTTCTGGTTGACAAGAAACAAAATTGGTGCAACATGATAACACAAGGAACATAACTGTACACATTATATTTCTATTGCTAATTATCTGATTATTTATCAATCTATATCAAGGGAAGAAAGATTTCTTTCTCACTTACTACAATAAACACATATATGATTGATCAATAAGGAGAGATTGATCAATTCCCCATAGGTTAAGTGATGAAGTTTCCCGATTCAGACTTTCTTCTTTGTCAGATGCTATTGGTGATGACTGATACCAGTGCCCATGAGAATCAATGTGGCCAACATAATGATGTAAAGGAAGTTGTAAATTTTCTTTTCTATAAATTTTCTTCTTTTAGTTTTAGTAATAACACTGCTCCTTTATAGCAGCACCTATTGCAAGTCATCAAGATTTATTAATGCACAAGTAAATATATGGAGTTTTTACCTCCTATAGCAAAGGTTGATACCTTATTTATTTTAAATAAATACCCTTTTAAAAAATTATATTCCATAACTACCTTTTGATTTTATAGCCAA
Source organism: Nicotiana attenuata (assembly GCF_001879085.1). NCBI lineage: Eukaryota > Viridiplantae > Streptophyta > Magnoliopsida > Solanales > Solanaceae > Nicotiana > Nicotiana attenuata. The sequence continues at coordinate 792,717 of NW_017670238.1, forward strand.
ATATCTATTTATGGTTACCTCCTACCCTTAAGCCATAAAATACTCTTTGTATTATTTTTCTCTCATTTTTCTCTCTCATTCTATATTTTGTTTTTCCACGTCTCTTTCTTTGTGGTATTATTCTACGATTATGGGCTCTAAGTAATCTATCCACATTGATTGGTTTTGATAGAGTAGGCAATCGACCAAATATTGGATGTTTTCTAGGTATTCAAGTCCATTTGATTCTATAGAATTCGGCGATGCTTCACTATGGTGGTTATTCTCTTCCTTAGATTCATTATCTTTCGCTAGCCTATGTCTGCCTTTTGATTGGGTAAGGAGTCGTCTTCTATACACTGACCTCTGTAATTCTGCATCGGCTTTTGAGAGTTTCGAATCAGAATCGCAGCCCTCTCGACGAGACGACATCAGGGTTGTTCTTGAACAAAGACGACGGAGTTTGGGGCTGAGCAACTTGAAGGTTCTATTACCTTTTTTTAAAGTGTATTTCAATGTATCTCGCTGTATTTTATGTATTTCGTTGTATTCATTGTCTTTTTTTTTCATTTTATTTCAGTGTATCTCTGTTGTATTCCATATATTTCATTGTATTCACTGTCTCGCTATATTCCATTAATGTATTCATATATTTTTTTAATTAGTATAATTTATGTATTCAAATGTATTATATAATTTCTTTGAAGATTGCTATGTTTTTGGGGTATTTTTCGGTTGAAAATCTTTTTTATAACTGGAAATACAAAATTTGTGTGTTATAATTGAGTTTGTTGAGTTATATTAGGAGTCTATTATGTTAATTGGTTCACTTTCCGTTTAAAAATAGTGTAATCTCCTATTTCACGTCGTGAATACAGTCGAATATAGTCGAATACAATAATCTGTCCAGCTGTAATCCCATGTTTCACGCCATGAATATAGTCGAATACAACAACTGATTAGCTGGACTTCCCTGATTCACGCCTATTTTTGCCACTGTATTCATGAATACAGTAGCTTAAATACATCTAATACATCTTATAACAGCAGAAAACTTATCTACAATCTGTAATATAGCAAATAGTATCTATAGATAGCTAATTACTACTAAAAGATAGTGCTTTATGAAAATTTCTCCATATATATTGTGTTCTAACTCTTAATGGATACGTATGAAATATTCAGCCTGTGCTTTATTTTTTGCTTTAATTTGATAAAATTTGTTTTCTTCAAGTAATGAATATAAACTTATATTTTTTGTGAATTTTGTCTCAGGTGAAAACTAGAATCTTCTCCTACTATTGATGGAGGTGGAATCTTTTTATTAATTTATTTTTATGTAGTATGCCTTTGTGAATTCTTTGTAGAATTTTGATAATCATTAGAGTTTATTAAATAACAATAACAACAACTACCCAGTAAAATCCCACCAAGTGGGGTCTGGGGAGGGTAATGTGTACGCAGACCTTACCCCTACCCCGATAGGGCAGAGAGGCTATTTCCGATAGACCCTCGGCTCAGAAAGATGGAAATAAGAAAAACAAGAAAAGACAATTCATTAGTAACTCTAGTAGAAATCGTAATAGTAACAGAAGCATAACAATCAAACGATGAATGACATGCAATAACAGTAACCAGGCCCGGGGCTCAGATAAACAGCAAGTATAGTGTGTATTCAACATAAACTGCAAGCCATCTAAGGCCAACCCTAATCCAACCCCGCCTCACCCCCGGAAAGAAGTAAGAAAAGTTCTACTACCCCCTAACCTACAACCCTAATGCTTGACCTCCAGACCATCCTATCAAGGGCCATGTCCTCGGAAATCTGCATTCGTACCATGTCCTGCCTGATCACCTCTCCCCAATACTTCTTAGGCCTCCTTCTACCTCTTCTCGTACCCACCACGGCCAACCGCTCACACCTCCTTACCGGCGCATCAAGGCTTCTCCTCTGCACGTGTCCGAACCATCTGAGCCTTGCTTCCCGCTTCTTGTCATCCACAGCGGCCACACCCACCTTCTTCCGAATATCTTCATTCCTAATCTTGTCTATCCTAGTGTGCCCGCACATCCACCTCAGCATCCTCATCTCCGCTACCTTCATCCTCTAGATATGTGAGTTCTTAACCGGCCAACACTCTGCCCCATACAACATGGCTGGTCTAACCACAACTCTATAAAACTTACCTTTGAGTGTCAGTGGCACTTTCTTGTCACACAAAACCCCATATTCAAGCCTCCATTTCATCCAGCCCGCCCCTATACGGTGAGTAACGTCCTCGTCGATCTCTCCGTCCCCCTGAATCATCGACCCAAGGTACTTGAAGCTATCTCTCTTCGGGATGACGTGTGATCCAAGCCTCACGTCCCTGCCTACTTCCCTTGGCTCAGCGCTAAACTTGCACTCCAAGTACTCTGTCTTAGACCTGCTCAATTTGAAACCCTTAGACTCGAGGGTCTGTCTCCAAACCTCCAATCTCGCGTTAACACCGGCCCTCGTCTCATCAATTAGAATTATGTCATCAGCAAATAGCATACACCATGGCACATCCCCTTGAATATGGTGTGTCAATGCATCCATCACCAAGGCAAATAAGAACGGGCTAAGCGCAGAGCCTTGGTGTAATCCCATAACAACCGGGAAATGGTCTGAGTCGCCTCCCACAGTCCTAACCTTAGTCTTAGCTCCATCATACATGTCCTTGATCGCTCTTATGTAGGCTACCGGCACGCCCTTAGCTTCAAGACATCTCCAGAGCACCTCCCTAGGAACCTTGTTGTACGCTCTCCAAGTCAATAAACACCATGTGCAGATCCTTCTTCTTATCCCTGTACTGTTCCAACAACCTCCTGATAAGGTGGATAGCTTCGTAGTGGAGCGACCTGGCATGAACCCAAACTGATTGTCGGAAATAGACGTCGTCTTCCTCACCCTCTCCCAGACTTTCATGGTATGGCTAAGTAACTTGATACCCCTATAATTGTTACAACACTGGATATCACCTTTGTTCTTGTACAACGGTACCACTGTACTCGACCTTCACTCATCCGGCATCCTCTTCGTCCTAAAAATTACATTAAACAACCCGGTCAGCCACTCCAATCCTGCTCGACCCACACACTTCCAAAACTCAGCCGGTATTTCATCTGGCCCGGTCGCTCTACCCCTACTCATCTTACGCAAAGCCCCCACGACCTCCTCCACCTTAATGCGCCTGCAATACCTAAAATCTCGAAGACTCTCCGAATGCCCCAAGTCCCCTAGCGCTATATCCCGGTCTCCCTCCTCATTTAGAAGACCATAGAAGTATGTCTGCCATCTCTGCTTAATCTGGGACTCCCCCATCAATACTCTACCATCCTCGTCTTTGATGCACCTTACTTGGTCCAGATCCCGGACCTTCCTCTCCCGCACTTTATCTAGCCGAAACAGCTTCCTGTCCCCGCCTTTCTCCCCTAATTCCTCGTATAGACGACTAAACGCTGCATTCTTAGCCTCCATGACCGCCAGCTTTGCCTCCTTCCTAGCCTCTTTGTACCTCTCCTTATTCGCTCTCCTCTCCTCCTCACTTGTGCTCCCTGCCAACTTCGCGTACGCTACCTTCTTCGCCTCCACTTTACCTTAGACTACATCATTCCACCACCAGTCGCCTTGGTGCCTACCAGAAAAACCCTTTGATATACCTAGAACCTCTCTCGCCGCCTTCCTCACACAGTTCACCGTCGTTGACCACATAGTGCTCGCGTCTCCACTACTCTTCCAAGCTCCCATAGCGGATAACCTTCCCTCCAACTCGTGGGGTTTATCCTTGGTTAAAGCTCCCCATCTAATCCTCGGTCGTCCACGAACATGCCTCTTCTTCCTCTCCATCCTAATGCCAATGTCCATTACTAAGGGCCTATGCTGAGTCGCGAGGGTCTCTCCCGGGATAACCTTGCAATCCTTGCACAACCCTCTATCACACCTTCTGAGGAGAAGATAATCAATCTGAGTCTTCACCGCCGAACTCTGGAAAGTAACCAGATGCTCCTCCCTCTTCGGAAAAGTCGAGTTCGCAATCACCAGCTCGAAAGCTTTAGCAAAGTCTAACAGCGAAGTACCTCCTCCATTCCTAACCCCAAGGCCAAAACCACCATGCACCTCACCATAACTACCAGCAGCCGACCCAATATGGCCATTAAAATCCCCTCCAATAAATAACCTTTCAGTAGGAGAAATACTACGCACAATCTCATCCAAACCCTCCCAAAAGCGCCTCTTAACCTCCTCATCCAAGCCCGCTTACGGCGCGTAAGCGCCAATTACAGTGAGGGTGCACTCACCAACTACCAACTTAATAAACATTAGCCTATCATTCACTCGCCTAACCTCAACCACAGACTCTCTAAGGTCCCTATCCACCAAGATACCCACTCCATTCTTACCCCTCACGACTCCAGAGTACCACAGCTTATACCCGTCCGCATTCCTCGCCTTCGACCCTGCCCACCTAGTTTCCTGGACACACGTTATATTAACCTTTCTCTTCTGGAGAATCTTTGCCAACTCAATAGACTTACCCGTCAGCGTGCCTATGTTCCATGACCCGATCCTCAATCTACGAGCTCCCTCTTTCCCCTTACCCTCCTTGCCTCTCGCCCCATCCACTGACCCCCTCCCCACCCCCCTTCTCACCCCGGGAATCCCTCGAGGACATGACCTTACTCTACCATCCCAAACCACAGCCACAATACCTACGACAAACTCTGAAAAACACTAACACAGACCCAAACTAGAGAATAACCGGTAGCAACTACAAGTTTTCTAATACTATGCTCAAAGTGTTGCTAACTAAATAGCCACAATTTAACTAACATAAAGAAGAGACAAGAAAGTGGGAGGTACCAACTCCCGATGAAAAGAACCTGGAAATATGACTTGAGGGACCCAAGGACACAGAAATTGTCGTGCGTCCTTCCAACTCCCGCTAATCTTTGCACACACTAGCCGGAGCTGCTCCGCTCTACTCACCCGTACGCCCCGCGCTTGCCTCGACAGCCGTAGCTAGTTCCCTGAAAAATTACACACAAACACCACGAAACAAAAAAGGGGGGAGGGGGGCTGTCCCAGGGGTGGACCTGAACAGATTCGAAAATGGAGGTAAAACAGGGGGGTCGCCGGACAGAGGTCGCCGGCGTCGCTGCTAGGATTTCGGAACTGAAACTTTTGGGCTCAAAAAGGGTTGGGTTGGGGAACTAAAATTTTTGGGCTCAAGAGAGACTGGTTTATATTGATGAGAGAGAAGAAGGGAGAAGGGGGTGGGGAGGCGGTCGCCGGCCAGAGTTCCGGCGTAGAACAGTGAAAATAAAAGAGAGAGANGTAGTAGAAGAGAGAGAGGAGGAGAGGAGAGAGAGGGNGGGGGGGGAGATGAGAGGAGAGAGGAAGCTGGGAGAAGATCGGGGGAGAGAGAGTCTGACTTACCTGAGGTCTCCGGCACCGGAAAAATCAGAAGGCAGAAAAGCGAGAAGAAGGCTAGCAGTGAGAGAGAAAAACCAGAGGAGAGAGAAAGAGTCGTTCTTTTTGTATTAGTGTTTATTAAATATGATCTATATATCAAAATGAAATTGAGTGTTGAGTTTGTCCTGAATTCCTTCTTATGAATACTCTTGAAATCTTTATAAATCTTTATATACGTTTAAATACTCTTGAAACTACAAGACATGTGAATATACATCAATTTACGAGTAGACAATGACCCCCATATTTGTTTACTGAGATATATGAAGAGTATGTATGTTTAAATTCACATTAAATTTTGCTGAATTCTTTGAATAATGAAGTGGTAAACCTTCTATTTTATTGCGTGAAAATTTTTCTTGAATAGGCATTTTATGTAAATGTGAGTATATTCTTGGAGGTTAACTAATTCCAGCTCAATCAAAGAGGCACTTATATTGGTGTAGTCTAAGTTACCTACTTTATCATGTACTAGTTACAAGAATTATTCTTTGGATTCGTGACACATTGTAAAATATCTTTTTCTTGGATTTCGAATATACAATCTCTGAATGTTTGAACCAGATATTAATCATGTAAAAGTTTATTCTTACACTATAATGACTCATTATTTGAGATACTTAGTACCTTACATATTTATGCAAGCAGTGTCCTCAAGAGCCCTTTTCTTTCCTTTACTTACAATATATTTATAATTTATCTCTTCAATCCTAGCTAAATTTATAAGATCATTTCTAAATTTACCAATATACCACGCGAAGCGTGGGTAACTTAACTAGTTTCGAATATAAGAGGCAAAAATGTAGTAGTTCTCCTCAAAATTCAAAGTAATGTTGCCACCAATTAAGATTTGGAACTTCTCAATATCGTCGTGTTACTTAGTAATAAATATTGTTTGAATAACACTACTTTGCGATATAGTATCACTTTGTCAATGCTATTATTTAAATAATTCAATAGTTACTACCTCCAAAGATAAACTTAGACACAAGAAGGGGATGGATTGTGTTTTACTCCATTTTCGCATTTTAAAGAACATTGTTCTTTAACCTAAGAATTCTAGACACAGACAGAAAGTGAAGTACGAAAATTAAACAAACACAACAATTATTACATGAAAGATCTCCTTAGTCAAGGTAGTAAAAACCACGGCCTACCCTCGATTTGCCTAAAAACTACACTAACGTCAAAGAGAAAATTTAGGTTACAACTCAATAACCAAAGGCATTAATTCTAGTACCTACTCTTATAATCAATCCAATCATAGCAACCCTTTTTCAAACTATAATCTCTAGCCTAGAAAGCTAAACAAGTTCTTCAGATTTGTTTACTTATGATTATACTTCTCAATAGCAATATAGGTTATAATTAAAGAATAATTGACTCAAACCTAAATAGATAAAGAGCATGAGCAGCTTCATCTTCAGGAACCAGTTCTTTAGTTGAGCAGCTTGAATCTCTCACAACGCCTTTTTGCTATGATTGCTTATTTCCAAAAGTAATTTTAGTGTTTGTATAAAATAGCGGTAGCCATAATACCAGCGATATGACGCTTTATATACAGTAAGGTTGGCCAAATCCTTTTTCAATTTTAGCCACCACCTAAAATAATTCGGTTATCTTTTAAGAAAAATAAATCCTAAAGAGATTTTATTTTATTTTATTAAAAGCTCCATCACATGCTTTCCTTTCCATGCAAGCATTTTAATAATTGATGACTCTATTGACCACAAATTCCTAAATTATTACCATACTCTTCCAGCCTATGAAATAAATTCTTCAAGGAATTTGACTTTCAACAAAAATTATTTTTTTAGCTCAAACCAACTTGCATTAGGAAATAGCTTCCATCTTCTAATTAACAGACTTAAAAAGACATGATTCTTTTATAGTTATTGGTTAATCATCAAAATCAATATAAGCTCAGTGCAACAAATTCTTCTTTTTTTTTTAATGATGGTAAACCCGTGTATAATATTCCTCATAAGAACCAATTTTATAGTCAGCATTTGTTCTTCAGGACATCTATTTTGCATAAGCGTAGGGATTTAACCTCCATTCATTACAACCCTATAGGTGGCTAGGCATAAAAACCAGATTGGTTCATCACTTATTATGCATATAGGCAACGATCACTATTAACAGATTTCAGTACATAGAGACTATTTGTTGATTAGTATATATGCACATCCTTATCTTCTCTCTTTTGGCATTAACGAAAAATAAAATGAAAAGTGAGAATTAGCAATATCAAACACATGAAAACTTGGGTGACCCTAACATGCACATAAATCAAGAGCTCAAATATTTAATCTAAGGATATTATCCATTTGTAAGAACTCATCGAACCAAAAGGGAAATCTCATTAATTTCTGTGCCATTTAAGCCCCAAAAGGCCCAAAGTGACAGAAAATTAGAAAACTATACTAACATTGCCAAAAAGATTTAAAAACAAAGAATAATAACCATATAGGTCTTGGAAGGGACTTAGTTTTGACTAGACCTGAGAGGTCACAAGGAACCAGGTCTTTTTAATAGGGGAGGGGACATGTGATACTGTTAAGTTAAATTCCAAGGTTTCAATGATGTTCAGTTATTCTATTTCGCAGGAATCATCAAAAGGAAAGAAAAGCAATGAGAAGTTATCCAAAGGTGTGATTGCTAAATCAATGGACCTATTGAAGGAATCAAAAGCCTGCTGATCAACTCGGCCTCAATCAAGACAATCAGATTACCAATCAAGAAGTTATTGTCATATTCAGCTTCCTTAATTAAAGCTCAGTCAAAGGATTGATTGTCTCGTAAATGAAAGCTGTGACAAGGAAAGTCACGATCGAATCCGGTCTTTCCCAAAGAGCATGATTCGAAGAGGCACCCATTGGGTCAAATCCTTTTAAAGATCTCGTGCCTCTATTTCTGGTCAAGACTCAACGACTCTTTTGCTCTCCTATAAGAAGGCTGCCTAGTTCAATTGGAAGACTTGCGCAACTACACACATTATTTTCTAAGTCTCTCTACTTCTTAGCCTAAACACTGTAATCTAAAGTTCATCAGTGTCTCAAAAGATAGGAAGAGTTAGAACACAAAAGAGAGTTGTGTCATTATTAGAGATTCACTGTTGCTGAACTTCGTTGGTGGTGAACGAATTAAAACCATCCCTGTTGTAATACTTTCAAGATCTAAAAGGAAACCTTGTGACCCAAGGGAAACTGGATGTAAGTACCACATCGATACCGAATCAGTATTAAATTATTGTGTGTCATTCTCTTTCTGCTTACTGTTATTTTACTTCTGCTCTCCACCTTGTCAAATAAAATCATCGTTAGTCGACTAAGTTTTTAACAGAACACAATTCACCCCTCCCCCTTGTATTTTTAATTGGTATCAGAGCAAGGCTCACAAATTTTGCTTAACAGCTAGTGAGGAAAATATCATGGGATCAAACACAGTCGTTGGTGCACTATTTCAAGAGGGAACTTCTCAAGTTCGACCACCGTACTTTAATGGACATTACTTCTCTTATTGGAAGGTGCGTATGGAAATGTACACCATGTCTTATGACTCAAAGTCTGGCGAGTGACTAAAAAGGGAAATTTTCCAATTCCCCCAAGGGAAAGACGAAAATGGTCAAGTAATAGTATCCACTTGACTTAGATGACTACATTGATGAGCAAACTGCTGTCATAACTGTAAATGCCAAAGCAAAAAGTCTGTTGTACAATGCTATCAGTGGTGAGGAATATGAAAAGATCTCAAGTTTTGAAACTGCTAAGGAGATGTGGGATAAATTGGAAGTTACATATGAAGGGACAAACAAGGTAAAAGAAACAAGGATAAATCTATTGGTTCATGAGTATGATCTATTTCAAATGAAGGATGGAGAATCTGCTGAAGAAATGTTCTCCAGGTTCAGCAAAATTCTTAGAGATCTGAAATCCTTTGGTAGAACAAAAAAAAGCGGAGAACAAGTCAGAAAAATTCTTAGAAGTCTACATACGATTTGGCAGCCAAAGGTCATCGCACTCGAATGTCAGGATCTTGATAAAATGTCCTATGATGAACTCAGAGGTGATCTAATAGCTTTTGAGAAAACTCACTTGGATATAAAGATTCAAAAGGAAAATAAGAAAACAGTCACCTTCAAAGAACCTGTGGCTGAACCAGAGGATGAAGAGGAAAATGAAGGAAGAGAACAGGATGAAAACATAGCCATGCTTTCTCAAGTTGTAACTAGCATGATGAGGAAAAACATAAATAGCAGAAGAGGTAAGCCAAACTTCAGAAAAAGAAGGATAAACAATGAAAATGATGGAAGATGCTACGAATGTGGTAAACATGGACACATTCAAGCTGACTATCCAGAACTAAAGAAGAAGCTGAGCAAGAATCTTCAAAGGAAGAAGTCTTTTGGAGCCTAGAGTGATGAAGAAGAATCTGATCATGAAGAAATTGCAAATATGTGCTTCATGGCCATAGAAGATGATATAAATAAAGAATCAGGAGAGCGTGGATTCTCAGAAAATAGAGGAATAAATGAAGAAGAAGACTAAGATCAACTTGGTCTCATGGCAGACGATGGAACTACTCAGGTACGTCCCTAAAATTGCCCTAATTGTTATGAACTCCAAGAATTCGTTGATATTGCTCTTGCAGCTATTGAAGAATGGGCTCTGAAGCTAGAAGTTTGTGAAATTGAACAGGATATGCTACAGGAAGAAGTAAATGAACTTCAAATTCAATTGAATGGATTGTAAAAATCCACTAGTCATTGTTCAGTCAAATCAAATCAGATTGTTCGTCACAAACAGAAGAAATCTCATGGGTGTTCCTTTTGTGGTAAGAATGGGCATAATATTAACCAATGCTGGAACATAACTAGGGCAGAAAAGGATTCTGAAAATAGTCCATCTTGTTTTTATTGTGGGAAAAAGGGTCAAACCTCAAATATCTGCAGGTTTAAGGACAACAGAAGATGGGTCTGGCAACCAAAATGTTCAAACCAAACTAACACTCAGCATTCTAATCTTTCAGGACCTAAGAAAGCTTGGGTACCTAAAAACAAGTAATTTTGTTTTGCAGGAACACCCTAAGAAGAATCGAAAAGGAAAATGGTATCTCGACAGCGCGTGTTCCAGACATATGACTGGTGACTAACAATTGTTCAAGACAACACTAAACTAGATAGAGGAACAATCACATTTGTAGACAAATCCAAAGGAAATGTAATTGGTGTTGGAAAAGTTCCTCTAAGCCCAACATGTGATGTATATAAAGTCTACCTGGTTGATGAACTCGGCTACAATCTTCTCAGCATTAGTCAACTATGTGACAATGACTATGAGGTTCGTTTTAAGAAACATGGTTGGTTCATAGAAGATGAATCAGGTAAAGTCATTCTTTCAGATAATGGAGATAGAAATGTTTATACTATTAGCAACCTAGATAATCTTGGGGATCAAATCTGTCTTGCTTCCGTAGTTGATGACCCCTGGGTCTAGCATGGAAAACATGGTCATGCCAGCATGCACATTATTCAAAAGCTTTCTAAACATGATCTCGTCATTGGACTTCCAAAACTAGAGTTTTCAAAGGATCATATTTGTTATGCATGTCAACTAGGAAAATAAACTCGCTCATCTTTCAAAATAAAGAATTTTGTTTCCACCTCAAAACCTCTTCAACTATTGCATATGGATTTATTTGGTCCAACTAGAACTGCTAGCATAGGTGGTAGAAAATATGCTTTTGTTATTGTGGATGATTTTTCTAGATTAACTGGGTTATGTTTTTGAGTCATAAAGATGATGCTCTAAAGGATTTTGAAGTTTTCTGTAAGAAGGTTCAACGAGAAAAGGGTTACTACGTCTCATCTATCAGAAGTGATCATGGAGGAGAATTTGAAAGCAGAGCTTTTGAAAACTTTTGCAACGATCAAGGAATCTCTCACAATTTTTCTTCACTAAGATCTCCGCAACAAAATAGAGTGGTAGAGCGTGAAAATAGAACCCTACAAGACATGTCAAGAACCATGATTGTGGAAAATTCCCTACCTCATCATTTCTGGGATGAAGCGAAAAGGATCATCAAAGTGAGTCAGCTGATCAGCAAACTCAACAAGCTAAAGAGTCTGTAGAAATTCACGAACCATCTTAAACAGATCAGTCGACTAATGTAGAAAGAGATCCTCTTTCAAACACACCAAATGAAGAGCGAACCAGGCTATCCTCACAAGTTTATTATAGGAGATCCACAGGAAGGAATCACTACAAGAAGATCTCAGAAGAAGAAATCTCATGCGGCTCTTATTTCTCAACTTGAGCCAAAGAAAGTGGATGAAGCTTTGAAATATGCACACTGGATAAGTGCTATGAAAGAGGACCTAGATCAATTTGAAAGAAACAAAGTATGGGAATTGGTTCCAAGACCTTCAAACTCCTCAATCATTGGAACTAAATGGGTATTTAGAAACAAATTGAATGAATCTGGTCAAGTGGTTCGAAATAAAGCAAGATTAGTTGCTCAAGGATATACCCAGCAAGAAGGAATCGACTATGACGAAACCTTTGCTGCTGTAGCAAGCCTTGAATCCATTCGAATATTACTTGCTTTTGCTTCTCACAAAAGGTTTCATGATTTTACAGATGGACGTTAAAAGTGCGTTCCTAAATGGCTACATCTCTGAAGAAGTATATGTAAAGAAACCACCAGGATATGCAAACGTCTCCTTTCCTAATAATGTATACAAGCTAACTAAAGCTTTGTTTGGTCTCAAACAAGCTCCGCGTGCCTGGTATGAAAGGTTAAGTTCTTTTCTTTTAAATAAAGGGTTCAAAAGAGGTAATATCGATACAACCCTTTTAATTAAGCAGTTTAGTTCAGGCAATCTTATTACTCAAATTTATGTTGATGACATTATTTTTGGTAGTCCTAAGTCTGCTTTATGTGAAGCTTTTGTTCATTCCATGAAATGAGAATTCGAAATGAGCATGATGGGAGAACTGACATTCTTTCTCGGACTTCAAATCAAACCGCCTCCTAAAGGAATTTTCATTAGCCAGACCAAGTACACTAAGGAGCTTATCAAAAAGTTTGGAATGGAAAATTCAAAGTCAATCGGCACTCTAATGAGTCCAAGAACAATGCTCGATGAACAACCAATGGAAAAAAGGTTGATGAAACCATGTATAGAGGGATGATTGGATCCCTATTGTATCTCACTGGTAGTCGATCAGATATTATGCTCAGTGTATGCAAGTGTGCAAGATTTTAGTCGGCTCCTAAGGAATCCCATCTCACTGCTGTAATACGAATTATTAGATATCTAATTGGTACTTCTGATCTAGGAGTATGGTATGATCATTTTAACAATTTTGCATTAAAAGGTTTTCATGCAGGTGCCAAGATTGATAGAAAAAGCACTAGTGGCACGTGTCAACTCTTGGGAAATGCATCGGTATCCTAGCATAGTGAGAAACAAAATTGTATGCCCTATCAATGACTGAAGCAGAATATTTAGCAGTCGGAAGCTGTTGTACACAAGTTCTATGGATTATGCATTAACTTCTCGACTATGATTTATCTCTTACTTCTACTCATATATTTTGTGATAATACCAATGCTATTTGCTTATCAAAGAATGCTGTGCATCATTCTAGAGCAAAGCATATAGAAATTAAGCATCATTTTACCCGTGATCATGTCTCTAAAGGTGATATTATATTAGAATATATTAGTACTGATTCTCAACGTGCTGATATTTTTACAAAACAATTTTTGGAAGAAAGATTTTGTTTTCTCAGGAAAAAGATTGGCATTTTGCCAAATTTGTAAATCAAATCTTTTTTGACGTGGTTTAAAATATTTTATTTCCTTAAGTATGTGTGGTTTAATTACTTTTTGTATAGGTGTAATAATTGCTTCTTCATCAGTGCCGTCGATCAATCACTTCATAAAGCATCACTTCCTTCTGAATCCGCCTTTTCCTTTAACCAAGGTGACCCTTCATTACTCCAAAAGCTTCGATATAACCCCTATCATCTTCGTTACTCTCTTCATTATTATCAAACAAACCCTTTCACCATGGCCAAAAGAAATCCCTCTTCCTCCACTGCAACCAGAAGAAGCCGAAGGTTTTAAAAACCCATCAACCCTAAAGAACATGTAGATTTGGAATCGTCTATTGACTCAGATTTTCTCAAAACTGACAATGAGAGTAGTGAATCCTCCAAATATCCTCCCATCAGTCAGAAAAAGGCAGGAAAAAGGCCCATGGAGCAAACCCCCAAAAAGGCTGCATGCAAGAAAGGAAAGGTAGAGAACACTGAATTCCGACCTGAGGACAAGTTGATCTCCCGAGTGAAAAAGCAAGGTTTGAGTCCTACAAGTCAAAATCTATGGCTTATGGACGCTCTGTAAGTCTTTCTCTCATGAAAAATTTGCAATGTGATGTGACCTCTATATTTGATTTTCAATATCTTTCTTCTCTGTTCAACACTGTTGGTAACTCTGTCTATGAGGAACCTGTGAGGATGTTTTATGCAAACCTTTTTGTGAATAACAAAGATAACCTGAAATCTATGGTGTTAGGCACTAGAGTTGTTCTAGTCTCTTATCAATTTGAAAAGATTTTCTCTACCAAGTTCGGTGGGTTTGATGTTTTGTACTAAATTCTTGGCCAAAAGATTTTGAAGTATCTTTTGAAGAAGCCAAAGTCTTGTTATCTGATAACCCCCCTGATATTGGCCCCAGGAACCTAAAGTTTGAACATCATGTCACCACATGATTGCTACCACTTTACTCCCCAGAACTGGGTCCCTTAGTTCTTTATTCACTAGGAATGTCTTTGTCCTTTACTATCTTGTTAATAATAAAATACTAAATTGGTTTTTTCTGGATTCGCCAATACATGCTTGAAAGTATTAGGGATATATCTTCGTCTGTTGCTTGTTTACCTTATGGTCTACTCATCTCACATATCCTCGAAGTTATGAAGGTAGATTTGGCACCCTTTATACCCTAGCACAATACCAGCACTTATGATAAAATAGCTTTTTCAATGATGGGGTACACCTTGGGTGATGATGGATGGGTTAAACGAGCGAAAGTTGACAGTATTCCAGTGGCAGTTAAAGATCAAACTGAACAACCAACATCTCAGTCGACTGTATCTCAAAATCTTCAGCCAATGCAGAAATATTTGGATGAAGTAAAACAGCTTGTGGTTGAGATGAAGGAACATGTGGAGAAAATCAGGGAAGTCACTAAGGAGACAAGTATAGATGTAGCTAAGCTTAGAATGGATATAGGAGCTACGCTGAGACAAGAAACCAGGGCTTTCAATTCTATGACTGAAAAATGGATAAGCTAGTCAAAGATGTCGAGAATTCCTATGACTCCTTCTGCACCAAAGTGATCAACACCCTCAAGTACTTCCTGGGAAGAAACTAATGTGTATTTGTGTGGTGGGTTCAAAGACAATTGTTTTGCCTGCTTGCTAGTGGTTTTTATAAACTTTCTTTTCCCTGGGTCTGTATAACCTATGCCTCTGCTGAAGGCATTACGTTTGCTACACTATCTTGCTAGTTATTATGTACATTATTTCCTATATTACTCTTGCTTGTGTTGTTTTCTTTCCCTTTTTGATTGATGTCAAAGGGGGAAAACAGGTAAGAGAAGTAAACAGGTTTGAGCAGCAATTCAACTTCTCAGGGGGAGCAAGCATCAAGTCAGGGGGAGCAACCTCTTAGGGAAACAAGCATCAAGTAAGAAAAGGGGAAGTTTCATAACTAATGCTTATAGTCTTTATTAATGTTTATTCTCTCTTGATTGTCATCATCAAAAAGGGGGAGATTGCTAAGTTAAATTCCAAGATTTCAATGATGACAATGTTCAATTGTTCTATTTCGTAGGAATAATTAGAAGGAAAGAAAAGTAATGAGAATCTATCCAAAGGTATGATTGCTAAATCAATGGACCTATAGAAGGAATCAAAAGCCTGCTGATCTACTCGGCCTAAATCAAGGCAATCAGATTACTAATCAAGAAGTCATTGCCATATTCTATTTCCTTAATTAAAGCTTAGTCAAAGGACTGATTGTCTCGTAAATGAAAGCTGTGACAAGGAAGGTCACGATCGAATTTGGTCTTTCCCAAAGAGCATGATTGGAAGAGGCACCCCTTGGGTCAAATCCTTTTAAAGATCTCGTGCCTCTATTTCTGGTGAAGACTCAACGGCTCTTTTGCTCTCCTATAAGAAGGCTGCCTAGTTCAATTAGAAGACTTGCGCAACGACATACATAGTTTTCTAAGTCTCTCTACTTCTTAGCCACTGTAATCTAAAGTTTAACAATGTCTCAAAAGATAGGAAGAGTTAGAACACAAAAGGGAGTTGTGTCATTATTAGAGATTCACTGTTGCTGAACTTCATTGGTGGTGAACGAATCGAAACCATCCCTGTTGTAATACTTTCAAGATCTAAAAGGAACCCTTATAACCCAAGGAAAACTGGATGTATGTACCACACCGGTACCGAACCAGTATAAAATTGTTGTGTGTCATTCTCTTTCTGCTTACTGTTATTTTACTTCTGCTCTCGATCTTGTCAACTAAAATCATCGACTAAGTTTTTAACAGACCACAATTCACCCCCCCCCCCCCCTTGTACAATCAATTGGTATCAGAGCAAGGCTCATAAACTTTGCTTAACAGCTAGTGAAGAAAAGATCGTAGGATCAAACACAGTCGTTGGTGTGCTATTTCAAGAGGGAACTTCTCAAGTTCGACCACCATACTTTAATGGACAACACTTCTCTCATTGGAAGGTGCGTATGGAAACATACACCATGTCTTATGACATCAAAGTCTGGCGAGTGATTAAAAAGGGAAATTTTCCAATTCCCCCAAGGAAAGACGAAAATGGTCAAGTAATAGTATCCACTGATCCACTTGACTTAGATGACTACACTGATGAGCAAGCTACTGTCATAATTGTAAAAGCCAAAGCAAAAGGTATGTTGTACAATGCTATCAGTGGTGAAGAATATGAAAAGATCTCAAGCTGTGAAACTGCTAAAGAGATGTGGGTTAAATTGGAAGTTATATATGAAGCGACAAAGAAGGTAAAATAAACAAGGATAAATCTATTGATCGTGAGTATGAGCTATTTCAAATGAAGGATGGAGAATCTGCTGAAGAAATGTTCTCCAGGTTCAGCAAAATTCTCGGAGATCTGAAATCCTTTGATAGAACAATAAAAATCGGAGAACAAGTCAGAAAAATTTTCAAAAGTCTACCTACGATTTGGCTGCCAAAGGTCATCACACTCGAATGTCATGATCTTGATAAAATATCCTATGATGAACTCAGAGGTGATCTAATAGCTTTTGAGAAAACTCACTTGGATAGACAGATTCAACAAGACAGTAAGAAAACAGTCGCCTTCAAAGCAACTGTGGCTGAACCAGAGGATGAAGAAGAAAATGAAGGAGGAGAACAGGATGAAAACATAACTATGCTTTCTCAAGTTGTAACTAGCATGATGAGGAAAAACATAAATAGCAGAAGAGGTAAACCAAACTTCAGAAAGGGAAGGATAAACAATGAAAATGATGGAAGATGCTACGAATGTGGTAAACATGGACACATTCAAGCTGACTGTCCAGAACTAAAGAAGAAGCTGAGTAGGAATCTTCAAAGAAAGAAGTCTTTTGGAGCCTGGAATGATGAAAAGAATCTGATCATGAAGAAATTGCAAATATGTGCTTCATGGCCATAGAAGATGATAGCAATAAAGAATCAGGAGAGCATGGATTCTCAGAAAACCGAGGAATAAATGAAGAAGAAGACTAAGATCAACTTGGCGTCATGGTAGACGAGGGAACTAGTGAGGTACGTCCCCTAAATTTCCCTAATTGTTATGAACTCCAAGAATTCGTTGATAATGCTCTTGCATATATTGAAAGAGTTCTAAATGAACTCAGAAAGATTCAAAGAGAAAAGAAAGAATAGGCTCTGAAGCTAGAAGTTTGTGAAATTGAACGGGATATGCTACAGGATGAAGTAAATGAACTTCAACTTCAATTGAATGGATTGCAGAAGTCCACTGGTCATAGTTCAGTCAAATCAAATCAGACTGTTCGTCACAAACAAAAGATATCTCATGGGTGTTCCTTTTGTGGTAAGAATGGGCATAATACTAACCAATGCAGGAACAGAATCAGGGCAGAAAAGGATTCTGAAAATAGTCCATCTTGTTTTTATTATGGGAAAAAGGGTCACACCTCAAATCGCTGCAGGTTTAAGGACAACAAAAGATGGGTCTGGCGACGAAAATCTTCAAACCAAACTAACACTGAGCATTCTAATCTTTCAGGACCCAAGCAAGCTTGGGTACCTAAAAACAAGTAATTTTGTTTTGCAAGAACACCGCAAGAAGAATCAAAAAGGAAAATGGTATCTCAACAGCGCGTTTTCCAGACATATGACTGGTGACAAATAGTTGTTCAAGACAGCCACTAAACTAGATGGAGGAACAGTCACATTTGGAGACAAATCCAAAGGAAATGTAATTGGTGTTGGAAAAGTTCCTCTAAGCCCAACATGTGCTGTAGATGAAGTCTACCTGGTTGATGAACTCGGCTACAATCTTCTCAGCATTAGTCAACTATGTGAGAATGACTATGAGATTCATTTTAATAAACATGGTTGGTTCATAAAAGATGAATCACGTAAAGTCATTCTTTCAAGTAATACAGATAGAAATGTTTATACTATTAGCAACCAAGATAATCTTGGGGATCAAATCTGTCTTGCTTCCATAGTTGATGATCCCTGGGTATGGCAAAGAAAACTTGGTTATGCCAGCATGCACACTATTCAAAAGCTTTCTAAACATGATCTCATCATTGGACTTCCAAAACTAGATTTTTCAAAGGATCATATTTGTGATGCATGTCAACTAGGAAAACAAACTCGCTCATCTTTCAAAATAAAGAATTTTGTTTCCACCTCAAAACCTCTTCAACTATTGCATATGGATTTATTTGGTCCAACTAAAACTGCTAGCATAGGTGGTAGAAAATATGCTTTTGTTATTGTGGATGATTTTTCTAGATTACCTGGGTTATGTTTTTGAGTCATAAAGATGATGCTCTAAATAATTTTGAAGTTTTCTGTAAGAAGGTTCAACGAGAAAAAGGTGACTACATCTCATCTATCAGAAGTGATCATGGAGGAGAATTTGAAAGCAGAGCTTTTGAAAACTTTTGCAACGATCAAGGAATCTCTCACAATTTCTCTTTACCAAGATCTCCGCAACAAAATAGAGTGGTAGAGCGTAAAAATAGAACCCTACAGGACATGGCAAGAACCATGATGTTGGAAAATTCCCTACATCATCATTTCTGTGCTGAAGCGGAAAGGATCATCAAAGTGAGTCAGCTGATCAGCAAACTCAACCAGCTGAAGAGTCTGTAGAAATTCACGAACAATGTAAAACAGATCAGTCGACTAATGTAGAAAGAGATCCTCTTTCAAACACACCAAATGAATGGAAGAGCGAACCGAGCTATCCTCACAAGTTTATTATAGGAGATCCACATGATGGAATCACTACAAGAATATCTCAGAAGAACAAATCTCATGTGGCTCTTATTTCTCAACTTGAGCCAATGAAAGTGGATGACGCTCTAAAAGATGCACACTGGATAAGTGCTATGAAAGAGGAACTAGATCAATTTGAAAGAAACAAAGTATGGGAATTGGTTCCAAGACCTTCAAACTCCTCAATCATTGGAACTAAATGGGTATTCAGAAGCAAATTGAATGAATCTGGTCAAGTGGTTCTAAATAAAGCAAGATTAGTTGCTCAAGGATACTCCCAGCAAGAAGGAATCAACTATGATGAAACATTTGCTCCTGTAGCAAGACTTGAATCCATTCGAATATTATTTGCTTTTGCTGCTCACAAAGGTTTCAAGATGTTTCAAATGGACGTTAAAAGTGCGTTCCTAAATGGCTACTTCTCTGAAGAAGTATATGTAAAGAAACTACCAGGATTTGCAAACATCTCCTTTCCTAGTCATGTATACAAGCTGACTAAAGCTTTGTTTGGTCTCAAACAAGCTCCACGTGCCTGGTATGAAAGGTTAAGTTCTTTTCTTTTAAATAAAGGGTTCAAAAGAGGTAATATCGATACAACCCGTTTTATTAAGCAGTCTAGTTCAAGCAATCCTATTACTCAAATTTATTTTGACGAGAGTATTTTTGGTAGTCCTAACTCTGCTTTATGTGAAGATTTTGTTCATTCCATGAAATGAGAATTCGAAATGAGCATGATGGGAGAACTGACATTCTTTCTCGGACTTCAAATCAAACAGTCTCCTAAAGGAATTTTCATTAGCCAGACCAAGTACACTAAGGATCTTATCAAAAAGTTTGGAATGGAAAATTCAAAGTCAATCGGCATTCTAATGAGTCCAATAACAATGCTCGATGAAGACAACAATGGAAAAAAGGTTGATGAAACCATGTATAGAGGGATGATTGGATCCCTATTGTATCTCACTGGTAGTCGACCAGATATTATGCTTAGTGTATGCAAGTGTGAAAGATTTTAGTCGGCTACTAAGGAATCCCATTTCACTGCTGTTAAACGAAATATTAGATGTCTAATTGGTACTTCTGATCGAGGATTATGGTATGATCATTTCAACAATTTTTGCATTAAAAGGTTTTTCAGATGCAGATTTTGCAGGTGCCAAGATTGATAGAAAAAGCACTAGTGGCACGTGTCAACTCTTGGGAAATGCTTTGGTATCCTGGCATAACAAGAAACAAAATTTTGTTGCCCTATCAACGACTGAAGCAGAATATTTAGCAGTCGGAAGCAGTTTTACACAAGTTCTATGGATTATGCATCAACTTCTCGACTATGATTTATCTCTTACTTCTACTCATATATTTTGTGATAATACCAATGCTATTTGCTTATCAAAGAATTCTGTGCATCACTCTAGAGCAAAGCATATAGAAATTAAGCATCATTTTACCCGTGATCATGTCGCTAAAGGTGATATTATATTTGAATTTGTTAGTACTGATTTTCAACTTGCTGATATTTTTACATAACAAATTTTGGAAGAAAGATTTTGTTTTCTCGGGAAAAAGATTGGCATTTTGCCAAATTTGTAAATCAAATCTTTTTTGACGTGGTTTAAAATATTTTATTTCCTTAAGTATGTGTGGTTTAATTACTTTTTGTATAGGTGTAATAATTGCTTCTTCATCAGTGCCGTCGATCAATCACTTCATAAAGCATCACTTCCTTCTGAATCCGCCTTTTCCTTTAACCAAGGTGACCCTTCATTACTCCAAAAGCTTCGATATAACCCCTATCATCTTCGTTACTCTCTTCATTATTATCAAACAAACCCTTTCACCATGGCCAAAAGAAATCCCTCTTCTTTCACTGCAACCAGACGAATCCGAAGGTTAAAAAAACCCATCAACCCTGAAGAACATGTAGATTTTGAATCGTCTATTGACTCAGATTTTCTCAAAACTGACAATGAGAGTAGTGAATCCTCCAAAAATCCTCCCATCAGTCAGAAAAAGGCAGGAAAAAGGCCCATGGAGCAAACCCCCAAAAAAACTGCATGCAAGAAAGGAAAGGTAGAGAACACTGAATTCCGACTTGAGGACAAGTTGATCTCCCGAGTGAAAAAGCAAGGTTTGAGTCCTACAAGTCAAAATCTATGGCTTATGGATGCTCTTTAAGTCTTTCTCTCATGAAAAATTTGCAATGTGATGTGACCTCTATTTTTTATTTTCAATATCTTTCTTCTCTGTTCAACACTGTTGGTAACTCTGTCTATGAGGAACCTGTGAGGCTGTTTTATGCAAACCTTTTTGTGAATGACAAAAATAACCTGAAATCTATGGTGTTAGGCACTAGAATTGTTCTAGTCTCTTGTCAATTTGAAAAGATTTTCTCTGCCAAGTTCTTTGGGTTTGATGTTTTGTACTAAATTCTTGGCCAAAAGATTTTGAAGTATCCTTTGAAGAAGCCAAAGTCCTGTTATCTTATAACCCCCCTGATATTGGCCCCAGGAACCTAAAGTTTGAACATCGTATCTTCGCCCACATGATTGCTACTACCATACTCCCTAGAACTAGGTCCCTTAGTTCTTTATCCACTAGGGATGTCCTTCTCCTTTACTATCTTGTTAATAATAAAAGACTAGATTGGTTTGTGTGGATTCGCCAATACATGCTTGAAAGTATTAAAGACATATCTTCCTCTGCTGCTTGTTTATCTTATGTTCTGCTCATCTCACACATTCTCGAAGTTATGAAGGTAGATTTGGCACCCTTTACATCCAAGCACATTACCAACACTTATGATAAAATAGCTTTTTCAATGATGGGGTATACCTTGGGTGATGATTGATGGGTTAAACGAGCGAAAGTTGGTAGTTTTCCAGTGCCTGTTGAAGTTCAAACTGAACAATCAGCATCTCAGTCGATTGCCTCTCAAAATCTTCAGCCAATGTAGAAATATTTGGATGAAGTAAAACGGCTTGTGGTTGAGATGAAGGAACAGGTGGAGAAAATCAAGGAAGTCACTAAGGAGACAGGTACAGATGTAGATAAGCTCATAATGGACATAGGAGCTACGCGGAGACAAGGAACCAGGGCTTTCAATTCTATGACTGAAAAAATGGATAAGCTAGTCAAAGATGTCGAGAATTCCTATGACTCCTTCTGCACCAAAGTGATCAACACCCTCAAGTACTTCCTGGGAAGAAACTAATGTGTATTTGTGTGATGGGTTCAAAGACAACTTTTTTGCCTGCTTCCTAGTGGTTTTTATAAACTTTCTTTTCCCTGGGTCTGTATAACCTATGCCTGTGCTGAAGGCATTACGTTTCTGCACTATCTAGCTAGTTATTATGTACATTACTTCCTATTTTACTCTTTCTTGCGTTATTTTCTTTCCCTTTTTGATTGATGTCAAAGGGGGAGAACACGTAAGAGAAGTAAACATGTTTGAGCAGCAATTCAACTTCTCAGGGGGAGTAAGCATCAAGTCTGGGGGAGCAACCTCTCAGGGAATCAAGCATCAAGTCAGAAAAATGGAAGTTTCATAATTAATGCTTATAGTCTTTATTAATGTTTATTCTCTCTTTATTGTCATCATCAAAAAGGGGGAGATTGTTAAGTTAAATTCCAAGGATTCAATGATGACAATGTTCAATTATTCTATTTCGCAGGAATCATCAAAAGGAAAGAAAAGCAATGAAAAGCTATCTAAAGGTGTGATTTCTAAATCAATGGACCTATAGAAAGAATCAAAAGCCTGCTGATCTACTCGGCCTCAATCAAGGCAATCAGATTACCAATCAAGAAGTTATTGCCATATTTGGCTTCCTTAATTAAAGCTCAGTCAAAGGATTTTTTGTCTCGTAAATGAAAGCTGTGACAAGGAAAGTCACGATCGAATCCGGTCTTTCCCAAAGAGCAGGATTCAAAGAGGCACCACGATTGAATTGGTTACTTAGTTCCTAGCTTGGAATCTTAAGTTAGAAGTGTTGACTAACTTTGAATTTTATGTATTTGAACTAGTATTGGGTTTTTGATAGTTCTTCTAGGCCCGGATGGTGATTTTGGACTTAGGTGTATGTTCGAATTTGGATTCAGAGGTTCCTAGGTTGATTTTTCTCTAATTGGCAAAAGTTGGAAGTTTGAAGGTTTAGAAGTTCATACGTTTGACCCATAGTTGGCCTTGTGATTATCACGACCCGACTGGTCATTTTGAGAATTTACACTCCCCTCGATGGTTTGAGGGCATGAATAGCTCCTTATGATGTATTATGACTTATGTGAATCGTCGGTTTTAGTTTTTAGGTTACTCAGAATTGATTTGGAAGAATGATTTTCAACTAGGAAGCTTTAAATTGGAAGTGTTAACCAAGTTTGACTTTTTAGTATTTGACCTCGGATTGGAGTTATGATGGTTCTGTTAGCTCCTTTAGCTCCGTTGGGTGATTTTGGACTTAGGAGTGTGTCCAGATTGTGATTTGGAGGCCCGTAGTTGAATATGGCTTGAAATGGCGAAAGATGGATTTTTGGAAAGTTTGACCGGGAGTGGACTTTTTGATATGCTATTTGAATTGTGGTTCAGGGAATTGGAATAACTTTGTGTGCAAAATTTGGGTTCATTCTGGATTGGTTTACTATGTTTCGGCACGAGTTATGGAAGTTGAAAAGTTCAATGTTCATCAAGATTGAATTGAGGTACGATTCGCTATTTTGATGTTGTTATGTGTGATTTGAAGCCTTGAATAGGTCCGCATTATGTTACGGGACTTGTCGGTATATTCAGATGCTGTCCTGAGTGGCTCGGGTGTGTTTCGGGGTGAGTTTTGAGTGAGTATGGGCATTTCAGCACTCTGATGATGTTCTGGAGCTTTTGAGAGTGCGAAGACACATTTTGGAGTGTAGATGTACAGCCCCAAACTCCCGAAGTACGCAGGCAGTGGTAATTGTGCAGAGCGTAGTTGAAAATGTGCGCATCGCAGTTGAAATTATGCGGTCCGCAGAATTCTCCTCGTGGCCGCAGAAAGGGGATTCTGTAGGTCCGATGGTCTGACTTCGGAAGCTTATATCTTTTGATCTATAAGGAATTTGGAGATGACCCAAAAATAAAATTTGTATACCTTTGAATCTAGTTTCCAGAAAGTTAAATCATTCTTCATTTGGAAATTTATACAGAAAGTTATGGCTAATTTACTAAAGCCTGATAGTGCAATCATTATGGCAGTGCGACCGCACAATTTGGACTTGCGACCGCGGGACCTGGGATGTGCGGCTGCACAAAAAAATGTGCGGTCAGCACAATGGGAGGTCACATTTTGTACTATATAAACGAGGGTTAGAGTATTATTTCACACTTGGACTTTGGGAGCTCGGTTTGTGGCGATTTTTCGTGGGTTATTCAAGAAATTCATCAGGGTAAGTGATTCTAACTCGGTTTTGGTTAATATACATTAATGTATCATTGTTTTCATCATTTAATTAGTATTTTGAGATGAAAATTGGGGATTTTTGCCTAAAGATTCATAATGTGAATGTTTGAGTTTTGAAAATCGATCGGAGTCGGATTTGAGTGAGACTAGTATGGTTGGACTCGTAATTGAATGGGTTGTCGAATTTTATGAGTTTTGCTGGGTTCTGAGGTTCTGAGGTGGGGGCCCGGGCTGGAATTTTTGGTCAATTTTTGGACTTTTGATTAAAAATTCGACCTTTATCATTTGAATTGTTTCATTGGGCTTATTTGATGTATTCGAGTTGCTCTTGGCCATTTTCGAGCCATTTGGAGGTCGGTACGCGCGAGATGGCATTTTTGAAGCATCATTTGGCATGCTCGGTATTGGATTTGGCTGTTCAAGGTAAGTAAGACTTCTAAACTTGGTGCTGAAGGTATGAAACCCCGAATTACGTGCTATGTGATTGGTGTTGAGGTGATGCACATGCTAGGTAACGGGCGTGTGGGCGTGCACCGTGTGAATTGTAACTCCGATATTTCTGTGGTTCTGTGTAGTTACCTGATCTTACTTGTAACCATGAAATTCCTATGTACTTGAGCTATTGAGTTGTGATCCATGTTAGAAACCATGTCTAGGCTACATGTTTATCCTGTTGGGACCTGCTGAGGTCATCTCTGCTGTTGAGTTATCTGCTTTCATTGCTTTATATACTTAGTCATACGCATTCATATGCATATCTCAGTCTCTGTCACCATTTATTGACACATCATATCATCATTTTGGGCTAATTTCATGGCATTGTGAGCCTGAGAGACTGGAGAGATTGATGACTGAGTGAGGCCGAGGGCCTGAGTATGGGTAATACTATGGGATCGGGCTACATGCCGCATCATGTTATATTGATCACATTTATGGGATCAGGCTGCACGCTGCAGCGAGTTTTAATGATTCATGATAGCGCTTTGGCTGAAGGAGTCCCTCCAGAGTCAGCACACAAACCTAGTGAGCGTAGTTGATTTTATATATATATATATATATATATATATATATATATATATATATATTCTCTTTTGTGATTCTTTCTATTTGATTTTTGATTGTACTTGTTCTATCAGTCAAATCCCTCATTTTGCTTTCTGTTAGTGAAGAATTTTGCCAATTTCCAGATTCAATTTGACTAAATGATTCGTCAATTATCTGATTACTTATTAGAGAATCTTTTTCTTTTTTCATTTTATTCGATTCATCTATTTCTTTGAATCTAAATTATATATATATATATATATATATATATATATATATATATATATAGGGATCGGGTTGCACTCCCCAACGAACCTTATGTCTATATATATGTGGATCGAGTTGCACCGCAACAGGCCTTATGGCTGTATGTGGATCGGGCTGTACGTCGCAGTAGGTATTGTACAGTGCTGAGTGATTGAGTGTATTGAGCATTGAGCATGGTGAGAGAGAATGCAACACAGTGAGATTGAGTACTCTGAGAGTGTGAGTACCTGCGTTTATCATTGAGATGCATTGCATTTGACATGCGTACTTGAGGTACATGCTTAGAGATGCATTTCCTTCTGCTACCCGATTTTGGTGACATTCATGATTTTACCTGTATCATGACATGTAGGCATAGAGCTGTACTTTCTTCACGCTATCTGAAAATGAAACATATTAATTATTGTTGAACGGATTTTTGGGAAAATACAGTTTCAAGCTACTCAAATTTTTGGCAATTTCGGTAAAAGATTTGGGTTTTCAATGAGATACTTGAAAAGAATGCCTATTTTCTGGAACTGTGAACGAGCTGAGCATCCTATTTCTGTGGTACTTCTTTTATTACTTGCATCATGTTATTATGAACTATTTTTGGCTATTGGTGTCAGACCCGATCTTTGTTCCAGCTCGTCACTACTTTGAACCTAAGGTTAGGTTTGTTACTTATTGAGTACATGGGGTCGGTTGTACTCATACTACACATCTGCACCTTGTGTGCAGATATTGGATGCTGATGTTGCTGTGTTCGATGGGAGCTGATTTGAAGACGTACCTGCGTTCCGGTTGTAGCTGCCTCTTGTTCATGGTAGCCTTAGATTCATAAAGACATGTTTATGTACATTTCGAACAGATGATGTATTTATTTCATACCAGCTTTGTAAATTCTAATCTTAGTAGCTCATGATTTGTACTACCAGTCCTTGGGGAATGTATAGGATTTAGATAATTTCTTTTATTTATTTGTTTTATTGATTTCATTAAAATTGGATAGTTGTTAATTGGCTTACCTAGCGGGTTGGGTTAGATGCCATCACGACTAGTTGGATTTTGGGGCGTGACAGATTGGTATCAGAGCTCTAGGTTCATAGGTTCTACAAGTCATGAGCAAGTGTCTAGTAAAGTCTTGCGGATTGGTATGATGACGTCCATACCTATCTTCGAGAGGCTACATGACATTTAGGATATACTTCCCATCTTTATAGTGCGACATTGATTCAGCTTGAAGCGTAACTCTTTGAATTCCATCCACGCATTCATAATGCGTTCAGCTTGCACGTATAATCCGATTTTTGAAAAGTTCAACCAGGCAAATGCGTGAACTTATCACAGATTTCAAAATGAAACATACGTCTCTGCTTGAGTGTTTTTGTCACGACCCAATTTTCCCTCCATTGGGTTTCGTGATGGCACCTAGTCTTAGGGACTAGTTAAGCCTAACATTTACTGAATAGCAACAAAAATAAAGAAAATCTAACAGTCTCAATATAGAAATCTTTATGGAATTTACATCTTCCCAAAATCGGCGGTACAAGTCATAAGCTCTACAGAGTTTCACTACAACTTCTAAACACAACTATATGGAAATAAGTACAATAGTGTGAATAAAAAATAGGAAGGTGACTCCGAAGCTTGCGAACACAGCAGCAGGGTTACCTTGAGTCTCCTCGGCAAGAATCCGCACAGCTACTAACGATCAATACCTGGATCTGTACCAAAAAAAATGTACAGAAGCGTAGTATGAGCACACCACAGCGGTGCCCAGTAAGTATCAAGACTAACCTCTATGGAGTAGTAACAAGTAACAGTCAAGGCACCTACTGGTCTAATAAACTGAACAAGTATAAGTGTAGAAACAACCGAACATGATATCTAACAAAGACTACGCGATGTGGCTAACAAAACAATAATTTCAATAAGGAAAGAAAACAGCAAGTAACAGCAGAACACCATAATAAGAACACAGAAAAGTGAACGGAAATACAACCCAAATCCGAAATCACAAATACAGTAAAGACAAGTCACAACTCAGCAACTACGACAGTTTTCACATTAGGTCTTATCCAACAAACTTCAATCAATTAGTTAAATCCTTCAATTGATAAAAATATTTCGAAATATACTTCCTTCAAGTAAATATTTTTAAGAAATAGTTCCTTCAAAATGAATACCTTTCGAATATAATCTTTTCAAATAAATATCCTTCGAATATAAGTCACCCTGTGACACCTCATCTCATAATCATACAATAAGAGTCTCAATATTTGAACCCTAACACTTGGCATCCTGTGCCGTCATCACACCTCATAATCATAATGACAACTCACGTGCCAAATAGAGTCATTCTCACATGCAAGGCAAATAAACAAGGGCGTGCGTCTATACTCAGCAATATCAAGAAGCCTCTTATCAGATAAGGGTGCTTAGCCACGTGTATGCTTGTGCAAGTGTCCTAACATGGTTCATACCAGCTAGTAAGCATAAGGAAAAGAACGGAAAACACGTATAATGGTTACACAGGGATAGGCTCAATGAAAAGCAACAGTTCAGAACACAGTGATAATAACAGAGGATCTCCCAGGATAGCGTCACGTAGTCCCAAACATATATGTGCAGGGGAATCTACCAGAATACCGTTCCGTAGTCCCAAAGTAAATATACAGAATAGGGGGATCTACCGGGATATCGTCTCGTATCCCCTAACGTAAATGTGCAGGGGGATCTATCGGAATACCGTTCCGTAGTTCCAAAGTTAATATGCAGAACAGGGGGATCTACCGGGATACTGTCCCGTAGTCCCAAAGTAAATATGCAGCGCAACCAACAGAAATAACAGTTACAGCATGACAGAAACCTCGTACATCACCACAACAAGTACAACATCAAAAATGACAATAATACAAAGTACGACGAGTAAATCAACTCAAGAACTTTAAATCACAAAGAAACGGTAGAACCAGTTCACAAGGAATAACCACAGTAAAGAATGCTAGGCATAAAGGGAACTAATCAACAAGGGAAAACTAACATGTAGCAACGACCCCACAATAAACAAGTCAACAATAAGGAAGTCAACACAAGTCAAATAGTTCCAAATAAAGGCAAGTCAACTAAGATATAGGTTATCTAAACTCCTTTTAAGGTTGAGCAATTGCGAAGGATATTCAACAATTCAAATAAAAGTAAGCAGCAGAAGATAATCCTCACTCCAACTAAGACTAAACAATTATAGGATGAGACAATAACAATTCCAATTAAAAATAAGCAGCTATGAAAAGATAGCATGACGATAGAAGAGGCAAAATCTTCAGTTAAGTCAAATAAGAGTCAAATAGGCAATAAGAGTGAATCCTAAAGCAATTAAATCTAACTAAAGCATGTACAAGTGAAACCAGTAAATAGTAACTCAAACGTATCATGAACAACTTCATACATAGTGAGTATAAGAACCAAAGAACCCTAAAGGCCAACTTTCCACAAATAAGTCCGAGCACGCACTCGTCACCTTGCGTACACGAACTACAATCAACATAGAAGACTCAAACCCTAAGGGGAAATCCTCCACACAAGGTTGGGCAAGATACTTACCTCAAAGACGACAAACTGATACTCTACAAATGCACTTCTCGGGTGAAAAGACCTCTGGAGGGCTCAAATCTAACCAAAATAACTTCAAAGCACAAATAAAACTCATAAGAAACTATTCCGGATCATAAAGTCTCAATCTTTAATAAAATCCAAAAATTGGTCCAAAAGTCGACCCCCGGGCCCGCACCTCGGAACCCGACAAATTTTACAAAACTCGAATACCCATTCCGATACGAGTTCAACCATACAAAAATTATCAAATTCTGATACCATTTGATCCCTCAAATCATGATTTTTTATTTTAGAAATTTTCTGCAAAAACCAACATTTTTCCTCAACCCAAAACACAAATTAAATGGTAAAAATAAAGATAAAATCATGAAATATATTAAATTCCAGGTGAAGAACACTTACCCAATTGATTTGCTTGTAAAACCCACAAAGACGCTCAAAACTGAGCTCCACAAGTCAAAATATGATAAAAATGGTCAAACCCTCGATTTGGGAATATATTCTGCCTGCCCAGGTAATTGTACATCGCGATCGCGGAAGAAGCAATGCGATCACGAAGAAGAAAATGGCCACTGCCCAAAAATGCACTATGCGACCGCGAGATGATGCATCCGATCGCAGAAGAGGAAGGGAACGAGTCACCAGTTGTTATAGCTGAGCTATGCGAATGCGGGAGATGGACCGCGAACGCAGAGAAGGCAGAAGCATACATAAGCGATCGCGGACTACTATGTGCGAATGCGAAGAAGGAAAATTGTTAGCCACCAAATGAGACTTCGCGATCGCGGCTATGCCTATGCGATCGCATAGAAGGAGACACTAGAAGATGGAACAGTAGTTGAAAATAGGAGGAAAAACACCCGTAGCCCACCCGAAACACACTCGAGGCCCCCGGGACCCCGTCCAAACACACAAACAAGTTCTATAACCTAACATGGACTGGCTCGGGGTCTCAAAACATATCAAACAACACCAAAAATTCATATTGCGCCATGAATCGAGCTTATGAACTTCCAAATCTTCCAACTTCTAGAACTCGCATCGAAACCTATCAAATTAACCCGGAATGACGCCAAATTTTACAGACAAGTCCAAAATGATATAACGGAGTTGCTCCAACTCTCGGAATCACATTCGGACCCCAATATCACAAAAGTCAACTCTTGGTCAAACTTCTCCATTTTCCAAGCTTCAACTTTTCCAACTTTAGCCGAAATGCCTCAAATTACCCTACGTGACCTCTAAATCAGAATTCGGACACACACCTAAGTCCAAAATCACCATACGAATATGCTGACATCATCCAAAACTCATTCCGGAGCCGTTTATACAAAAGTCACATTCCGGTTAAATTCTCACCGCTTAAGCTTCCAAAACTAGATTCCTTCTTATAATTCGACTTCAAATCATACGGTAACTGAATTCAACCGTGCACGAAAGTTGATACACATAATATGAAGCCGTTCAAGACCTTACGCCGCCGAACGGAGCTTAAAGTATCAAAACGACCGTACGGGTCATTACATCCTCCCCCTCTTAACATAAATGTTCGTCCTCGAACGTGCCAAGATTCGCCTCGAAGTCCTCAAATAACTGAATGCACACTTCCAACGTACACCCGCGGGTGATCCTAAGTCACCCAAATCTACATAAGCTTGAAGACACCATCTCAACTGTAATTTAGCCTTTCTACCATTAACAATAAGCCTTAGAGCCAAAATTCTCACCTTCCATTCATTTCCAAGAGACCCGATTCTAAATCCTTATCCGGTATCAGTCTCAACCAGCTGCAACAACTCATGCCTACACCAACAAGGTACATACACCTAACATAACACACCATACATAATCCTATAATAACATTTTCGATCACAATAGCTGCCCGAAATCAAATCTAGCTCCAGCCGTTAGCCTCATATCCGATAGAACTCTGTTTCAAACCTCGATAACACTGACAATGATGCAAGAAACACGAAGACCTCATAACCAAACACCTGAATCAACAAGTCACAACTAACACCACCGGGCACACACCCAGCAAGCTAAAACTTAAGAAGCACAGAACGAAAATGACTCAATATTGAAAGAGAAACACATAAGGGAACTATCAAACAAGCCTGACAGGCACAATTTTCTATCAGTACTAACCTACAAAACAATATAACAAGAAAAGAATTAAAGCATATGAACAAATCACAAGGATCTCTTACTGATATAACTTCCACCGCGGTACATAGCCCGGTTCAAACACTTCAAATCACATGAAATCGCGAGGATCCCGCCTTCAACTCTGAATCACAAGTAGGCTATACATCAACTAGCTGGAACCTCTCACTAGATCAATTCCGTCAACAAAATTACAACACGTGCTGGCTCCCACATGGTGGAGCATAAAATCACTGCTCGTAATAAAAAATGCTCAGAAATCACATCAATCCGACCGTAATGGACAATAGGAATATACTACTAGTCTCACAACTCTCAATAATGAATAGAAATAGACGATAGACACGGCTATCACTCATTGAACCTCCCAACAGGGCAACACATAAATGGAGTGCTAATCACGAAACGCACCCATAAGTGGAGCAAAAAATAGGGGAACTCACCTCGATAAACAGAGCTGTGATGAAGTACAGATGGTGCTCCTCTATAACAAATCGAAAACATACCTGAATGACATAATCTGGCGTAGCGGCCTTAAGCCTATATATGAAACACATCAACGGGCCGAACCTCCCCCTCTTGGGCGCCTTCTACTCGCCTGAATACCTCGTTGTGACGCATCTGTCCGAAGTCTGGGATAATATCTCGCAATGTGGCTAATATCTCCACACTCAAAGAAACCTCGCTGCTGACGTTGCTGTGGGAACTGTGAGGTACGGTTACTCTAAGACCCATGAACACCTGAATCACTGTGCAAGGCCTGAAGCAAAAATTGAACTGGCTGACCCACGAAACCTCTACCATGTCGCACCCTGCCTCCAAAATAAGGACCAGCAGATCTCTACGGTCTACGAGGCCTCCTCACCTCCCCGAACTCTCTCTCCTAATCTCGTCTGTCCTCTCGCTCCCGGTCCCACATGCCCTCTAACCGACGAGCGATCCCTACCACCTGCTGAAACAAAACATCTGACTCTAACTCCCGAGTCATGCTGAGCTGAATATCATGCTTGAGCACCTCAATGAATATACAGACTCGCTCTCTAACTATAGTGACCAAGGCAGGTGCATGTCTGGCCAAATTACTGAATCTGACGGCATACTCTAATACTAGCATAGTGCCCTGGCGCAGCTGCTCAAACTCCACGGCCATGCATCTCGAAGGGACTGAGGTGCAAACTCTCTCATAAACATCTCTGAAAACTGACCCCATGTAAGTGTAGCTGCATCGACCGGGCTACCCAACTCATATGCCCGCCACCACTGATAAGTTGCTCCCTAAAGCTGGAACGTAGTAAAAGCGACCCCACTCGTCTGCAATACCCATAGTGTAGAGAATGCGATGGCATTCCTCTATGAAACCCCGTGCGCTCTATGAATCCAAACCACTAAATGTAGGAGGGGTCATATTCCTTGAACCTTGCAAATCTAAATTTCCCTCCCTCAGATGCTGCTGCCCTGGCCATGGGCTAAATTGGAACCACAAGCTGTGTCGCCATGACACCTGGAACCTGATCAACGTGAACTTGCTGCTCTGGAGTGCGGGCGGTAGGAGTCTGAGTCCCTCCCCCGGTGTGTGAAGAAGCTGGTGCAACCAGAATCAATCCCGTCTGAGCCAATGTGCCAAACATGCTCAGTAACTGTGCTAAAGTCTCCTGAAGTCCGGGGGTAACAACAGGTGCCTCCGGTACCTGCCCCCCAACTGGAGCTACTGGCGGCTCCTCAACTGCTGCTCTAGTAGGTGCTCTAGCTGCGGCACGTACTCCTCGTTGGCTTCTGTCTCTGCCTCTAGCAGCACCTTCTCCGGAAGCAGCATCATCGATAACTACAGATTGTGTCCTCACCATCTATGAGAAAAAGTTCAAACTCCGAGATGAATAAGCTCGCACGATAGGAATGAAAGAAGTGAGATTGTCCAAATAGTTTTGTAGCCTCTCAAAGATAAGTACAGACGTCTCCGTACCGATCCGCAAGACTCTACTAAACTTGCTTATGATTCGTAGCACCTATGAACCTAGAGCTCTGATACCAACTTGTCACGACCCAATTTCCCCTCCGTTGGGTTTCGTGATGGCACCTAGTCTTAGGGACTAGGTAAGGCTAACATTTACTTAATAGCAACAAAAATAGAAAAAAACAAACAGTCTCAATATAAAAATCTTGATAGAATTTACATATTCCCAAAACCGGCGGTACAAGTCATAAGCTCTACAGAGTTTCGCTACAACTTCTAAACACAACTATATGGAAATAAGTACAACAGTGTGAATACAAAATAGGAAGGAGACTAGAAGCCTGCGAACGCAGCAGCAGGGTTACCTTGAGTCTCCTCGGCAAGAATCCGCACAGCTACTAACGATCAATACCTGGATCTGTACAAAAAAATGTACAAAAGTGTAGTATGAGCACACCACAACGGTGCCTAGTAAGTATCAAGACTAAACTCGGTGGAGTAGTAATGAGGAACAGTCAAGACACCTACTGGTCTAATAAACTAAACAAGTATAATTGTAGAAACAATCAAACATGATATATATACAAAGACTACACGATGTGGCTAACAATGTAGTAATTGCAATAAGGAAAGAAAATAGCATGTAACAGCGGAACACCATATAAGAACACAGAAAAGTGAACAGAAATACAACCCAAATGTGAATCACAAATACAGTAAAGACAAGTCATAACTCAGCAACTACGGCAGTTTTCACATTAGGTCTTAGCCAACAAACTTCAATCAATTAGTCAAATCCTTCAATTGATAAAAATATTTCGAAATATACTTCCTTCAAGTAAATATTTTTCAAAAATAGTCCTTTCAAAATGAATACCTTTCAAATAAATATCCTTCGAATATAAGTCACCCTGTGACACCTCATCTCATAATCATACAATACAGGTTTCAATATCTGAACCCTAACGCTTGGCATCCTATGCCCTCATCACACCTCATAATCATACTGACAACTCACGTGCCAAATAGAGTCATTCTCACATGCAAGGCAAATAAACAAGGGTGTACGTCTATACTCAGCAATATCAAGAAGCCTCTTACCCGATAAGGGCGCTTAGCCATGTGTATGCTTGTGCAAGTGTCCTAACATGGTTCATACCAGCTAGTAAGCATAAGGAAAAGAACGGACATCACGTATAATGTTTACACAGGGATCAGATCAATGAAAAGCAACAGCTCAGAACACAACGATAATGACAAGGGATATCCCAGGATACCGTCCAGTAGTCCAAAACGTAAATGTGCAGGGGGATCTACTGGAATACCGTTCCATAGTCCCAAAGTAAATATACAAAACAAGGGGATCTACTGGGATACCGTCTCGTATCCCCAAACGTAAATGTGCAGGAGGATCTACTAGAATACCGTTCCGTAGTCCCAAAGTAAATATGCAGAATAGGGGGATCTACCGGGATACCGTCCCGTAGTCCCAAAGTAAATATGCAGCGCAACCAACAGAAATAACAGTTACAGCACGACAGAAACCTCGTACATCACCACAACAAGTACAACATCAAAAATGACAATAATACAAAGTACAGCGAGTAAATCAACTCAAGAACTTTAAATCACAAAGAAACAGTAGAACCAGTTCACAAGGAATAACCGCAGTAAAGAATACTAGGCATAAATGGAACTAATCAACAAGGGAAAACTAACATATAGCAACGATTCCACAATATTCAAGTCAACAATAAGGAAGTCAACACAAGTCAAATAGTTCCAAATAAAGGCAAGTCAACTAAGATATAGGTTATCTAAACTCCTTTTAAGGTTGAGCAATTGCGAAGGATATTCAACAATTCAAATAAAGGTAAGCAGCAGAAGATAATCCTCACTCCAATTAAGACTAAACAATTATAGGATGAGACAATAACAATTCCAATTAAAAATAAGTAGTTATGAAAAGATAGCATGACGATAGAAGAGGCAAAATCTTCAGTTAAGTCAAATAAGAGTCAAATAGGCAATAAGAGTGAATCCTAAAGAAATTAATTCTAACTAAAGCATGTAGAAGTGAAACCAGCAAATAGGAACTCAAACGTATCACGAACAACTTCATACACAGTGAGTATAAGGACTTAAGAACACTAATGGACAACTTTCCACAAATAAGTCCGAGCACGCACTCGTCACCTCGCGTACACGAACTACAATCAACATAGAAGACTCAAATCCTAAGGGGAAATCTCCCACACAAAGGTTAGACAAGATACCTACCTCAAAGACGACAAACCAACACTCTAAAATGCATTTCTCGGGTGAAAAGACCTCCGGACGGCTCAAATCTAACCAAAATAACTTCAAAATACAAATAAAACTCATAAGAAACTATTGCGGATCATACAGTCTCAATCTTTAACAAAATCCGAAAAATTTGTCCGAAAGTCGACCCCCAGGCCTGCACCTTGGAACCCGACAAATTTTATAAAAAACCGAATACCCATTCCGATGCGAGTTCAACCATACAAAAATTATCAAATTTCGATACCATTTGGTCCCTCAAATAATGATTTTTCATTGTAGAAATTTTCTTTAAAAACCAACATTTTTCCTCAACCCAAAACACAAATTAAATGGTAAAAATGAAGATAAAATCATGAAATATATTAAATTCTAGGTGAAGAACACTTACCCAATCGATTTACTTGAAAAACCCACAAAAAATCGCTAAAAACCGAGCTCCACAAGTCAAAATATGATAAAAATGGTCTAACCTTCGATTTGGGAATATATTCTACCTGCCCAGGTAATTGTACATCGCGACCGCGGAAGAAGCAATGCGATCGCAAAGAAGAAAATGGCCACTGCCCAAAAATGCACTATGCGACCGCGAGATGATGCATGCGATCGCAG
This sequence comes from Nicotiana attenuata, assembly GCF_001879085.1. Classification (NCBI taxonomy): domain Eukaryota; kingdom Viridiplantae; phylum Streptophyta; class Magnoliopsida; order Solanales; family Solanaceae; genus Nicotiana; species Nicotiana attenuata. Next base: position 829,159 of record NW_017670238.1, read on the forward strand.
AAGAGGAAGGGAACGAGTCACCAGTTGTTATAACTGAGCTATGCGAACACGGGAGATGGACTCCAAACGCGGAGAAGGCAGAAGCATACATACGCGATCACGGTCTAGTATGTGCGAACACGGAAAAGGAAAATTGTTAGCCACCAAATGAGCCTTCGTGATCGCGGCTATGCCTATGCGATCGCACAGAAGGAGACACCAGAAGACAGAACAGTTGTTCAAAATAGGAGGAAAAATACCCTTAGCCCACGCGGAACACACCCGAGGCCCCCGGGACCCCATTTAAACACACGAACAAGTTCTATAACCTAACATGGACTGGCTCGGGGTCTCAAAACATATCAAACAACGCCGAAAATGCAAATCGTGCCATGAATCGAGCTTATGAACATCCAAATCTTCCAACTTCTAGAACTCGCGCCGAAACCTATCAAATCAACCCAGACTGACGCCAAATTTTGCAGACAAGTCCAAAATGACATAACGGAGCTGCTCTAACTCTCGGAATTGCATTCCGACCCCGATATCACAAAAGTCAACTCTTGGTCAAACTTCTCTATTTTCCAAACTTCAACTTTTCCAACTTTCGCTGAAATGCCTCAAATTACCCTAATGACCTCCAAATCCGAATCCGGACACACACCTAAGTCCAAAATCACCATACGAAGCTGCTGACATCATCCAAAACTTATTCCGGAGCCGTTTACACAAAAGTCACGTTCCGGTCAAATTCTCACCGCTTAAGCTTCCAAACTACATTCCTTCTTCCAATTCGACTCCGAATCATCTGTAACTGAATTCAACCATGCACGCAAGTCGATACACATAATATGAAGTTGTTCAAGACCTTACACCGTCGAACGGAGCTTAAATTCTCAAAACGACCGGCCTGGTCATTACCGTTTTAGGTTTACAGCGACTATATCTGGGTCATTTAAATAGGTGAAAAATAAGAATGCTTCTAGCCCATCAATTATTCTCAAAAATTTCTGTTTAGTTCTCCTGATTTCACAAAGTTAACGTGAATACACTTGTTATGCCAAGTGTAGGTTATATATTGATACTTCTACTCCACTTAGCCTAACACATGGATAGTCACGAGATCCAACAGTTAAAGATCACTAAGTTTGTGTTCGTGATCAGTGAGATCAAAGCATACATTTCTATCAGTTGGGAGAATTTTGTCTAGTCAATTCATTAACAAACTGAGCTTATCCAAACATCACAGGGACCAGAATTGGAATTTGTCAAAATGCGAGGAACCAAAAGTGCAACTGTATATCCCAAAAAGCTACAAGAAGTACTAAAGAGAACAGCATCATTAACAAGAATAGCATTAACTAACTCTATTTAGGATAAAAGAGTCATGAATATAGATCAAATCACATAATGTGAGAAATTCTAAGGCCTCATATCAAAAAGGAGGGCAGGGACCATAGTCATCTTATATGACCACCACAATGTTTAAAGATATGGTAGAAATGATGGAAGTATTCATCCTGACATTGACAACAACATCGTAGTTTAGTAGAGGGTAGGCCTATTATCCACCAAGTTATCAAACTATGTGCACCTGGCAATTTTAGGTATTTCTTGTTTGTCAACAAAATATGAAAATATTCATAAAAGTAGTATAACACTATTAAAAAATTGGCTAATTTCGTCCAAAAAAATCGACCAATTTCTGACCGCTTTTAATTAATCGGAAAAATGATGGTCGCTAAGGTGTTTCGACCGAAATCGATCGGAAATTTCCGACCGAAAACGGTCGGTTTATTCAATGCGTTGACTGATAGTCAAACTGCATTTGCCGACCGAAATCGGTTGGTATTAATTATTTTTTTTATTTAATTTTCAAAATACCGACCGAAATCGGTCGGAATTAATTATTTTTTTTATTTTCCAAATATCGACCGAAATCGATCGGAATTTTAAATATATAATAATTTTAGAAATCTTCCAAATATATATATTTTTTGTATCGGATGTATACTCCCCAGCTCGAGATATCATAGCACCACAATATTATATCTTATTACTATATTACTAATTAGTACTAGTATATATTATCATTATTATTTTATTGAATTCTAGTTCTAAATATAGAATATTAAATCTTGTTACTAAGCACTAACTACAACCCTTCTTATATTTACTTATTTTTTGTTAGTCCACAACTGTTGGACTCTATACATCAAAGCTCAACTCAGTGGCGGCTCAACCCTAAAGCCACTAAAGCAGTGGCTTTAGGCCCCCGTAAAATTAAGGCCCCAAATTTACTCAAATTATACATAGTATAAATAATTATGTATTTATTATTAGTGATAAATAAGTTAGTTTTAATCATTTGTTGCAAATTTTTAAAGTTTATACTAAAAATTGTAGATTATTAAATTTGCATTTTTTTTGTATTTTTTATTATTCTTTTTTGTTACCTCACGCATGGTGGCTGGGCTCAACTTCTTCATTTGTCTAACTCATTTCAACTTGAATCAATTTTGTTTATAATTATGATTTCGTAGATTCTTCTTCTATTCTTTAAGTGCTTTTTAGACAATTTTTCAATCTTAAGCTAATGAAATTATCAAAAGATTAGATATGAAAAGCATTTCTTAACCTCGGATGTCTTTTGAGACCTCTTTTTAAATTTTCGCTTTAGGCCACATCTAGTGTTAGTCACCTCTGGCTCAACTTATAAGATGAAAAAGCTCATATCTTTCGGCCAATGTAAGACAAGAGTATAATTTCGAATTCCGACAGATGGTCTTGCCGTGCCCTTGTAATATTTTCCAACAGTAATGGCTGTCAATTGATTCGGCTTTCCAGATATGGATGTCCCTGTTTATTTATGGCAAGTATTTCATAAGCTGTTTGGTCGGTCAATAAATGTTCAATTCTTCTTATTGGAAAGAACATGATCAAATGGAATATTAATCTACATAATACTTACCTTTTGCATTGCAACTTGTAACATTTGCCAAACACTCACAATTGGGCCTATGTTTTTATTATTTTTTCTTAATTAAGTGGGAAATGTTCAGAAATTGCCAGCTTTACAATTGGTAATTGAACAATAGACACAAATTCAAAAGTAATTGAAATTTAGTCATTTATTTACGTAAAGATAAAATCTGACAAAAACACTCTTAAAAATCCGGAAAAATTATAGCATAATAAATTAGAGTTCGAATTTTTTACATATGAGATTCCAATATAATGTGGTGAAATTTCATAATGTGCTGGAGTTCCAACATAATATGGTGGGAGTTTATAGAACTCCATAATCCTTCCGTATTTCAACAAAATAGTGGTTATTTTTTAATGACTTTACAAATGCTGGCTATTTTTCATCTATCATCCATGTTAAGTTAAATTTTTCTCATATAAGTTGTGTAAGAGCTTTCAATTCGGTTTGTAAAGGTCTTGGAAGTTGGAATATTCTATTCATATTTTACATTAGGTAATTGTTAGGATCAAAAATTGGGTAGCGCGGAATTTAGCCAAACAATGTTATAATGACAATAATAAAGACGATGCAAGTTGACAACAACGACAACTAAAGCATATAAAGAAGATACAAATTTAACGTGGTTCGGTCATAGTGACCTACGTCCACAAGCGGAGAGGAGCAAATTCACTATAGCAACAAGAGTACAAAAGAGCGTACAAAATTAGAGTAAATACTCTAATTAATCCAAAATACCCACGAGATAATAACCTCACAAGATCACTCCAAATAAAGGGGATCACACAAGTGTTTCCCAATACTCAACTCTCTTACAAACAACTCTCGATAAAGGAGGAGAGGAAGAAACAAGAAATGAAGACTCAATTCTTGTTGGTGTGTTTAAAATGAACTAATGGCCTTTCCTTTTATAGACAAAAAAGCCTTGGCCTCCAAGCTGTAAAAGAAAAGATACAACTTGTGCAAATGATATCCACCACACAATACAATATTTTTGGGTCCCAAAGAATATTGCCAACAAGGTCTACTTTGCAAATAGGCTTATGCTTATGTGAGATGGACTCCACTAGCCAAAATATAGGCCATATTATAAATCTCCATCTTGGCCTAATTTTGGCTGATATAGTAAATTTGCTTCACCCTCTCCGCAAAAGCTCATATGAACTAAATCATTCTTCATAAATAGCAATAAAGTTCAAGCAGAGCTTGAACTTGCCAACTAGAAAAGGCTTTGTGAACATATCGGCAGGATTATCTCTAGTGTTGATCTTCTTAACAAAGACCTTTCCATCAACAATGGTTTCCTGGATAAAATGATACTTGATGTCAATATGCTTCGTCCTCTCATGATAAATTTTGTCTTTAGTCAAGTGAATGGCACTTTGACTATGACAAGAAATAGTAATACCACCTTGGTATAAACTGAGTTTAGCAAATAGACCCTTCAATCATAAGGATTCTACTTCAGTAATAGATAAAGCTACTACACGTTGTAATATAGCTTTCCAGCTGATAGCGCAACCACCAATGCAAAATACATAGCCTGTTAGTGATCTTCTTTTGTTAAGATCACCTGCATAATCTGAGTCTACAAAACCAACCAAAGAGTTATTATTTCTCTCAAACTCCGAAAATGTGTTTGAAGTACCTTGCAAGTATCTGAGAATCGATTTCATAGCCTGCCAATATGTTTTACCAGGGCAAGACATATATCGGCTCACTACACTTACTACCTGGGAAATATATGGACGTGCGCACACCATTGCATACATAATACTGCTGACTGCACGGGAATAAGGTACATGTGCCATATACCTCTCTTCTTTCTCTGACTGCGGTGGCTGAGCAGCTAATAACTTAAAATGAGCAGCAAGAGGGGTACTAACGGGTTTAGCATCTTTCATGCCAAACCTCTCCAAAACTTTCTCCAAGTACTTCTTATGGGTTAGGAATAACTTGTTGACTCCTCGGTCTCTTTTGATCTCCATGCCAAGAATTTTCTTAGCTGCTCCCAAATCTTTCATCTCAAGTTCACTTGTAAGCTGACTTTTCAAATTGTGAATTTTTATCAAATCCTTAGCAGTAATGAGCATGTCATCAACATATAGTAATAAGTATACAAGTGAACTATCATTTAACTTTCGGAAGTAAACACAACTATCGTACATGCTTCTTGAATAACCATGACCCAACATAAAGAAATCAAACCTTTTGTACCATTGTCTTGGAGACTACTTTGATCCGTACAAGGATTTCTTCAACAAACAAACATGATCTTCTTTTCCTTCAATTTCAAATCCTTCGGTTTGATGCATGTATATTTGTTCCTCAAGTTCGTCCTGTAAGAAATCTGTCTTAACATCAAGCTGTTCTAATTCCAAATCATACATCGCAACTAAGGCAAACAAGAAACGAATAGAGCTATGTTTAACAACAGGTGAGAAAATATCATTAAAATCAACTCCTAGTACCTCACTATAGCCCTTTGCAACTAATAGTGCCTTACACCTCGCATCTTCAACCCTTGGAATGCCATCTTTTTTCTTGAAGACCCATTTGCAACCAATAATTCTCTTTCCTAATGGCATCTTCACAAGAGACCAAGTACCATTCTTGCAGAGAGACTCTATTTCTTTATTCGTTGCATTCAGCCACTTGGTTGAATCAGCACGAGAAACTGCTTTTGAATATTTTGATAATTCTCCAATTTCTTTAGTTTCCTGTGCAACTGAAATAGCAAATGCAATATAATCACTAAACCTTAATAGTTGTTTACTTTCTCTTCTTGGTCTATGTTTACTGATCTTCTTCCAGTTCAAGTTCAGGAGTCTCAACTTCAGGAGTTTCAGCTTCTGGCTCAACTTTAGAAGTTTCAAATGTATTTTGCTCCAAAGTTGGTGAGCTTGGCTCAGAAGGAATGCCAATCTCAACCTCTATCTGCTTATGTGTACTCTTCCCCTTATCTGTATTACAAGAACTAAAAGACTCTTTTCTGGAATTTAATATAGAGGATTCATCAAAGGTTACATCTCTGCTAATTATAATTTTTGGTGCCTTGGGATTAGGATACCATAGTCGGTATCCTTTCCCCAGATGCATACCAAAGAAAAATGCACTTTTTAGCCCTTGGCTCTAATTTTCCATCATTTACATGCATGTATGTAGGGAAACCAAATATCTTTAAATCAGAATAATTAGCAGGAGTACCTGACCACATTTCCTCTGGAGTCTTGAAGTTCAAGGGTGCAAAAGGAGAGCGATTGACAATATAACAAACTGTAGAGATAGCTTTTGCCCAAAAGGCGTTTATCAAACCAGCATTTGAAATCATGCAGCGAGCTCTTTCCAAAAGAGTTCTATTCATCCTTTCTGCCACACCATTTTATTGAGGTATCATTCTCAAAGTACGGTGTCCAGCAATTCCTTCATTCTGCCAAATTCGTTGAATTCATTATTACAAAATTCCAAGCCATTATCTGTTCTAAGCCGCTTAATCTGTTTTCCTATTTGCTTCTTAATCAAAGTTTTCCATTGTTTGAAAGCTAAGAAAGCATCAATTTTATTTTTTAGAAAATAAATCCAAACTTTCCTTGAATAATCATTGATGAAAGTTAACATATACCCGGCACCACCTTTTGATGGGGTACGTGAAGGATCCCAAAGATCTGAATGAATGTAATCCAAAGTACCTTTAGTTCTATAAATTGCTGGAGATTTGAAGGTGACTCTTTTTTGCTTCCCGAACACACAATGTTCACAGAACTCCATATTTTCGGTACTTTATCCACATAAGAGACCTCTTTTGCTGAAGATGGAAAGACCTTTTTCACTTATATGCCACAATTGCATATGCCATAATTTGGTGATGTTAGAATCGGATTTATGTGATGTTGAAACTAGAGCAGCACCTGTAACAGTAGATCCCAATTGATATACAATGTACCTGTAATGACCCGAACGGTCGTTTTGAGCATTTGCATTTCGCTCGGTATTTTGGGGAAACGAGTAGCTCCGTATGATGTATTAGGACTTGTGTGCAAAATTTGAGTTCATTCCGAGTTGATTTGATATGTTTCGGTGCGAGTTTTTGCAAGTCGAAAGTTCATTAAGTTTGATTTGAAGTGTGTTTCATCGTTTCGATGTTGTTATGCGTGATTTGAGGCCTCGAGTAAGTCCGTGTTATGTTATGATACCTGTTGGTATGTTCGTACAGGTTCCCGAGGGGCTCGGGTGAGTTTTGGATAGAATTGGGTTGTGTTGCGCTCGTTATTCTTAAGTTTCGACGTTGTTTCTTCAAGAATAAATGGCACCACATTGAACAAATGAGCTCTGACTTCTATTTTGGTTGAAGAATTAGACCCGTATCCTAATTATGGATTCGTAGCAAAAGGAATCATTGAATTTGGACTTCGTATGAGGATTTTATGGTCATTTTACTATGAATTGGATTGCCAGATTTTAAAGATTAATTATGAAATTGCCACTGACTTCGTATGTAAAAATCTGCACTATTTTCAAATATAAAAATCAACATATTTCCTTCATTATAAGGTCAAATAGAGTGATTCAAAAGCCTATCTTGACTGAAATTTCACAAGAAATCTATTGGAGGCATCAAAAGCAAGTTTTAGGATCATTTGGCATGCAAAACAAGGCAGAACAGCGGGACAAAAGTACTCATATCGAAGATTTGTTCATTTGGTCATATTTTGAGTTGGGAAGCTCGGATTGGATAATTTTAGGAGGCAATTTTCACCATATCGATTGGGGTAAGTGTTCTATCTTTGTTTTTGCATTTGATTAATAATTTTAAAGTAAAATTTGGGGGTTTTGTCTAAAATTTCATAAAGTGAATCTTTGAGTTCTAAACATCGATTCAGAGTCGGATTTGAGTGAAACTAGTATGGTTGGACTCGTAATTGAATGGGTTGTCAGATTTTATGATTTTTGTTAGGTTCCGAGGCGCGGACCCGGTTCGGGCTTTTTGGCCGATTTTGGGCTTTTGATTAAAGATTCGACCTTTTTCGTTTGGTATTGGTTCCTTTATCATTGTTTGATGTATTTGAATTGTTTTTGGTTAGTTTCGAGCCGTTCGGAGGTTGGAACGTGCGGGGTAGCATTTTAGGAGCATCGCTTGGCTTGCTCGGTATTGGAATTGGCTTGTTCGAGGTAAGTAACTCTTCTAAACTTAAAGCTGAGGGTATGAAACCCCGAATTACGTGCTATGTGATAGATGTTCAGGTGACGCACATGCTAGGTGACGGGCGTGTGGGCGTGCACCCTGTGAATTGTGACTCTGTTGTTTCCATGGCACTGTATATTGGCCCTATTTTTTTGATATCTATGTTTTCACCATGTGATAAAGTAACTGAGCTGTCAATCATGCTAGATATCATGTTTAGGCTTTATGCTGATATTGCTAGGACCCATAGTGGTCGTTGCCATAGAGAGGTTGCTAGTAGGTTTTTCTAAGTCCCTCCGTAGTCCAGTCCTTGAGTTCTTTCTTTGGAAGTAGTGAATGTGGTAAGGTCCCAATCTTCTTGAAAAAATGTGATTCGCGGAACCTTGGTTCGTGAATTTTCCAGTTGGAATTCCTATATTTAGTATTTAGTAGTTTCATTCGACAGCTAAAATTCATGCTTTTGACGTAGCATCGGGTGTTCACTTGGAAAACCTTTCTATAGTGCCCCATTTCCTATGATATCCAAACCCGAAATATGGTGCTTTTGCTGTGCCATTGAGAAAGGAAAGCGCACTCAATCAATTACCATGCCGTTTTGTAAGACAAAAAGTCATCCGCAGGAGCGGAAAGCCACTTGACTGTAAGGAGAGGAGCAAGTGCTTTCATCTCACAGATTTCATTGATATTTCATACTCAGTAATATTCATGCATTCATATCATATCTCAGTCTCAGTTGTTATTTATTGATACATCATATCATTGTTCGGGGATTGTTTTCATGACATTGTGAGCCCGTGGGTAAGAATGGAGAGAGTGATGACTGAGTGAGGCCGAGAGCCTGACTATGAGTGTCAGTTATAGGATCGGGCTGCACGCTGCAGCGGTTATATTGATGATTATGATAGCGCTTGGGCTGTAGGAGACCCTCCGGAGTCTGTAACACACCCCTAGTGAGCGCGGATGATATTATTGAGGGATGGATCTACCTGGAAATGGATTTTTGCGAAGTACTTGATACCTGGATGGATTTCTCCACAGGGTTAGATTGCCCTTTTTCCTCGGTACTGGGTGACTTATAGTCAGTGTTGTATATGTTCCAGGATGGATTTGCCTGGGCCGTATGGGCCATATACCCGAGTGGTTGAGCATGATGAGTGGAAAGTGTGAGACAGTGAGATTCAGTACTTTGAGAGTGTGAGTACATAATTCATCTCTGAGATACATGGCATTGGCATGCACACATGACATACAGGCATAGAGATGCATATTTGCTCATGTTGTACGGTATCATGTCATTCATGACTTTTTACACACATCGATATATGGGCATAGAGAGGTACTTCACACTTGCTATCTGGAAAGAAAATGAAATATCTAATAATTGTGGAAAGGATTTTTGGAATTTTTTTTCACAGTTTTCAAACTATCTCATATTTTATGATGATTTCGGTAAAGTATTTGAGTTTTTCATTGATACCCTTGAAAGGTGGAACTATTTTCGAAAAGCTGTGAAAAAGTTGAGCATTTTTATCTCTGAGTTACTTTCCTATTTATATGCTCTACGTTGTTATGAACTGCTATTGGTTATTGGTGTTGGACCTGACCTATGTTCCAGCTCGTCAATGCTTTCAACCTAATGTTAGGTTTGTTACTTACTCAGTACATGGGGTCGGTTGTACTGATACTACACTTCTGCACATTGCGTGCAGATGTTGGCTGTTGTTGTTGTTGTGCTCGATGGTTGCCGGATTTGAAGATGTACATGCGTTTCCTGTTGTAGCTGCCTCTTGTTCATGGTAGCCTTAGATTTACAAAACTTTGTTTATGTACTTTTCATACAGAAGATGTATTTACTTGATATCAGCTTTGTAAATTCTATTCTTAGAAGCTCATGATTTGTACTACCAGTCCTTGGAGAATGTATTAAGATTTAGATAATTTCTTTTGTTTAATTGTCTTATTAATATGGGTGGAATTGGATAGTTATTAGTTGGGTTACCTAGCAGGTTGGGTTAGGTGCCATCACGACTAGTGGATTTTGTGTCGTGATAGTACCGGATTTGTGTGCTTTCATGATCATAAAAGCACCATAAGAAACTTTCAGAACTCCACCTTCACCTGGGTACTTGCACCCAAGAGATTCTAGAGTACCCAAAGAGATGAGATTTTTCTTCAAGTCAGGAACGTGTCTAACATCGGTCAGAGTTCTCACCACACCATTGTGCATTTTAATTTGGACAGTACCTTTTCCAATAACTTTGCAGGCAGCATTGTTGCCTATCAAGACAACTCCACCTCCAATAGATTCATATGTGGTAAATAAATCCCGATTGGGACACATATGATAAGAACAACCCGAATCTAAAATCAACTCATTGTTAGGTTTGAAATTATTATTAGTTGCTAAAAATGGTTCCCTCAGTCTCATCAGCAGCTACACTTGCTTCGGCTGTGTCAGTATTTTTGTGCTCATTTTTCTTTTCTGTATGCTTTTCTTTGTTTTTCAATTTAAAGCATTCAGAAATAATGCGACATTTCTTATGACACTATTTTCACATGACATTTCTGTATCTGGATTTTGACCTTGATTCAGGTCTCTCACTACTTGAATCTTTCTTATTGGATCTATCTCTTATGAACAAGCCTTCCCCTTGGTTCCCACTAGTTTCTCTGGTAATTTCTCTATCTACTTATTCTTTTGATTTCAAAATAGATTTGATATCTTTATAAGAGATATTATCCTTAAAGCATAATATCTCTTATATGTTTAAACGAGTGGGGTAAGGAAACAAGCAATAACACAGTTTGATCCTCATCTTTGTTTTCAGCATCTTTGTTATTTTAAATCCATAAGAAGAGAATCAAAAGTATCAAGATGTGTAAGTATAGAGGTATCTTCAGCCATACGAAATGTGTAGAGTTTTTGCTTTAGGTAAAACCTATTTTCTACTGTTCATTTTATATACAGGGTTTTCAGCTTTTCCCATATGCCTTTGGTTGAGCTTTCAGTAGCAACTTCACGCAAAACCTCTTTTGAGAGATTTAAAATAATACCTGCTTTTGCCTTTTTGTCAATGATGGCAAACTCCTCGTCCGTTATTTTATCCGGCTTCTTCTCTTTTTCTTGTAGTGCCAATTCTAAGCCATCCTGAATTAGGATAGCTTCCATCTTTAATTGACACATTCTGAAGTTTTCACACCAATCAAATTTCTCAACAAAAGTGTTTGTTAGCGTCATATTTACTACTGAAATAAACCTGGTTAGATCCTGGCTCTGATACCACTTTGTTAGGATTAAAAATTGGGTAGTGCAGAATTTAGCCAAAAATGTTATAATGACAATAACAAAGACAATGCAAGTTGATAACAACGACAATTAAATCATATAAAGAAGACATAACGTGGTTCGATTAAAGTGACCTACGCCCACAAGTGGAGAGGAGCAAAATCACTATAGCAACAAGAGCACAAAAGAGCATACAAAATTAGATTAAATACTCTAATTAATCCCAAATATCCCCGAGAAAATAACCTCACAAGATCACTCCAAAGAAAGGGGATCAAACATGTGTTTACCAACACTCAACTCTCTTACAAACAACTCTTGATAAAGGAGGAGAGGGAGAAACAAGAAATGAATACTCAAGTCTTGTTGGTGTGTATAAAATGAACTTATGGCCTTTCCTTTTATAAGCAAAAAATCCTCGGCCTCCAAGCTGTAAAAGAAAAGATATAACTTATGCAGATGATATCCACCACACAATGCAATTTTTTTGGGTCCCAAAGAATATTGCCAACAAGGTCTACTTTGCAAATAGGCTTATGCTTATGTGAGATGGACTCCACTAGCCAAAATATTAGCTATATTACAGTAAGCTCTTTTTTGCAGTTGTATATTCAACTAGAATCGATGTGTAAACTAAAAAATGCGGTAACTTAATGTTACCCTAAGATTTTTTTTTGGTAGGGAAGGTGGGGTAGATTCTCGTTACTCCTAACATATGGTGAATGATGTTGAATTTTACTTGCTTATATGACTTGTAAAATAGATACACATGAAACAGGGGAAATGTTTATTTACATACTAGTTTCCCAGAACATGCGTTGCACATGTATACCGAGTCATATTGTATACGATTTTATAAAATAGTATCAATATTATCGAAATAAATATTTCAGTAAATAATTATATACACGAACGAATAAAGTGCAAGTTTCTGTAAATGATTAATGTTGATCGTTATATGATGACTTGTTTGTTGTAGTCAAGATGATTGGATATAATATAAACTATGAAGATGAAAATTAAATTTTAATTAAGTACATGTTTTTTTTTCTTACTTATTTTGATTTTATAAGATACAAACATGTAATGAAGTGTATCTCAACTGATATTTCCTTATAGATGATATTCCTGATGTAATTTTTTTCATGATTAAGTCTCTTATTGATCGATATTAATATCTCTCTTGAAAGGGTAATGTAAAATTGGGAATGTAAAGAAATATGTAAATCCCCAAGTAAGTTATTTAGAGATTTTAAATTCTTAGATAAGTTACCTGTTACACCCCATATTTTCGTACGTAAAAGTGTGTCGTAAGCAAATAAATGTAAGACAAAAAATGAGATCATCTTTAAAAGTATATAAAGTAAGTTATCATATTAACTAGGAGATTACAAATATTGAAGATCATGAACAACAAGTACAAAGAGGGTTGGAAGGTTCAGAAGCTAAAGAAATTGAAGAAAATAATGGTTTGTCAAAAGTCGACAAGTTGGGAATGTTATAACCTGTACCTTTGGGGTGAGAATAGCGTTATTAACATGATAATAGGGTTATGTTATGATTTATTTTAGTTTTATGATAGTCATGTGTTAAGTTTTGAAGTCAAGCGAGTTGTGGAATAAAAGTCGATGAAAGTCATCACAAGTTACGTTCATAAGTTTTACTGAAATTTGTGTCAAATGTAACTGCGATTTTCACCCAATATACTGAGAGTTACGGGGTGTTCCACCCATCAAATTGAAGATCTATGAGTTTATTTTCTAATGTATTAAACCGTTTATCAATACAACATGGGAGTAGAGAGATATATGCATTTTTGCAAGACTGCACAGACTGCAAGATGACAAGTAGGTATGTCACCTACTTGCTTAAATGAGAGGATTAAATATGCCCAAAAGGAGCTACTACAGGTCGGCTTGTCATGACCCAACTCTATGTCAGGCCGTGATGCTGTCCCGCACCATTGCTAGACAAGAAAACAGTGAACAACTTAGTGATTTCCCATTTTTATTAAGCAATCCCAACAACTAATTTTACTTAAATTTAAAGCATTTGATAAATAATGGATTTTTAAGGCAAACAAAAACGAAAACAACTAATGGAAATCATAACTATAGAAATACAACCCAAAAATCGTAAGTCTGCTAATTTGTGCCAAGATCTAGTGTCACAAGTGTGTGGGCAACTAGTAGAATATACAAAAGATGACTATCCTACTGCCTGAAATAGAATAGACAGTAATAGACAAAAGAGAGACTCTGACATGCTGCTGAACGGCTCAGATGGGGGCAGCTCACCGTGAAATCTCGGTCCAATACCAAGAATGCACACCGGACGGGTAACTAGATGCACTTGCCTCAGATCCTGTACAATTAAGTATAAAAGTGTAGCATGAGTACATAAACAACATGTACCCAGTAGTATCCAGTCTAACCTCGAAGAAGTAGTAATGAGGGGTCGACTTGACACTCACTAGGGCTAACAATAATATATGAAAAGGTTATGCTAAGCATGGATTTGCATGAATAATACTAAAATCTCAAAACAGGAAATAATAAGTCCTTCTATCATAAATAGAAATTCCAAATTCGGTATTATCATTTAACGGTTTACATTTCAAGGCATATAAGCAATATCAATCATGGAAGGTTCCAAAGAATTATCATGCGCAAATTATGCTGAGGTCGTACAGCCCGATCCAACATAATATTTAAATTGTGCACTGCCAGAGGGTCGAACGGCACGAACCATAGATGCATCTATTTACTACCGAGGCGCTCGGCCCGATCCACAAATAGCAATTATTTATAAGGAAAACACAAATTTCTAATTTATAGCCAATCATTCCATTCAATTCTTCAAATAAGTGAATTTAACCTTATACAATTATTTTTATCAATTTCTAACATGACTTAAGTAATAATATTAGCAAGTAAGGACGCAAACATTTCAAATATAGCATGATACAGGTCCTAAACTACCCGGACAATAGCATAATAGTAGCTACGTACAGACTCTCGTCACCTCGTACATACGTAGCCCCCACAAATAGGTACAAACATTTATTTAATTCACCTACGGGGTTAATTCCCTTTTACAAGGTTAGAAGGGAGACGTACCTCATCTCAAAGCCTACTTCCCAATTCAAGAATGCGCTCAAACCTCCAAATTCGACGCCAAACGACTAGAAACTAGTCAAACATTACATAAACTAATCAATTTATGCTCAAAAGTTCATATTTCCACTATTAGTGTGATTACCTAACCCAAATTGCAAGATTCCTAAAATTCACTCCCTCCTACCCCCCCCCCCCCGGCCCACATGCTTGGATTCCGAAAATTTTCGAAGAAAGTTCTTACCCATAACATTAGGAACATAAATATATTATTTTCACTAAGTTTCATAATCAATTTCGTGGTCGAATCTCGTTTTTATCAAGAACCTAGGTTTTCCTCTAAACCCTTGATTTTCACTAATTTCTACATGTTAATCTACACATAACCTAAGTATTTAACTCACATTTGGTAGAAATTACTTACCTCCAAAAGCTAGGTGAAAACCCCTCTCAAGAAGCTCAAAAAATCGCCCAAGGAGTGAGTGAAATGTGAAAAAATGGTTTAAGTCCCGTATTAAATGAACCTCACTGCCTCAAGCTTTTTCACACCTGCGGTCAAAGGGACGCATCTGCGCCCTCGCTTCTGCAGACAAGAGTCCGCTTCTGCATGGGCCGGCTGGCGTCGCACCTGCGGACGGGTACCGCTTCTGCGGAATGGAGGGCCGCACCTGCGAAACCTGGGCTGCCCCTCCTTGGCTGCTTCTGCGCAGCTTGGCTCACACCTACGAGCTCGCACCTGTGGCTGGCCAAGCGCATGTATGATTATGACAGATCTGGTGCATTCAGCTGTTGTTCCAAATTCTCAACATGGTCCGAGCCTTGTCCGATTGGCACTCGGGGCCCCCGGGGCCCGGCCCGAACATACCAACAAGTCTGGAATCACAAAAAAGAATCGCTCAAATTCTCGGAACGCCCGAAACAACATTAAAACTAAGAATCACACCCTAAAACCAATTGAATGAATCTTAAGAACTTCGAGTTCTTCAATTTACTTCCAAATGTGCCGAAACGTACTTATACTACTCGGAATGACACCAAATTTTGTGTGCAAGTCTTAAATGACATTGCGGAACTATTCCTGGTCTCGGAGTTCCATTTGGATCTTGATATAACCAAAATTCGCTCCAAACCAAATTTAAAGAACTTCCAAAACCTTCAAGAACCAACTTTCACTATTAGGTGCCAAAATGCTCCCGGGTCATCCAAAACCCGATTCGAAGATACGCCCAAGTTTGAAATCATCATACAAACCTATTGGAACCGTCAAATCTTGATTCCGAGGCCGTTTACTTAAAATATTGACAAAAGTCAAACTTGGCCTTTTAAGCCAACCTTAAGGAACCAAGTGTTTCAACCCAAACTCTTCCAAATCCCGAACTACCCATCCCCGCAAGTCATAGATTAGTAAAAACAAGTACGGGAAGTCTCATTTAAGGGAACAGGGTTCTAGAAAGTAAAATAACCGGTCGGGTCGTTACACGGCCAAAGAGCCCATTTAAGGGCTTATCTCCTTCAATATAACACTAATTATATAGCAAAATAACTGGACATAAACCCCTGCAAAAATCCTCCCAAAAATTGCACACAAACCCTAATTCATTTTCTCTCATGTTCAAGTTCTAGTTGAAGAAAAACCTAGGGTTTGCAGGACCAAGATAGGAGCTGAGATATTCAACAAATAAGGTAAGTATACTGCTGTCTTTCATCCATTGTTTCTGCTAGAAATGTAAGGGAAGTCATTCTACAATTGTAAGAACTCACGGGACAGTGATCGGAAGCCGTGAGTTCGAGTTATTCAACTTGTAGTGCACTGTTTACTGAGTTGTTTTGTGTTGCTATTGGATTGCGTGTTTTGATACCGTGTTAGGGAGTTTTTTTGGAGAGTGGGTGTGGAGAAACACCATATAAAAGCAGGGTGGTGGGCTGGTCGTTCGTCGTAAAATTTCGGGTTGTTTGATACTACTACAATGGTCGTTTTGTGTATGAAGAGATTGGGGTGTGCTGGGCTATTTTATAGTATTTTGTGGTGTATATAAGTTTGGAAAATAATGTATATGTTGTTATTGTTGTGTTCCTATGTTGTTGGCGTTAGCTTGAATTTGGAGGAAGTAAGGATTATAGGGGAGATGCTGCCCGTTTTAATACAAAATAAGCTTGTTGTTGGTTATGCGATAGTTGTACCTTTCGTAACTTAATGATAGTATTATCATCACCATTGTAGATTAAGGTGCAAAGAAGCGATTTCAACGTGGTTATTAGAAAGATTGTGATATGGTATGTTAAGGCTAAAACCTTCTTTCATTTTGGCATGATCTCCTAACTACATGAGTTTGATAACGAGACATAAAGAGAAGTTCATACTGTAGAAATTATGTACATTATCCTAGTCTTAGAAGTTACAGTATTCTCCCTTATCGGGACTTTATATTCAGTTAATAATTGTCCTCTTCCAATATATATATATATATATATATATATAGTATTACAATATTTTCACCACCATCGAGTTATAATCGGTGGGCAGGCCCCTACTGGGAAACCTCAAATCAGATGGTAAGTTATATAGCGAGCCTATTATGGCTGAGCGCCTATGAGCGACCCCAGAATGGCCGAGCGCCTATGAGACTCTACTACGGCCAAGCAGTTACACATACTGATCCTTATAGGGTCGTACAACTATTTTACTTGCTATATTGAGAGAAGTAAGTCAGTATCAGCAGGTAAGTATATCTCCAGATCATCTTTGACTCCTGGTTACTTTCAATATTATATTATTAGTTTAGTTTCAGCTTTCAGTTATTCTATTGCCTTATATACTCAGTACATTATTTCGTACTGGTCTCCCATTCCCGGTGATGCTGCATTTCATGCATGCATGTTCGGATAGTCAGACTGGTAGACCTCCTCTGTAGGTGTTGTCCGTGATCAACTTGATCGGTAAGCTCCACGTCCTTCGGAGTTATCGGGTCTAGAGTTTTGACTACATATTGTGTATATATGTATATATATTATGGGTCGGTCGGGGCCCTATTCCAACCACAATACAACCATTAGTAGAGGCTTGTAGACATATCCTATCAGTCAGTGCAGTATATTGGGCTTGTAGTCCTTGTATGTATATTTTTCTTGGTTTGTCAACTGTAGTAGTTATCACGGCTGTAACGACCTGGACGGTCGTTTCGTGAGTTACAACCCCACTTTCCTATTTCTGCTTCTTTTTGTGTCCTTGAGCTATATTATGATATGTCGGTCAGTTGGTTCGGGACTGGAGTGGTTTCGGAGAGGATTTGAGACACTTAGTCTCTTTTGTGAAGGCTTAAGTGGGAAAAGTTGACCGGATGTTGACTTATGTGTAAACGATCTTGGATTTGAAATTTGATGGTTCCGTTAGGTGATTTTGAACTTGGGAGCTCATTCGGAATGTAATTTGGAGGCCCATGGTAGAATTAGGCTTGAATTGGCGAAAGTTAGAATTTTAGCAATTTTGGTCGGCAGTGGAAACTTTGATATCAGGATCGGAATGGAATTTTGGAACATGCAATAGGTTCCTGGTGTCATTTGTGATGTGTGTGTAAAATTTGAGGTCATTTGGACGTGATTTGATAGGTTTCGGCATCGTTTGCGGAATTTGGATGTTTAGGAGTTCTTAGGCTTGAATTCGAGTGTAATTTGGTGTTTTGATGTTGTTTTGAGTGATTCGAAGGCTCGATTAAGTTTGAATGATGTTATGGGATGTGTTGGTATGATTGGTTGAGGTCCCGAGGGCCTCGGGTGAGTTCCGGGTGGTTAACAGATCAAGTTTGAAGTTTGGAGAATGGCTGAAGTTTGGAACTCAGCTGTCATAACCGCACATGTGACTATTTTGAGGTTGCGCACATGCTAGGTGACGGGCGTATGGGCGTGCGCTGTTGGGGATTATGACTTGGTCCGTCACGTATTAATTGTAAAGTAGAATATTTTGTTGAAACCACATGCTTCTTACGTGTTTTAGAAAGAATTTCTGTAAATTAGGCTGGATGCCATGTTTAGGACTTATGCCAGTGTTGTTAGACCCTTAGAGGTCTTTTATTACTATCCTCCCATTGTTTTTTATTAGAAATCTATACTCAGTCATGTTTATAATTATTTACTGTATAACTTAGTCTCTATTACTCCGTTTCGATGCATCATATAAATGTTGTTTGGGGTGAATACCTTGTTTCTTGAGAGCCCGAGAGACTGGAGAGGTTATGACTGAGTGAGGCCGAGGGCCTGATTTGTGAGGATATTTATGAGATCGGGCTGTACGCCACAACATGTTTTATGGATTCATGACTGAGTGAGGCCGAGGGCCTGATTGATTTATGCTATGATTGGCTTGTTATAGCGCTTGGGATGAAGGAGCCCCTCCAGAGTTTGCACACCCCCAGTGACCGCAGGTATCCATTGAGTGCGAGTGTCGAGTGCTGAGTGACTGGGAGGCATGAGTGATGACGAGGTTTTCCCGAGGGGCTGTATACGGGTGATGGTGAGGTTTGCCCGAGGGGCTGTATATGAGTGATGTTTGCCCGAGGGGTTGTTTATGATTTCATCATTTTTGCTCACCTTTGCATTGAGCCTTTGTTTTAAAACCGTTGAAAGATATTTTAAAATGATTTACTTGAACTGGATTTAAACAAGCTGATTTGATTCAAACTATGGTTTTTAAAAGTGTGTCGTATTTTACTGAGTTTCTGTGATATGAACTTTATTTGCATTACTGCTCCTCACTACTTCGCAGCCTTTATTTTCTATTGTTACTTACTGAGTTGGCGTACTCACGTTACTCCCTGCACCTCTTGTGCAGATCCAGGTGTATCCGAACACGGTAGCGGTTATTGACTATTCCAGTTGCAGATTTTCTCGAAGATAGCAAGGTAGCTGTGTGGCAATTGCAGCCCTGCTCTTCTCCCTCTTATCTTCCATTAGTTGTTTTTAGTTATTTTCCAGACTATGTTAGACTCGATATTGTCAGACAAATTGTAGTAGATGCTCATGACTAGTGACATCCCGATGTCGGGCTTTTCTTTTCCGCACTTTTGTTTTGATATGAACTCCTTTATGAAGATTTTATATTAAATAGCTTTGGAATTGTCTTTGAAATGAGAATATCGAATTGTTTTAGTAAAGTGTCGGCTTGCCTAGTACCACGTTAGGTGCCATCGCGACAGGGTTAGTTTTTGGGTCGTGACAACTTGGTATAAGAGCCTAGGTTACATAGGCCTCACAAGTCATGATCAGGTTTAGTAGAGTCTTACAGATCGATACGGAGACGTTTGTACTTATCATAGAGAGGCTGCAGAACCTTTAGGAAAACTTCACATTCTTGAATTCTTGTCATGCGAATATGTTGATTCTGGTAACTAAACTTCTGTTATTCTATACTCTCACAGATGGTGAGAACACGTGCTACCGGTCAGGACGGACGGCCACCAGTACCACCTGTTGGGGCCGCGAGAGGCCGAGGTCGCGATCGAGGCCGTAGTAGGGGCAGAGGTGTAGCCCGCACAGCAACTAGGGCAACACCTATAGATCCACCAGCCGCCCCAATTCACGATCAGGTCCCAGTTGTAGATGCACCACCGGGACCAGCTCAGGCACTGGCTGTGCCTATTGTTATTACAGGTCTTCAGTAGACCTTAGCTTAGATTTTGACCGTGTGCACCAGTCTTGCTCAGGCGGTCTCTGTTTCTACTACAGCAGCTACTTCCCAGGCCAGGGGAGGCACTCAGACTCCCGCCACCCGTACACCCGAGCAGGTTGTTTAGGGACTTCGGCACCACCAGCCCTGCCGGTTATATATGCTCAGGATTATGTGGTACCGGTCATGCCTGATGACGAGCAGTGTAGATTGGAGAGGTTTGGTAGACTTCAGCCTCCGACTTTCAGTGGTACGGAGGGGGAGGATACCTAGGGTTTCTTGGACAAGTGTCAGAGGATTCTCCGTACAACGGGTATTCTAGAGACTAGAGGGGTCTCTTTCACTATATTTCAGTTCTCTAGAGCTGCTTTGACTTGGTGGGAGGCTTATGAGAGGCATAGGCCTGTTGCTGCAGCGCCCCTTACCTGGTAATAGTTCTCCGTTCTCTTCCTGGAGAAATATATGCCGCAGTCCCGCAGAGAGGAGCTGGGCAGGCAGTTCGAGTAGTTGCATTAGGATGATATGACTGTGACGCAGTACGAGATGACATTTTTATGTTGGCCCGTTATGCTATTTGGTTGGTTCCCACAGACAAGGAGAGGATCAGGAGGTTCGTTGATGGCCTCACATATCATCAGCGGATTCTTATGACTAGAGAGAGGGTGTCTGGTGCTTCTTTTGAGGAGGTTGTTGACATTGCTCGAGACATAGAGTCGATTCATGGAAAGGGAGGCCAAGATGCCTCATGGATCTGGTAGTTTCGATGGTGTTCCTTCTGTAGGGCAATTTCACCACGGTAGGGGTCCCTTCAGGCGTGCTCAGACGGCCCGCCCAGCTCACCGTGGTGCATTATCTGGCCATGGTTTTCACGATTTTCATCAGGGTCACTCATCTCTTAGTGCCCTTCCAGCTCAGGGTTCATCCCGTGCTCCATCGGTTCAGGGCTCGTCTATGGCAGATTCTTCTACCAATTTTCCCGGTGCTCGGGGCTCCCTTCAGTCCCCACCACCAGCACCAGGGAGTTGTTTTGAGTGTGGGGAGCTTGGACATATATGGAGGCAGTGTCCTTATCGTCAGGGCGGTTCAGCGCAGCAGAGGGGTCAGGCTGCATCTTCAGCACCAGTTACATCACAACCCGCCCAATCAGCTCGGGGTGGAGCTCAGTCAGCTAGGGTCGCCCAAGAGGGGGAGGTCGATCAGGCGGAGGTCAGGCCCATTTCTATGCGCTTCTTGCCAGATTAGATGTTATTGCTTTAGATGCTGTGATTACTGGTATTATCTCAGTATGTCACCGAGATGCTTCGATATTATTTGACCCTGGCTCTACTTATTCATATGTGTCATCGTACTTTGCTCATTATCTGCATATGCCCCGTGAGTCTTTAGCTTTATCTGTTCATGTATCTACTTTGGTGGGTGATACTATTATTGTGAACCGTGTATGTTGTGACCATTGGGGGATTGGAGACTAGAGTGGATCTTCTGTTGCTTAGTATGGTTGATTTTTGTATGATATTGGGTATGGATTGGCTGTCTCCCTATCATGCTATCTTAGACTACCACGCTAAGACTATAACGTTGGTGATGTCGGGGTTGCCTCGGATTGAGTGGCGAGGTTCTTTAGATTATGTTCCCAACAGAGTGGTTTCATACTTGAAGGCTAAGCAGATGGTTAGGAAGGGTTGTTTATCCTATTTGGCTTTTATGAGGAATGTCAGTGCAGAGACTCCTGCTATTGATTCAGTTCCGATGGTGAGGGATTTTCTAGACGTGTTTCCTGTAGAACTGTTGGTCATGCCGCCGGATAGGGATATAGACTTCGGTATTGATTTGGTGTCGGGCACTCACCCTATTTCTATAGCACCGTATCATATGGAACCGGTGGAGTTAAAGGAATTGAAGGAACAACTTCAGGAACTCTTTGATAAGGGGTTTATTCGGCCTAGTATGTCACCTTGGGGTGCACCGGTTCTATTTGTGAAGAAAAAGGATGGCACTATGAGAATATGCATTGATTACATGCAGTTGAACAAAGTCACAATCAAGAACAAGTATCCTTTGCTGCGCATTGATGATTTATTTGACCAGCTTCAGGGAGCGAGGGTGTTCTCCAAGATTGATCTCAGGTCAGGGTATCACTAGTTGAAGATCAGGGACTCGGACATTCTTAAGACAGCTTTCAGAACCCGATATGGTCATTATCAGTTCCTTGTGATGTCTTTTGGGCTGACCAATGCCCTACCGGCGTTTATGCATTTGATGAACAGCGTGTTTCGGCCTTATCTCAACTCGTTTGTTATTGTATTCATTGATGATATTCAGGTGTACTCGCGTAGCCAGGAGGAGCACGCTGAGCATTTGAGAGTTGTATTGCAGCGGTTGAGAGAGGGGAAACTTTATGCTATGTTCTCCAAGTGTGAGTTTTGGCTTAGTTCAGTGGCGTTTCAGGTTGATCTGAAGAAGATAGAGGCGGTCCAGAGTTGGCCCAGACCGTCCTCAGCCATAGAGATTCATCGCTTTCTTGATTTGGCTGGTTACTACCATCAGTTCGTGTTGAGATTTTCATCTATTGCATCACCTTGACCAAATTGACCCAAAAGGGAGCTCCTTTCAGGTGGTCGGATGAGTGTGAGGCGGACTTCAGAAGCTCAAGACTGCCTTGACCACAGCTCTAGTGTTAGTTTTGCCATCAGCTTCAGGCTCATATTCAGTATATTGTGATGCTTCTCGGATTGGTATTGGGTGTGTTTTGATGCAGGAGGGTAGAGTGATCGCTTATGCTTCTCGTCAGTTGAAGCCCAATGAGAAGAACTACCATCTTCATGATTTGGAGTTGGCTGCCATTGTTCATGCACTGAAGATTTGGAGGCATTATCTCTATGGTGTGTCTTGTGAGGTGTTTACTGATCATCGTAGCCTTCAGCACTTGTTCAAACGGAAGGATCTCAATTTGAGGCAGCAGAGATGGTGGGAGCTGCAAAAGGACTATGATATTACTATTTTGTACCATCCGGGAATATCCAATCTGGTGGCCGATGCCTTAAGTAGAAAGGTTGTGATTATTGGTAGTCTTGCATTCCTTCCTGTTGGTGAGAGACCTCTGGCAGTTGATATTCAGGCCTTGGCCAATCGGATTGTGAGATTGGATATTTCAGAGCCCAGTCTGGTCCTAGCTTGTGTGGTTTCTCGGTCTTCCTTGTTTGATCATATCAGAGAGCGCTAGTATGGTGACCCTCATTTTCTTGTCCTCAAGGACAAGGTTCTGCATGATAATGTCGGAGATGTGACTATTGGTGATGACGGGGTATTGAGTATGCAGGGCCGAATATGTGTACCCAATGTAGATGGGCTTCGGGTGTTAATTCTAGAAGAGGCCCATAGTTCGCGGTATTCCATCCATCTGGGTGCCACAAAGATGTATCAGGTTTTAAGGCAGCACTATAGGTGGAGGAGAATGAAGAAAGATATAGTTGGGTTTGTAGCTTGGTGTCTCAATTGTCAGCAGGTGAAATATGAGCATTAGAGATCGGGTGGCTTGCTTTAGCATATGGAGATTCCAGAGTGGAAGTGGGAGCCGATCACCATGGATTTCGTAGTTGGGCTTCCACGGACTTTGAGGAAGTTCGATACTATTTGGGTGATTGTGGATCAGCTGACCAAGTCCGCGCACTTCATTCCTTTGTGTAATATTCTTCAAATCGGTTAGATGAGATTTATATCAGAGAGATTGTTCGCCTTCATGGAGTGCCAGTTTCTATCATTTCAAATAGAGGCAAGCAGTTCACATCGTAGTTTTGGAGAGCCGTGCAGCAAGAGTAGGGCACTCAGGTTGTGTTGAGCACCGTATTTCACCCTCAGACGGACGGGCAGCCCAAGCGCACTATTCAGGTATTGGAAGACATGTTACGCGCTTGTGTCGTTGATTTTGGGGGTTCATGGGAGCATTTTCTGCCACTCGCGGAGTTTGCTTACAGTTCAGTTA
Organism: Nicotiana attenuata; assembly: GCF_001879085.1. Taxonomy (NCBI): domain Eukaryota; kingdom Viridiplantae; phylum Streptophyta; class Magnoliopsida; order Solanales; family Solanaceae; genus Nicotiana; species Nicotiana attenuata. Next base: position 853,349 of record NW_017670238.1, read on the forward strand.
TCGGTCGAGTATTCAGATGGCTCCGTATGAGGCTTTATATGGGAGGCGGTGTAGATCTCCAGTGGGTTGGTTTGATCCAGGTGAGGCTAGGCTTTTGGGTACAGACTTAGTTCAGGATGCATTGGAAAAGGTGAAGGTGATTCAGGAGCGGCTTCGCACAGCTCAGTCAAGACAAAAGTGATATGCTGATAGGAAGGTCCGTGATGTGTCTTATATGGTTGGGGATAAGGTTTTGCTGAAGGTTTCACCAATGAAGGGTGTTATGAGGTTTGGAAAGAAGGGCAAGTTGAGCCCACGATTTATTGGGCCGTTTGAGGTGCTTCAGAGGATTAAGGAGGTGGCCTATGAGCTTGCTTTGCCACCTAGCTTGTCAGGTGTGCATCCAATATTTCATATTTCTATGCTCCGGAAGTATATCGGCGATCCGTCTCATGTCTTGGATTTCAGCACGGTTCAGTTAGATGGTGATTTGACTTGTGATGTGGAGCCAGTGGCTACTTTGGAGCGGCAAGTCCGAAAGTTGAGATCAAAGGATATAGCTTTAGTGAAAGTGCAGTGGAGAGGTCAGCCTATAGAGGAGGCTACTTGGGAGACCGAGCGGGACATGCGGAGCAGATACCCACACCTATTTGAGGCTCTAGGTATGTTTCTAGACCCGTTCGAGGACGAACATTTTTTTAAGAGGGGGAGGATGTAACGATCCGGCCGGTCATTTCGTGAGTTACAGCCCCACATCCCCATTTCTGCTTCTTTTTGTGTCCTTCAACTATATTATGATATGTTGAGTCAGTTGGTTCGGGTCTGGAGTAGTTTCGGAGAGGATTTGAGACACTTAGTCTCTTTTGTGAAGGCTTAAGTTGGGAAAAGTTGATCGGATGTTGACTTATGTGTAAACAGTCTCGGATTTTAATTTTGATGGTTCTGTCAGCTCCGTGAGGTGATTTTGAACTTGGGAGCACATTCGTAATGTGATTTGGAGGCCCGTGCTAAAATAAGGCTTGAATTGGCTAAAGTTAGAATTTTGGCGATTTTGGTCGGCATTGGAAATTTTTTATATCGGGGTCAGAATGGAATTCCGGAAGTTGGAGTAGGTTCGTGGTGTCATTTGTGATGTGTGTGCAAAATTTGAGGTCATTCGGACGTGATTTGATAGGCTTCGGCATCGCTTGTGGAATTTGGAAGTTTAGGAGTTCTTAGGCTTGAATCCGAGTGTAATTTGGTGTTTTGATGTTATTTTGAGTGATTCGAAAGCTTGAAAAAGTTTTAATGATGTTATGGGATGTGTTGGTATGTTTGGTTGAGGTCCCGAGGGCCTCTAGTGAGTTCCGGGTGGTTAACGGATCAAGTTTGAAGTTTGGAGAATGGTTCAAATTTGGAACTCAGCAGTCATAACCGCACCTGCGGAGAGGGAGCCGCAGGTGCGAGCCGCAGAAGCGGGAATTTAATCGCAGGAGCGATAGGAAGAAGAGTTGGCAGAGTCCACAGGTGTGAGGGGTTAGCCGCACCTGCGATGGTCGCAGAAGCGGAAGATAGGGCGCAGGTGCGAGGCTGAACCGCAGAAGCGTGAGGATATCCGCACATGCATGAGCACAGATGCGGTCTTGAGGCCGCAGCAGCGAGGTTCGGATTTTAAGTGAAGTTCTACACCTGCGATGGTCTTTCCGCAGGTGCGGCCTCGCAGAAGCGACAATTGGACCGCAGATGCGGTATCGCTGGGCAGAAGGTATAAATAGCACACTTCGCGAATTTTAGTTTCCACCATTTTCAAGTCGGTTTTTTGAGCTTTTGGAGTGATTTTGAAGGGAGATTCAAGGGGTTTCAGTGAGGTAAGTTATTTGAGCTCTAGTACTCGTATTTATGGTGTTTTTCCATTGTTTTATCAATTAATTCGTGGATATTAGGGGTGAAAATGAGGGGTTAGGGCTAGGGATTTTGGAGAGTTAGATTTGAGGATTTGAGGAGCCAAATGGAGTCGGATATTGATAAATTTCGTATGTATCGAATCGTGAGTGAATGGGCTTAAAAGTTTTGTGATCTTTTTCGGATTTCGAGACGTGGGCCCGGGGGCCGGGCTTGAACCAATTTCGGGTTCTTGGTATAATTTAGTAGTTTTTCTTGTGGAATTCATTCCTTTAGCATATATTGATGGTATTGTACTGGTTGTGAATAGATTCCGAGCATTTGGAGGCCGAATCGAGGAGCAAGAGCATAGCAGAGTAGAGATTTGATCGGTTTGAGGTAAGTGATGATTGTAAATCTTGTCCTGAGGGTATGAAACCCCGGATTTTGTGTCATGTGACTATTTTAGGAGGCGCACATGCTAGGTGACGGGCGTGTGGGCGTGCACCGTTGGGGATTGTGACTTAGTCCATCCCGTATTAATTGTAAAGTTGTTATTTTGTTGAAACCACATGCTTCTTACGTGCTTTAGAAAGAATTTTTGTAAATCAGGCTGGATGCCACGTTTAGGCCTTATGCCAGTGTTGTTTGGACCCTTAGAGGTCTTTTATTACTATCCTCTCATTGTTTTCGATTGGAAATCTATACTCAGTCATGTTTATACTTATTTACTGTATAACTCAAGTCTCTATTACTCCATTTTGATGCATCATATAAATGTTGTTTGGGGTGAATACCTTGTTTCTTGAGAGCCCGAGAGGCTGGAGATGTTATGACTGAATGAGGCTGAGGGCCTGATGTTACACCCCGTAAGTTTAACAACCTTGACACCGTTATATACATTTGATATGGTATTTTGAGTGGAATATTTTTGTAAAATAGTTTTAAAGAAATATATGATTTTATATAGTTATTAATATTACTACTTCCAAATATGATTTAAATAATACGCATAATATGAGAAAGTTTAAAAGATTTATTATTATTTTTATTAAGGATAGAAATTATTTTCTAACAAGAAAAGAAGGTTATCTTGTTACCATTTTAAGAATTAAGCATACGAAAATTTGTACTCTTTATATGTGATTAGGAACATTCGAAGTTGAAAAAATATATGTAATTTTACATGGATGTTTCAATAAAAGTGTATGTATTAATTTTATTATTGTACGAATAAAGAATTGAAGCGGTCATTTTGATTTCGTCGAGCAATGAATATATGTAATCTACTCTATAAGGACTCTTTGAATTTCTTTTGTAGTTTGGACTGAGAAATAACCTATCATATCATTACTGGAATACATCTGCCATTTTAGAAAATGAATATGATCTTTTTTTTAAGGAAAAATGAAATGTGATCTAAATTTCTGATGAGTGCTTTATCTAATAAAATGACCATGATAGTAAAGTATATTATAGTATGTTGTATAAAGTATATTAAAAATGAGTAAACTTTTATGTAATTTGAGACAATTTTTGAATATGCGGATAATTGATTAATTACCTGATAACGGGACATTACTCATTCAAGTTTGCTTGATTCCTGCAGTTTTTATGTGTTGTATATCGATAGAACTTTCATGCATAGGACAGTAGGGACGAGTTAGTATTTTTTTGACTGGATGCTAGGTATTCTGTTAACAAGCTTTAAGGAATTTTTTCTTCTTCTGAAGGTGAGTTAATTATGTGTCTGAGGAAAATTCTTTATCAACGAAAATATGCTTTTGACGTAATATTGAGCTGATTCTGCTCTACTTGTTTCTTTCAACTGGTATTATTTTTCTTGATTCTTCCGGAAACAAAATAAGTCATGGCTTATCAAGATGGGTACGACATATTCCTGAACGAATTTTTCCTATGTTAAGGATATCCCTTCCTTCTTTTGGCATGATCCAAGTAACGATACTAAACGTAATGCTATTCCATAAGTGATTCTACTCTTAGAAGTTAAATATATCTATGTTATTCATTCATGTAAAATGATACTCAAGCATGTCTAAGTATGTATCTAGTTCTCTATTGAGGTATTTGATAAAGATATTACTGTTTATAATGTAGTGATACATGCATTTGCATCTTCATTTACCACCGTGCTACGGCCGGTTGGACAGACATGCAATCACCACCGGGCTACGACCGGTCGGGCAGTTACCACCGGTTGGGCAGTTGTGTATCATTATTTACTACCGGTTGGGCAGTCATGCATATTCATTTACCACCGAGCTACGGCCAGTCGGGCAGTCATGCATTTACCATCGAGCTATGGTCGGTTGGGCAGTTACACATTTACCACCGAGCTACGCCGGTCGGGTGGTCATACATGTACCACCGTGCTACGGCCGGTCGGGTAGTTACCACTTATCAGTTGGGCAGTCATGCATCATACATATGGATAATAGACTCAAAGAGAAGCATTATATATATGTAAGTGTTGACACCCAATTTTTTCCTATATATATTTTCAGTATGCAAAATAACATCAAAAGGGCATATATATGCATATGTAAGCATATTCAAATGTTCTATTATATTTCCATAATTTTTAAGGTTTCAAATCAATTTATTTTCATCCTTTATCCATAAAAAACTCAATGATTATTTCTAAAATTATTATTTTTAGTAATTCATTTGTCGGACCTTTATATTTATGCTAAGATATAGCTAAGGTAATTTTTGCATATTTTTACAAATTTTATTTAGTAATTTTAAGCTAAATTGCATATAATTGCAATATTAGCCCCTTTTAGATTAAATTGTGTTTTATATTCTAAAAATTAAGTCCTGTATTTTTTAAATTGTTAATTATATGTTATGCATCATTTTACTACTTTTAATTTACTTTCAGAAATTAATTTATCACTTTTTATAAATCAAATAGGGAAAAATGGCTATTTAAAATTTAGCCCAATTGCATTTCAATTGTAGCCTAAATCCTACCCCAATTAAACCCAATTCCCCCGGCCCAATCCCAATTAAACCCCGACCCAATCTCAAATTGAACCGACCCAAACCTAAACCCCTACCTACCCTCTCTAATCCAGGCCGTTGATCATTCAGATCAACGACCACCATTTGCCCTTCCATAATTAAACCCAAAAGACTCCTAAACCTAATTCATTTCCCACCTATCGCCGCCCTTGAATCCTTCTTCTCTCTCAACTTTCTCTGAAACTCTCCTAAACCCAAGCCGCCACCACCCTAATCTACCCTAATACCTACCAAATCCATGGCCTTCCGGGGTCATTTGAGATCTATACCAGCCTTCCATGGCTCCCGGGTGTTTGGTTCTATGGTATCATGACCAGACCTCAAAGGAGTCTGGTCCAGTCCTGGCTCGACTGTTGTTCATGGCCTTTCTCCGGCCATCCACAACCTTTCTCCGGCCATCCACGACCTTTCTCCGGCCATCCATGACCTCTCAAGGCAAACCCTTGACTTTTCTGGTTAGATCGTTAACTTTCGAGATCTTTCTCATTTCTTTTGGGTTTTCTGAAACCCTAATCTCTATGACTTTTCGATTTCTTTCAGATCTATCTTAGATCTACGCTTACTATGAGATTTTTAAGTGCTTCTCGAAGGTTCTTTGAATTTTCTTTCAAAATGACTCTTCGTTTTTCCAACGATTAGGGTTTTTCTTTAAAGTTTTCTTCTTTGATCTTAATGTTGTTTGATGATTTTGCTATTTGCTCATGTTGTTCTTCTATCTATTTCAGCATATTAAAAACCCTAGTTCTTTTAGTCTTATCCGAGTTCTAGAAATTGTCTGTTTAAATGAGTACTTGCTTGATTAAGTTCTTCATTCTTGTTTGACTTGTTTGATTTTGAGTTTTACCATCTTTTAAACTCGATTATTGTGAAAACCCCTAGGTCTTTTGGTCTGAGACTGTTTGTTTGAAAGTATACTGGACCCAATTAAAGGTTCCTTATTTCAGGCCCTCTTTTCTTTATGTGAATTATCTGATTCTGAGTTTCACTATCCTTTTAACTCGAGTTTTGTTGAAACCCTAACTTCTCAAAGGCTTCCTCACCTGCTACTGTGAGACCTTTACATGCCTCTGATTTCATTTACCTGATGCTATGTTTTCTTCACTGTTGATTCTATGTGACTTGACCTACTTGACTACTAGCTTATTTCTGCCACTACTGCATGTTTGTGATTATCTCTTTTGCCAATGTGTTTGGCCTCGCATGTCTGATGTTCCTGTTCACTCTATTTATATGTTGAAGCCTCTTCCTTGATTGGTCTTGGTTTGTGACTGATTACAAACTTTTCTTTTATGAACCCTAATTTCACTCACTTGTTCAAAATTAATTGATTCTTTTCCTTTGCTGTGATATTCTACCTTACTGAATATTTTCCAAAAATAAGCATATTTTTGTACTTAGACTTGATGGTTCACCTCATGCTTTTACTACTCTTTATGTGGAAATGATCAATCTGTTTTCAAACTAATTTTCCTTCCTTAATTGAAGCCTGCTACTTGATAATAGGTGAATTTGACTATAATCACACCTTAAATAATCACCTTCTTGTATAGTTTTAATGCTAAAAGTTATGACAAAATGCTCTCATTAGTGCTTTTCATGATTTGTAGGTGATATATGTATAAGGAAGGCTAAGGAGCAGTTTTGGAGTTAAAAGTGATGAAAAAAAGGCCAACAGTGAAATTTCCCAAGTGAACCAGGCAAAACAGGACGAGGAATTCAGAGTACTGGATCCACCGCGGTTCCACCGCGACCGCGGCAGAACCGCGGTGGGAAGCAACTGCAGAAGATGTGAGAATCCGCGAGGGTGTTTGGCCGCGGTTCTACCGCGACCGCGGCAGAACCGCGGCAGGCGCAGAAACTTAAGGGACCAAAGTGTCAATTACGGGATTTTTAGACCTAAAACCTATTTAAAACATTAGACTTCGCCCAAGAGAGGCATGTATTGATTTTTTAGGTTTCTTAGCAAGGAAAACCATTGTGAGAAAAGACTCTAAACATCTTTCTTCTTTTCTTTTGATTTTATGATGAATTCAATCTTAGTTTATTTTCCCATAGCCATGAGTAGCTAAATTCCTTGTCTAAGGCTTTGATGGAACCTATTGGGTGATGAACTTCTTGTTTATGTGAATACAAATTGCTAGTTTAATCTTTATTTGTTCAACTTCGTGTTCGTTGTAGTTAATTGACAGGATCCTCAATTAGCTGTGCCTGTTTAGTGTGCATAACTTGGAAAAGAGTGCATATTTAGGGTATTGTTGAACAACACCATTCCTAGATTATTAGAGGAATCTATAATTGCGGGTTTAAAGGTGGGATTAGGGATAACGAAACCTTGGGTGTAATCTAAAGTGAATTGTGCTAAATAAAGTAAGCTAGTGTATCTCGGGAGAGTGCAATAGTAGATTACCGTGATTGCTCGGGAGAGATTTGCGTTTATGATTGATAGAGATGTGTAGGTAAATTTGTATGAGCATAAACAGAAGGGATTCCATCAATAGGGGAAATCATTGCCTTAGCTTTTCCTCATAATTGTTTACGGCCTTATTAATTTAGTTACAGCCATTTAGTCACTTGAGAGCTAGTTGTTAAAGAACACTCAACTGAGATTTGAATATTTGGGAAGCTGGTTCTGATTAGTGGGTCTGAAGATAGTGGTTGATAGGTTAACTCTCTGAGGATTCGACCCTGGGCGTAATACTCGAGTTATATTTGCAACGTCAGCAGAGTCCTTTTTATAAGGCATAGTTGGGCGTGATCAAATTTTGGCGCCGTTTCCGGGGAGTTAACGGAATTATCAATTGCCATTGACAGAAATACAAAGATTCTTATTGTAGTCAGTTTTCTCTCTACCAACTTTTTCATTGAAAATTTGACGGTTGTTGATCTGGGTACACAGGTGCATGCCTAGAAATTCTACGAGGACTGGAGAACTACTTGAAGGACTCTCAAACCCCAAGAGACATTCCGGGCATTGAATTGTGCAAACAAAAGACTTCAACAATCCCAACAAACACACCAACTCGAAATTGACATGGGCAACATAAACGACCCCAACGGAAACGTCAGGAATGAGCAATTGGCACCTCTTGTGCCTGAGGGTGCACTTTATGACTGGGCACAACCCACAGCTGACAATCTGGCCACTGCCATTGTTGTGCCCGCAATACAAGGGACTCTTTTCTGGGACACAAACAGAAGATCCTCAGCAACACTTAAAGAACTTCCTGTCTATATGCAAAACTCAAAGGCAACCGAACGTGACTCCGGAAGCAATCAGGCTATTATTGTTCCCATTCTCGGTGACAGGAGCTGCTCAGGTTTGGCTAAACTCGCTTCCCATAAACTCTATAGCAACTTAGGATGAGTTGGTCAAGCAATTTCACAACAAGTTCCATCCGCCCAACAAGACCGCTCAACAAATTGATGAGATTGTGAGCTTCAAACAGAAACCAATGGAGACACTACACGAGACATGGGGCAGTTTTAAAGGAATGTTGGTTATGTGTCCCCACCATGGTGTTCCAGAACAGATGGTGGGACAACGGTTTTACATGGGACTATCAGACAGCTTGAAGAATATAGTTGATGCCTCGGCTAGTGGGGAATTCTTAAGCAAGACTTGGAGAGAAGGTCAGAATTTGCTCGACAAGATGGCGCAGAATTCGGGTTGGACATCTAGGAATGCACCTATCACTCCATTGGTGCACTCAGTGCCTCTTGATCCTTCTAATACAATGGCTGAAAACATGGCGACTCTTTTGACGCAAATGAGCATCCTCACCAAAAAGGTGGAGGAATCAGGGCAGAAGCAACAGGTTCATATAGTAGACACTACCAATGGGACTTGTGCACATCTTGCATTAGCCAGCCAATTGGCAATCCTTGGAATACAGAGCATGATCATCATCACCAGCACCCTGAAGATATGAACTATGTGGCTAACTATAGGGGTCAGAGGCAAGGTAATCAGAACTGGGGTCAGCAGACTCAGCAGCAGTACAGGCCACCGCAGCCACAGTATAACGCCGGAAACATGGGAGGCATGAGACCCCCCCAACAACATGGCACCGTATCCTAGACCACAAGGGTACAACAATCAGCAGCAAGGGTACCACCCACCTCAGCAACAGCAGGGTGGAAGACAGGAACACGGGTTTGCAAGACTTGAAGCAATGATGCAGCAGGTTATTGGGTCCAATGCTAAAATAAATGAAAGGGTGGATGCACATGATGTAGCTATCAAAAATATTGAGGTACAAGTGGGCCAGATTTCAATGTCACTTAACAATCGTCCTCAAGGGACATTACCTGCAGATACCCAAATCAATCCAAAAGATCAGGGCCCAAAGCAGCTGATGGCGGTGAGTCTACAAAATGGCAGGGATCTAGATGTTGAGCAAGAGAGAGCTCGAGAAAACATACAGGCTGAGACACTAATTCCAGTACCCATTGAGCTGGATGACTCTACGGGATTGACAGAGGTAACAGTTCAGCCTGCTCCCGAAGAAAAGAATATGCAGCAAGAGACCGAGACAGTAGCTGAGCCAGTAATTGAGACAGTAGCGGACCAATAGTTGAGACAGTAGCTGAGAAGGAGAAATCCCAAGTGATTGGGAAGAAAAGACCTCCTGCACCATTTCCCGCAAAGGTTGGCCAAGCATCAAAAGGAGGAGCAGCATAAAAAGTTCCTAGAGATGCTCAAACAAATCCAGATAAACATTCCACTGATTGAAGCTCTAAAGGAGATGCAGGGATACGCTAAAATGATGAAGGACTTGATGTCTCGGAAGTTTGACTTTCAAGACTTGTCGACTGTGACCCTTACTCAGACATGTAGTGCAGTGGTATCTAGACCTGTTGCTGAAAAGCTATCTGATCCAGGTAGTTTTACAATTCCATGCACTATTGGGAACTATGCCTTTGCTAAGGCACTCTGTGATTTAGGGGCCATCATTAACCTCATGCCCCTGGTCATTTATAAGAGGTTAGGCATTGGGAGAGCTAGACCTACCTCTATGTTGTTGCAGCTGGCCGATAGGACTGTTAAGCGTCCATTTGGGATTCTTGATGATGTGCTTATTCAGGTGGGGAAATTCGTATTCCCTGCAGATTTTGTAATCTTGGATTGCAAAGTGGATGAAGAAATTCCTATAATTCTAGGACGACCCTTCTTGGCCACGGGGAGAGCTTTGATTGATTGCGAGACTGGGGAGCTTAAGATGAGGCTCAATGATGAAGAAATTATATTCAATGTGCAGAAATCAATGAGACGACCAAGTGAGTTCGCAAATTGTTCCCTTATTGATGCAGTAGATGTAATAGTAGAGGCTGATGATGAGGCGTTGACGGTTGAGGATCCCCTTGCTGCATGCTTGACAAATTTGGATGAAGTGAATGGTGAGGATTTGGCAGAATGGGTGTTGGCACTGGAAGGTAAAGGGTTCTGGGAGAGAAATCTGGAGTTTGAGCCCTTGCACTTAGAAAAGAGAGAGACCCCTCCAGCTAAACCATCCATCGAGGAACCCCCTAAGCTGGAACTGAAGCCATTGCCAACCCACCTCAGGTATGAATTTCTGGGTCCTGGCTCCATATTACCTGTTATTATTTCATCTGGTTTGTTAGATGTGCAGGTTCAACAGCTTCTACAGGTACTAAGGGAGTGTAAAACTGCCATTGGGTGGACCATGGCAGACATCAAGGGGATCAGCCCCGCCTACTGCATGCACAAGATTCTGCTGGAAGAGGGGCACAAACCTTCCAGGGAACATCAGAGACGGCTAAACCCGAATATGAAGGAAGTGGTGAAGAAGGAAGTGATAAAATGGTTGGATGCGGGAATCATTTTCCCAATCTCTGACAGTAGCTGGGTTAGCCCAGTTCAATGTGTGCCTAAAAAGGGTGGCATGACGGTGGTAAAGAATGACAACAAAGAACTTATATCAACAAGAACCGTCACAGGCTGGAGAATCTGCATGGATTATAGAAAGTTGAATCTAGCCACCAGAAAAGACCACTTCCCACTTCCCTTCATTGATCAAATGCTGGATAGATTGGCAGGGAGGTCACACTTTTGCTTCTTGGATGGGTACTCAGGGTACAATCAGATCTCCATTGCCCCTGAGGATAGAGAAAAGACCTCCTTCACATGCCCGTACGGAATTTATGCCTTCAGGAGGATGCCCTTTGGCCTATGCAATGCACCCGCCACATTCCAACGGTGCATGATGGCCATATTTACTGACATGGTAGAAGATATAATGGAGGTGTTCATGGATGACTTCTCAGTGGTGGGGAACTCATTTGAGGACTGCCTAGTGAATTTGACGCGTGTGCTGAAACGGTGCATCGAGACTAACTTGGTTCTGAATTGGGAAAAGTGCCATTTCATGGTACAAGAAGGAATAGTCTTGGGGCACCGGGTGTCAAGCAAAGGAATAGAGGTTGATAGAGCAAAGGTTGATGTCATAGCAAAGCTGCCGCCGCCAACTTCAGTCAAAGCCATAAGAAGCTTTCTTGGACATGCCGGATTCTACCGGAGGTTCATTAAGGACTTCTCCAAAATCGCCAACCCTCTCTGTAAGTTGTTAGAGAAAGATCACCCTTTTGTATTTTCTGATGATTGCAGGATAGCTTTTGAGGAGTTGAAGCAAAGGCTGGTCACAGCACCCATAATCGTTGCCCCCGACTGGGAGCAACCGTTCGAATTAATGTGTGATGCTAGTGACTACGCGGTGGGGGCAGTGCTGGGCCAGCGGAAGGACAAACTGATGCACCCAATCTACTATGCTAGTAGGACGCTGAGTGGAGCCCAGTTGAACTACACAGTGACAGAGAAGGAGATGCTAGCTGTGGTATTTGCTTTTGACAAGTTTCGGTCCTATCTGATAGGATCCAAGGTAATCGTATACTCTGACCATGCAGCTCTTAGATACTTAATAGAAAAGAAGGACTCTAAGCCACGCCTGATTCGTTGGGTGTTGCTACTGCAAGAGTTCGACCTTGAAATTCGTGACCGCAAGGGCACTGAAAATCAAGTCGCTGATCACCTATCACGACTTGAGGGAGCTGAAAATGTAGTAGAAGTGGAGGAAATTCTGGAAACCTTTCCAGATGAGCAGCTGCTCGTTACCACTCATCAGGAAGCGCCTTGGTATGCAGACTATGCTAATTACTTGGCCAGTGGTATTGTTCCTCACGACCTGTCATCGTTCCAGAGGAAGAGATTCTTTCGCGAAAGCCAATGGTATTACTGGGATGAGCCCTACTTGTTTAGAATATGCCTTGATAACATGATCCGGAGATGCGTCCCCGGGATCGAACAATCTTCTATCTTGCAGGCTTGTCACGCTTCAGCGTATGGAGGTCACTTTGGAGGAATCAGTACGGCAGCTAAGGTGCTAGAGGCCGGATTTTTCTGGCCAACGGTGTTCAAGGATGCTCACTTATAGGTCAAGAGCTGTAATAAATGTCAACGCACCGGGAACATTTCCCGGCGTCACGAGATGCCCATGAACCCAGTTCAAGAAGTGGAAGTGTTTGATGTTTGGGGGATAGATTTCATGGGTCCCTTCGTCAGCTCCTATGGCAATAAATACATTCTGGTTGCTGTAGATTACGTGTCCAAGTGGGTGGAAGCTGCCGCATTACCCACCAATGATGCTAAGGTGGTAGTCGGGTTTCTAAAGAAGAACATATTCACCCGCTTTGGGACACCGCGTGCAATTATTAGCGATGGAGGCACTCATTTCTGCAACTGGGCCTTCGAGAAGTTGTTGGCGAAATATGATGTGCGCCACAAGGTGGCTACTCCGTACCACCCACAGACCAGTGGACAGGTTGAGGTGTCCAACAGAGAGATCAAGAGCGTATTGACAAAAACTGTAAATGCTACAAGAACTGACTGGTCAAGGAAGCTAGATGATGCACTATGGCCTACAGGACAGCTTTCAAGACACCAATTGGTATGTCACCATATAAGTTGGTGTTTGGGAAGGCCTGCCACCTACCTGTAGAACTTGAACATAAAGCGTGGTGGGCACTGAAACAGCTGAATTTAGACTTGGAAGCTGCGGGCACGTCGAGAGTCACGGAATTACATGAGCTAGAGAAGTTTCGGTATCTTGCTTTTGAGAGCACAAGGCTATATAAAGAGATAATGAAGAGGCTTCACGATCAGAACATCATTGAACGAAATTTCAAACCTAGGGACAGGGTACTGCTTTATAACTCAAGACTGCGATTATTCCCGGGTAAGCTAAAGTCAAGGTGGTCTGGACCATTTCGCGTGGTTGAGGTGTTTCCATCCGGAACTGTGGAAGTTGCTAGTGAAGATGACTCTCGTACATTTAGAGTCAATGGTCAGCGGTTGAAATTGTATATGGGCATGAATGAGCCTAAGAAGATGACAGAGCTGCATTTGAATGAACCCCAGGGGTCGACCGAACCTTAATTCGCTCACATGAGTCGTGCCGCGACGTTAAATCAGGCGCTACGTGGGAGGCAACCCATGACATTGTTGTAATTGTAACCTTTGTAATCTATTCAAAAAAAAAAAAAAACTAGGCGTTAGAATCAGAGAGGGGCCTCGACCGCGGTGAAACCGCGGTCAAAAGGCCTCGCGGAAACTCACTGCCGCAGTTCTACCGCGACCGCGGCAGTCACAGACGCGGCCAGGTAAGTATTTTTTTCTTTTTTCTTTTTAACCCCCTCAAAACCCCCCTCCTCCTATCTACACTCCAATTATTTCCGCCCTCTCCCCCTCATCCACTTCTTTCTTTATCTCTCTCTTCACCTACAACTCCCCTTCTTCTTCTTCTTCAACACCCCCACCAACCCTTCTTCCCCAAACCTCCATTAACACACCTCCAATCCTTCCCCTCTTCAACTCAAGTAAGTTATTCTTCTCTCTCTCTATTTCTTTCTCTTCTAAGTAGTGTAATTTGTTAAATTAGTAGTTTTACTTAAACCCTAGTTAGAATTAGTGTAGTAATTTGAATTTTTTTAATTTTTTTGCTTTCTTTTATGTTTGTCATTGTTGTAGTTGTTGTAGTTAATGTATATGAGGTTGTTTGGTGCCAAATTAATTTGGTCTCCATTATTACATAATTGTGAAATTGTTTTGGTAGGTTGGAGGCCTAAACTAGATTTTTGTGGTGTAGTATGGTATTGGGTCATGTGTTGGCCAAAAATTGTGGCACTATGTTGTATATTTTTGGGGTGTTTAAGCCAACCTAGGTTTGGGATGTTGTAGTTGATGGTTCTTGATGTGTAGTTGATTGTTGGTATGGTGGTATTTGTTGTACGGTGGTATTTGTTGTAGAGTGGTATTTGTTGTAGAGTGGTATTTGTTGTATGGTGGTATTTTTTGTAGAGTGGTATTTGTTGTATGGTGGTGTTGTATGTCATGGATACCATTGAAAGGAATAAGTGTGGGGTGTATTATGCCGGAAGTGGTCAGAAAATTATGGAGCTATTGTGGGGGTTGTTATGAGTGAAGAAAGGAGCTATATTGGGTGTCATTGAGTGGTGAAGTCTGAGTAACCATCTTATTGGCACTAGCCAGGGCATATGTTGATTGTTTGTTTGATTATTTGCAGGATCAATGGCTCCCAAAAGGCAAAGGCGCTCTGGAGGCACATCCCAACGACCTGCTTATGATGAGTCCAGATTCCAATCGGAACTGGCGGAGGACGACTTCAACGCCAAGGCTACAAAAACGTTCATCCATGAAATCCCGATTGATCGGGTAGCCCTCCGAGCCGAAAAAGTGGAGATGTATGAAGAAATACGGAGGCGGGAAATGGAGTTCCTATTTGCTGACCCTGCACCAGTTAACAAGATGTTGGTTCATGAATTTTATGCCAACTGCCCATTGAACTTGGGTAGGGAGGTGATTGTTCGGGGTATGGTGGTCACTGCTCAAATTCAAACAATTCGCCGGGTGTTGCGGCTGCCTCCGTTCACCAGTGATATCGATTATTACAATGACAGGCCCGGGTGACATGGGAGGTCATGACGGATGTACTTTGCACAGGATAGCGGCCCATTTGGATACGTGACCAAATCACCCTCAACTCTAACTCCTTCACTCACCTGGCCAAGTGTTGGTTGACTGTTATCTGTAGCAGGTTCCTGCCTTCTAGCAATACCACGGACGTGAACTTCAATAGGGCACTATTGACTTGGTGCTTTGTGACAGGGAAGGATTTTGATGCGGCACGGGTAATTGGAGATGAAATGGTCTTACGGGGCCCGCTGCTGACAAAGGGATTCTATTTCCCTTCCTTGGTGACCACATTGTGCTTGATGAGAAACACCCCTACCAACCCTGCTGATGGCGATTTGCCTCCCAAAGCAGCTTTCAAAGCTTCTAGCATCAAAGTGGGCAGGGGCACCCGCACTACAATTGAGATTGATGATGAGGAGGATGATCCGGTCCCTGTTGCACCGTCCAGGAGGTCTGTTGACAGTGCCGGGCCCTCTCGGCGCCCCCATTCTGGAGCAGACTTATCACGCTCATAGTCCTCCCGGCCTATGCTGCGCTCCTTGGAGGAAGAGGTCGCGGATCTCCGCACCTCGGTGGATGGTCTACACACACGGATGGACGCCATGTCACAGAGGCAGGCTAGATCTGAGAGCCGGTTTATGGCTTGGCTACGCGCATTGGGGAGGGCATGCCATGTAGACCCCAGCACCGTCTCCGACTCGGATTGAGTCTCAGGGAAGTCTTCTCACCCTTCTGCTCTTTACTTTATTGATATGACATGGGGACATGCCATGATTTTAAGTGTGGGGTGGGAGACTTGCTCTAACTGTGTATTGAAATGTATATAGCTGTTGTTGTGTTGTAGCATTAGATGTGGTGTACATATGTGAGTGTGTTATATTAGGAGTAGCTGACTTGGCCCAACGACGGACACTTGTTGATGGGTCTCTTGAGGGTCAAATTCAGATATATATAAAAAAAAAAAAAAACCGCAACACAAAACTAGTNGTGTGTATTAAAAGTGCTTAGGGAGGTTAGTCACTATATCCAAATATATCCTACCCGTCCCTTAGCCTACATTACAACCTATAAAGACCTCTTGATCTTTGACTGGATGGCTCGATTAGTGGAGTATTACACTAGGGGCAAGCTTATGGTGTATCTGTGTGGCATGTGAATGCTCTTTGCTGAGAGTGAGTGAATTCTTTATATATATGGTTCACTGTTGTTGAATTTTATGTGTGTGGAACTTCTCTCAAATTTTGTTTATGTGAGGGCATGTGACTCAGAAAGAAAAAGTGAGTCTTCACTTTTGTTAGAGTAATTAGAGTTAGCACAAGTGTGTCTTGGCATGAGAGTCTGCATTTAAGATAGGATTGTGCACCGCTTAGGCCAACCTTTGATAATAGCAGGTGTGACATAAATTGGGGCAATGCATTGAGCAGTTAGGCCTAGAAGTGTGGTTTAGTTGCTCGAGGACGAGCAAAGATTTAAGTGTGGGGTGTAGATAATAGGTGAATTTGACTATAATCACACCTTAAATAATCACCTTCTTGTGTAGTTTTAATGCTAAAAGTGATGACAAAATGCTCTCATTAGTGCTTTTCATGATTTGTAGGTGATATATGTATAAGGAAGGCTAAGGAGCAGTTTTGGAGTTAAAAGTGATGAAAAAGAGGCTAACTGTGAAATTTTCCAAGTAAACCAGGCAAAACAGGCCGAGGAATTCAGAATACTGGATCCACCGCGGTTCCACCGTGACCGCGGCAGAACCGCGGTGGGAAGCAGCTACAGAAGATGTGAGAATCCGCGAGGGTGTTTGGCCGCGGTTCTACCGCGACCGCAGCAGAACCGCGGCAGGTGTAGAAACTTAAGGGACCAAAGTGTCAATTACGGGATTTTTAGACCTAAAACCTATGTAAAACATTAGACTTAGCCCAAGAGAGGCATGTATTGATTTTTTAGGTTTCTTAGCAAGGAAAACCATTGTGAGAAAAGACTCTAAACATCTTTCTTCTTTTCTTTTTATTTTATGATGAATTCAATCTTAGTTTATTTTCCCATAGCAATGAGTAGCTAAATTCCTTGTCTAAGGCTTTGATGGAACCTATTGGGTGATGAACTTCTTGTTTATGTGAATACAAATTACTAGTTTAATCTTTATTTGTTCAACTTCGTGTTCGTTGTAGTTAATTGACAGGATCCTCAATTAGCTGTGCCTATATAGTGTGCATAACTTGGAAAAAAGTGCATATTTAGGGTATTGTTGAACAACACCATTCCTAGATTATTAGAGGAATCTATAATTGCGGGTTTAAAGGCGGGATTAGGGATAACGAAGCCTTGGGTGTAATCTAAAGTGAATTGTGCTAAATAAAGTAAGCTAGTGTATCTCGGGAGAGTGCAATAGTAGATTACTGTGATTACTCGGGAGAGATTTGCGTTTATGATTGATAGAGATGTGTGGGTAAATTTGTATGAGCATAAACAGAAGGGATTCCATCAATAGGGGAAATTATTGCCTTAGCTTTTCCTCATAATTGTTTACAACCTTATTAATTTAGTTACAGCCATTTAGTCACTTGAGAGCTAGTTGTTAAAGAACACTTAACTGAGATTTGAATATTTGGGAAGCTGGTTCTGAAGAATTAGTGGGTCTGAAGATAGTGGTTGATAGGTTAACTCTCTGAGGATTCGACCCTGGGCGTAATACTCGGGTTATATTTGCAACGTCCGCAGAGTCCTTTTTATAAGGCATAGTTGGGCGTGATCACTACTGCCGTTAGACAGTGATTCCTTAATTAAAGGGAATCACTTCTGTTAATTGATTCTAATTTGTGATTGTTTCCATGTTTATGTTAAGACTTTACTGATTACCTTACTTACCACCTGTTTTCAAAACTATAAATACCCACCCTTCTTTTCTTTAACGGACAAGAACTATCTAAGTTCAGAACACACACTTCACTAAACACTCTTTCTTTTCTCTGTTACTATTTGTGCTACTACTTTGTCTAGCCGGCTGCAAGCCAAGGCTAGGCTGTGGACATTTGCTTACCTTTCTTTCTGCACTTTGCTTATTATTGGAATGTCCTGGTTAATTTTCAAGCATTAACAACAACATGTTTCTGCAATTGTTTCAACTTCTTTCATGCTTGTCCACTTCTGCTTATGTTTCTGCAATCAAGTTACATTACTAGCATGTTGAAATGTGTTCCCTTCCCCTTTTCAAGTTAATGCTCTCCTATGTATATGAATCCCAAACCCCACACCCCCTCTTTATGTTTGTATTCTCTTGCTGGTTTATGAACATGCCAGCATCTTCTATTGCTGTGCATGTCTAAACCTGACCCCTCCTAGGGTCATATGCTTCATACAATGTATTCCCAAAACCCCTGACTCCTTTGTGCAAATGCCGACTCTGTATAGTTTGAATTTTACTACTACTGTTTTCAAATCGTCCTTATCACTTACTATTTCCCAGCCCAATTTTAAAATCTCTATGTTCTGCACTTTCACTATATTCCTAGAATCTAAGTTCTACCCCTCTTGTGTGAGCCTTGCCTTGGAACCCTTGAGCTCCCTCTGAACTTGGACACACAAGAGCTGGCCCTTCCACACTACACTCATCTCTATCTGGTTATGCAAGCCTGGGTGTAAGCACTGCCCGGGGTCCCTTGAGACCCTTAGGGAACTTTGACACACCCAGGTCTGAGAAAGGCTCTGAAACAAGTGGCATTTGAGGTGGTTTGTTCCATAACTCAGAGAGGAAGTCAAAACCAGGCTTCCTATGGTTGTAACTTCTTATTTATTTTACATTTTTTGATGTAATTCAGTATTTTGTCTGTAATAATTTGTAAACGAATATTGGGGTTGGTTAGTAAAAAGGGATGGGGTAATTGTGCATGTTTTAAGGGTAGATATCCCGCCTATAGGATCTGATTAATAAAGTTCTGCATGTTTACTTCCACACTTAGATAACATGCCTATAGGATCTATTTAATAAAGTCCTGCATGTGTTAACTCTACACTTAGATAACATGCCTATAGGATCTATCTAATAAATTTCTGCATTGTTTCACTTCCACAATTAGATACCCTGCCTATAGGATATAATGGCTATAACCAGACGTCATCTGCAAGGCTAAAATTAAATTCAAAATTAGATGTCATTCCCATAAGGTTAATATCAATATTTTATAGAAATCATGCCTATAGGAATTTCGCTGTGATCAAATAAATCCTGCCTACTCCGCTTCATTAGATACCATGCCTATAGGACAAAATCAGTCTTTAATATTAGATACCATGTCTATAGGGATTAAAATCAGCAACAATAGAGGTTATATCCATAAAATCTGAAACCAGTTTAGTTAAAAATCAGTTTGACTCGTACTGTGTTAAAATTAGTTACTCCTTTCATTAATGCGGTCTAGAAAGCATGCCTATAGGATCTAATTTGCTCGCTTAAAATTGTTATTGCTTTGTCATTTTTAAATCAGTAATAGATATCATGCTTATAGGTAGGGCTGTTACCATAACTACATTTTTTATAACCAAAGATAGGGTATGAGCTTCAAATTATCCCAAGGGGAAGGTGTTAGGCACCCCTCAGGATCCACTAGTGTGGTTCTCGGCCAATGCAATACTAGGTAGAATTCATACTAGGTTTGCTATGGTAACCAAAACCCTAACGGAGGGGATTGGTGGGCAGGCAATAAGCATTGTACCTATGATTATTGCAGACATATACCGAGCCTTAGAGAAGTGTCAACAAGGAGCAAAACACTTCGAATGCTGCAATCTGCTACTTCAACTTTGGCTCATGGAGCATCTCCAAAAGGGCGAATATCGACAAGAAATTCAGCGTAAGGACTGGGATGATCACATCGCTTTCCACCATCCAAAGCGAATGAATTACATCCCCGACATGTTCGCTCGGCCTGAGGATGCTAAGGGATGGGTTGAGCTATTTGATAATCTGACCGAGGAACAAGTTCAGTGGATGTTCGAATGGTTTTTGATAGAGGAGTTCATCGCCCGATCAAGAGATGCACCTTTCTTGATACTAATTGATCTAAGGGGAACACACCCTTACGTCCCTCTTCGAGTTATGAGGCAAGCTGGTAGGAAGCAAGTCGTGCCCAGGGTCGACAAAATGAGTCACTTTCGAGCCGACTTCCAAGGCGATGATAGTCCCTACAAGTGCCAAGCCCAACACATGTGGCATAGCAAGATAGTGATGGAGAAAGACACCATAGAGCCAGACAGAAACCACGCCAATTGTACTCCTTTCTATTCAGGTTGGTTGGAAGACAACCATGATGGTTTGTGCCAGCCAGGGTTGTTCGAGGCCACAAGATTATAGATGAAAAGGCTAAAGCGCAAGTCAAGTACAACCAGTTGCGCAAATGGATCCGCGAGTGTGAAAGTGAACATCGCGAAATACAAGAGTCCAACCAAAAGCTAATCGAAGAATGGAAAGATATGGCTACCAACACCGACAAAAGACTGGGATACTTGGAGCGAGGCATAGTAGAACGGGAAGGAAAGTTTCTCAAAAGGGTCGAAGATTGTCAAGAGGCTAAAGGGGCAGAAGGCGGATATCTAGCCAGAGCATACCTGTTGCTAGGACTTCGCGAGTTGGGAAAGCTGTTTGAAGGAGCCAAGGATGCCGAATCTGGGGAAGGTCCTTCTGGGACCAAGTAGATAGGAATTTATCTTCTTTGCTTAAAATGTAACAAGGCCAATAGCCATTAGTAACTTTTATTTCTTGTTTATTTAATGTCAATTTGGGATTCGTCTTATCTTTATCAATGAAATGAGGCATTTAGCATTCTAAGTTCTCCAAATCAATTTGTCGCTAGGCCTACCTCGGGCATAATGAGGTTCCCAAATTAGGACACGATTTACATTCCTGCACTATGTGTTTAAATATTGCAACACCTTTTATAATCCTCACTAACTTGTTTACCTTTTTGCTTTATTTTTGTTTTTGTTTTTGTTTTTTATTCCCCTCCCAAAGGTTAGTTTCACTCTGGCAACATCATCTTATTCCACGAGATCCAGGGGCCCTCCACCCACTCCTCCTCTTAGTCCTGTTAAGAACAAGAACAAAGGAAAAATGAAAAATTTGAATGTCAGAAAGGAGAACACAACAGCAGAGGCCACTGATGGCCATGGTATTCGGGTTCCCAATGGAAATGTGTCACAACTTGAGCAGAAATTGTTGAAGTTTCAAGAAGAGCTTGATCAGGTTTGGAATCTGGCCAACCTATCCTTCTCCCTCAACACCCCAGACACCATCTTCCCCAACGGTCAAATCCCCACACCTCCACAAAAGCAAACAAATCATCCCACTGCTCCAACAAAGAACCAATGCAACACTTGCCACACTCCAAACAACGTTCCACTACTCATCCCCGAACCGCAAAACTCTGCAAATGATCACTTCCACACCCACATACCAGGCCACCACAACAATCCCATCTACGTGGAGACCATGCCGCTCTCCACCCAACATATATCTTGCACACCTGAGTCCGATGAAAAGGATCTACTCATCAGAAACTTGGCTGAAGAACTTAAGAAACTAACCAGCCGAATTCAGGGCGCCGAAGGAACTAAAGGGATTGAAGGATTGAATTATGAAGACCTCTGCATACAACTAGATGTCGAACTACCGGAGGGGTACAAACCTCCCAAGTTCGAGATGTTTGACGGTACAGGTGATCCAAGGGTCCATCTGACAACATACTGCGACAAGCTGGTCGGGGTAGGAAAAGACGAAAGAATACGCATGAAGCTATTCATGAGGAGTCTGAAAGGAGAT
This sequence comes from Nicotiana attenuata, assembly GCF_001879085.1. NCBI lineage: Eukaryota > Viridiplantae > Streptophyta > Magnoliopsida > Solanales > Solanaceae > Nicotiana > Nicotiana attenuata. Next base: position 875,053 of record NW_017670238.1, read on the forward strand.
GCACTATCTTGGTACATCAGCCAAGATCCTAAGAAGTGGTCGAGCTGGGTAGGTATGGCATCTGATTTTATGGACAGGTTCAGGTTTAACACAGAGAACGCGCCAGACGTGTTCTATATCCAGAATCTAAAGAAGAAGCCCACGAAGACATTTCGCGAGTATGCTACTCGCTGGAGGTCTGAAGCTGCTAAGGTCAGACCCGCCTTAGAAGAAGAACAAATGAACAAGTTCTTTGTCCGGGCTCAAGAACCGCAATACTATGAACGATTGATGGTAATTGAGAATCATAAGTTTTCTGACATTATCAAGGTGGGGGAACGAATTAAAGAAGGTATCAAGAGCGGTATGGTTACAAACTTCGAGGCCTTGCAAGCTACAAATAAGGCCTTACAGTCGGGTGGTGTGTCTAAGAAGAGGGACGTAGGGGCCCTGATGGTTGCACAAAGGACCAAGTCTCCTCTCAAATACCAAACCTACCAAATACCTCCACTCACATATCAGCCAGCCCCAAACTACCAAGCACTCTCCTACCAAGCTCCACCAACTTATCAGTCATCTCCACCTCCCACATATCAGCCTACCTCACCCAGATACTCCCAACCAGCTCATGTCTACCAAACTTACAATGCCCAACCATCTCATTACCAATCACCCCCCGCACGCCAAAACTTCCCTAGGCCCCGACCTAATTTTGATCGGAGGCCTCCAAAACAATACACAGCCATCGCCGAACCCATTGATCAGCTATATGAGAGACTCAAAGCCGCCGGTTATGTCACCCCCGTCCCTGCTACAACCCCTGAGAATCCTTCTCAGTGGGTTAACCCAAACAAGTCTTGTGCATACCACTCCGGCATGAAGGGATACACTATCGACGAATTCCACTCTCTAAAAGACAAGATACAGTCTCTGATTGATAACAAAGTCATTGTAGCAAAGGAAGCCGCTCCGAACGTCCGCAACAACCCTCTACCAGACCATAAAGGCGGGGGTATTCACATGATTGAAGTGGAGGATGATTGGGATCCCGAGGGATCCATCGGGTTGATCGCAGAAGGCGATGATCCAAAGAAACCAGTAGTTACTCTCAACCCCATCATAGTCCAGATCCAACCGTCTGAGGTCACTGAGGTAGATGTGTTTATCCCTCTTGAGTTTGAAGCAGCGCCATCAACAAAGGCACAGCACCATTTGAGGTTGCAGTTTTGCCACCCAAAGAACATGTACCATTCGAAGTAAAGGTAGCCGCACCAATCCCAGTGGCGATGTCCACCGTGCCGTCATTCCATACAAAAGCCATACCTTGGGATTATACAGCCGAGGCTAGGAGGAAAGGCAAAGTCAGGTCCGAAGAGACCGTTGCAGCACAGGGTTTGACAAGAACAGGGAGAGTCTATACCCCTGAATACCTAGCTGAGTCCAGCAAGTAGGCCTCCAACCGGCCACCCATCATTGAGACGGGTCCAGACGACCTTTGGAGGAAAATACAGGCCAAGAAGTATTCGGTCATCGACCAGCTAAACAAAACACCAGCACAGATATCCATCCTCTCATTACTGCAGAATTCTAAGACACACAAGAATGCTCTGTTGAAGGTGCTGAGTGAAGCATACGTACCAAGTAACATCACTGGCGGGGAAATGGATAATATGGTGGGAGAAGTATTAGAAAGCCATAAAATCACCTTCTATGAGGACGAGCTGCCACCTGAAGGGTTGGGTCACAACAAAGCCCTACACATCACTGTACAATGCGAAGACTATTCATCACCAGGATCCTGATCGATGGGGGTTCCAGCCTTAACATCTATCCTTTTGTAACACTTAAGAAGTTGGGCAAAGGGCTGCATGAGATAAAAGAAGGAGCAATCAATGTGAAAGCTTTTGATGGGTCACAGAGGTCCACCATCGGTGAGATTAGTCTGTGTCTGCAAATGGGACCAACCTGGTTCAAGGTTGATTTTCAAGTGATAGATGTGCCAGCTTCCCACAACCTGCTGCTAGGACGACCTTGGATTCATGGTGCTGGGGCTGTAGCTTCAACACTGCATCAGGCAGTAAAATTCGAATGGAATCACCAGGAAGTGATCATTCACGGCGATGGTAGCAACCCTATATATAGTCGTCAGACCATTCCAGCGATTGGAGGGAGAAGAAAGCTAGGCGGAGAGACCTACCACCACATCGAGCGGGTCAATGATGTCGACAAAGACAAATGGTGGGATAACAAGATCGAGAGTATATTGAGTTGGAGTGGGTACGAACCTGGCAAAGGACTCGGCAAGAACCTCCAAGGGATCTCTAAACCTATAAAACTCAAGAAACATGCACTACCTTCGATCTGGGATATGAATACACCTGAGAGGAGTTCAATAGTTGGTCGCCACCATGGCGCGGTCCTTACTACCCATTAGAGCAACAGATACCACACTTGGAGCAGACCTTCCAACAGGCTGACGTCGTCTATGGGATAGACAAAGAAGAAGCACTCGCAGCAGTTAAGAACTTGTTTTTAGAGGATAATGATATGGATTGCTGTGTTATTCTCGAGGAGGAGGGGAGGAAGGTCCTTCCATACAAGCTGTGAGTAGAGGGGCATACCTCAACAATTGGACCATCAGGACCACCAGAGTCCGACGAGCCTCGGGGTAGCAAGGCTAAAACAAGCACTATTCACTGTTTTTATTGAATGATTTCCTTTTTGAATTTTTTAATTTCCGCAATAAGATCTTCAATGTTCAAAACAATTATTCAATTTATCAAAGCATGTTTGATTTTTCCAATGAATTCATATTTATCTCTATCATTTTCTCCGTACTTTACATATACAGCATTACTATTACTTATCTTGATGAACCAATGACTGTGACATGCAATGAGACAACGCGACAAACGAACATTGATTTAGAAGAAGATGACATACCAGAGGAGATTGTCAAAGAAGTTGAGAACTTTGAGAACAGACCTAAGTCCAACTTGGACGAGACAGAGATTGTTAACTTGGGAGATGCAGAAAACGTCAAGGAAATATGAATCAGCATTCACTTATCGCCATCACAAAAGAAGGAATACACATAATTCCTAAAGGAATATGAGGACATATTCGCCTGGTCGTATGATGACATGACTGGTCTGAGTACGTCTATTGTAGCTCACAAACTACCAACCGACCCAACGTGTCCTCCGGTAAAGCAAAAGCTCAGAAAGCTCAAGCCCGATATGAGTTTGAAAATCAAGGAAGAAGTTACCAAACAGATCAAAGCTAAGGTTCTTAGGGTGGTTGAGTACCCGACATGGTTAGCCAACATTGTTCCAGTACCAAAGAAGGACGGGAAGGTCAGAGTCTGTGTCGACTACCGGGATCTCAACTGGGTCAGTCCGAAAGACGACTTCCCTTTGCCGAATATACACATCCTGATTGACAATTTCGCCAAATATCAGTTGCAATCATTTGTAGATTGTTTTGCTGGTTATCATCAGATCTGGATGGATGAAGAAGATGCTGAGAAAATGGCTTTCATCATGCAATGGGGAATGTATTGTTACAAGATGATGCCATTCGGTCTAAAGAATGCAGGAGCCACCTACATGAGGGCCATGACAACCATTTTCCATGATATTATACACAAGGAGATAGAGGTATATATGGATGATGTTATCATCAAATCCAAGAAGTCCACTGACCACATAGAAGATCTGAGGAAGTTTTTCAACAGACTACGGAGGTACAACCTGAAACTAAATCCCGCAAAATGTGAATTTGGGGTCCCTGCTGGAAAGTTGCTTGGGTTTCTTGTGAGCCACCGAGGAATAGAACTGGATCCATCGAAGGTCAAAGTCATTCAAGAATTACCACCGCCAAAGAACAAGAAAGATGTGATGAGTTTCCTAGGAAGACTGAACTACATGAGCCGATTCATAGCCGCAGTCTATAGTTATCTATGAGCCGATCTTTAAAATGTTAAAGAAGGACGCCGCTACCAAATGGACCGATGACTGCCAAAAGGCCTTTGATAGAATCAAGGAGTACTTGTCAACACCACCAGTCCTAGTTCCTCCTGAGCCAGGTAGACCCTTACTGCTCTACCTTGCAGTGTTAGATGGAGCTTTCGGCTGCATTTTGGGGCAACATGATTAAACGGGGATAAAGGAACAAGCCATTTATTATCTCATCAAGAAGTTCACTCTGTACGAGGCCCGATATTCTCTTTTGGAACGCACCTGCTATGCTTTGACTTGGGTAGCTCAGAAGCTGAGACATTACTTTTGTGCCTATACCACGTACCTCATATCAAGGATGGATCCTTTGAAGTACATCTTTCAGAAGCCCATGCCCACTGGCAAGCTAGCCAAGTGGCAAATCTTGTTGAGTGAGTTCGACATTGTCTACGTAACTCAGAAAGCAGTCAAGGGACAGGCACTACAAGACCAGCTTGCCGAAAACCCCGTGGATGGAGAATATGAACCCTTGAAAACGTATTTTCCTGATGAAGAGGTATCATTCATAGGAGAAGACATTGCAGAATCCTACGACGGTTGGAGAATGTTTTTTGATGGAGCAGAAAACTTCAAAGGAGTTGGCATAGGAGCGGTCTTGGTATTAGAAACCGGTCAGCATTATCCAGTATCTGCCAAACTCAGGTTCCCTTACACCAACAATATGGCCAAGTATGAAGCCTGCATCTTAGGGATCAAAATGGCCATTGACATGAACATTCAAGAGCTGCTAGTAATTGGAGATTCAGACTTACTTATACATTAGGTACGAGAAGAATGGGCAACCAAGAACTCCAAGATACTCCCGTATCTGCATCATGTACAGGAATTGAGAAAGAGGTTCACGAAGACGGAATTCCGACATGTTCCTAGAATCCAGAATGAGTTCGCCGATGCATTAGCCACCCTATCATCTATGATACAGCATCCCGACAAGAATTTCATTGATCCTATTCCGGTGAAAATTCATAATCAGCCAGCTTACTGTGCCCATATTGAAGAGGAAGCAGACGGAAAGCCTTGGTTTCATGATATCAAGGAATATCTGGCGAAAGGAGAGTACCCGGAGCTTGCCAATCATACTCATAAACGCACACTTCGGAGATTGTCCAACAACTTCTTTCACAGCGGAGGAATCCTATATAGGAGGACTCCTGATTTGGGATTATTAAGGTGTGTTGATGCAAAAGAAGCATCCAAGCTGCTAGAGGAAATTCATGCTGGGATCTGTGGTCCACATATGAATGGTTTTGTTTTAGCAAAGAAGATACTCCGGGCTGGTTACTTTTGGATGACTATGGAGACGGACTGCATCCAGTATGTCTGGAAATGCCATCGATGTCAGATACATGCAGACATGATAAAGGTACCTCCAAGCGAGCTCAACACAACAAGATCACCATGGCCGTTCGCCGCCTAGGGAATGGATGTCATTGGACCAATCGAGCCTGCCACTTCCAACGGACACAGGTTTATCCTAGTGGAAATTGACTATTTCACCAAGTGGGTCGAAGCAGCATCTTACAAAGCAGTGACTAAGAAAGTCGTGACAGACTTTGTCCGGGACCGCATTGTTTGTCGATTCGATAATCCAGAGTCAATCATCACTGATAATGGCTCCAATCTCAGCAGTGAGTTGATGAAAGCCATGTGTGAAACCTTCAGGATCAGACACAAGAATTCCACAACCTACAGGCCTCAAATGAATGGAGCCGTAGAAGCTGCCAACAAGATTATCAAGAAGATATTGAGGAAAATGATAGAAAAGCATAAACAGTGGCATGAGAAGTTATCATTTGCTCTATTGGGGTATCGCACCACAGTCCGCACATCAACCGGGGCAACCCCCTATATGTTGGTTTATGGTACGGAAGCTGTCATTCCCACCGAAGTAGAAATTTCTTCCCTAAGGATCATACAGGAAGCTGAGCTCAACGACGCAGAGTGGGTGAAGAGTCGTTATGAGCAACTAGCTCTTATTGACGAAAAGAGAATGAACGCAGTTTTCCATGATCAACTCTATCAGAACAGAATGTCCAGAGCCTTCAACAAAAGAGTTAAGCCAAGACAGTTCACAGTGGGGCAGCTGGTGTTATAGAAAAGTTTTCCGCATCAGGATGAAGCCAAAGGGAAGTTCTCTCCCAATTGCAGGGCCCATACATGGTTCACCGAGTTTTGACAGGAGGAGCCCTCCTATTTGCAGAAATGGTCGGAGAAGTCTGGCCAAAGCCGATTAATTCAGATGCAGTCAAGCGTTACTATGTGCAATCTTTATGTCTTCCCTATATGATGTACTTTGAACTACACCTGACCTGATTCTCGTTTAAGAGGGGATACGTAGGCAGCCCTATGGGTTCGGTCACAATTCAATAAATCATTCCCACGATACCCCCCCCCCCCACCCCCACCCCCACCCCAAAATTAATTCCAAAGTAATTTCAGCCGATCGCCGCACGAGCAACAGTCAGAAGCATCAACCCATCAAACTGGGGCAGATTTTTTAGGAGGACCCTCAAAATTCCGTAGCGAGAGAGGTTGCAATATCTCGAACCACGTCACAGTCATTGGTTCATCTAAAAACTATTTTATCATACATTTATGTTATACTTTTACAAAATCATGCATGTTTATTATCGAAACTGCTTTGTTCAGCAACGCTACCCCAATGATACAAATGGTATCACCAGATCAAAGCAGAACGAGTCAAGCAAAGCCAGCGGGGATACGAACTAACCTTTCCCCCTTTTACAAAACTCACGATTTTTCTTTGGATGCAGGCACAAGGACTGCGACATCATTAAGACATACTGCACACTCATGGAACAAACATTGTTCAAGAATACGACTTTCCTTACCGTTACACTTACCTACATTTGCTATCCGCACACCAGTGATGTCCCGTATGTCACAATGCTCCTAGTAATCGCAACGCCACAATCTGCTATCAGCTAAGAAACTCTACTGTCATCTGCTATTTTATTTCTTGCATAAGGCTACCATTCTGCCTTCCGAGGTTAAGCTCTACCTCCAACTGCATCTGCATTGCATAAGGCTACCATTCTGCCTTCCGAGGTTAAGCTCTACCTCTATCTGCATCTGCATTGCATAAGGCTACCATTCTGCCTTTTCCAAGACTCGAAACGTTTGTCTACCATCCACACTTTGACACGACTAAAAGATCGCCACATTGCACGACTGAAAGATCGCCACATTGCACGGCTGAAAGATCGCCACATTGCACGGCTGAAAGATCGCCACATTGCACGGCTGAAAGTTCGCCAAATTGCACGACTGAAAGATCGCCACATGCTATTGCATCCTTCATGGGCTGAATATCGCCAACCCATCCAAAGGCGTCATCGTTCGGAGGCACCATCCTCATAGCCCGAGAACACCATGTCATGGCCTGAGGACCCCTTTCAACCTTTTTGCATATCATTATTCAAAGGCGTCATGGTTCGGAGGCACCATTCTCATAGCCCGAGAGCATCATTTCATGGCCTCCGAATCCTTTATTATACGCTTCCTGGACCAGGACATCATGGTCTAAAGACGTCATCGTAATCGTTCAAAGACAGCATTCATGGTCCAATGGGAATTTGCATCATGTCTAAATTTACGCACAATATATGCTTGTATTACTTATTTGCAGGTAAACCGGCGAGCAACAGCTGTCCCAACAGGAGCGTTTCCGCTCCAGTGCCCGCAGCCACATCAAACCTAACCACCCGTAAGCCGCTCACTCACCCAGCCCGAAATATTGCGTCCGTCCTTGGAGAGTACCCGTCGGCATACTCCACCGGCGGATCCTGAACTGCATACGACCCGATTCCTGTAAAACCAGGGATATGTAGGCAACTCAAAAGTCAGGGTGCGGCCTGAATTCCAAAATCGTTTCACTCGGTCAAAATTGGCCATCATATCTTTACCCGAAAACTCTTTCATCCTTCCTGGGTAAAGAGGGGCAGCTGTTGACACCCAATTTTTCCCTATATATATTTTCAATATGAAAAATAACTTCAAAAGGGCATATATATGCATATGTAAGCATATTCAAATGTTTTATTATTTTTCCATAATTTTTAAGGTTTCAAATCAATTTATTTTCATCTTTTATCCATAGAAAACCCAATGATTATTTCCAAAATTATTATTTTTGTTAATTCATTTGTCGGACCTTTATATTTATGCTAAGATATAGCTAAGGTAATTTTTGCATATTTTTACAAATTTTATTTAGTAATTTTAAGCTAAATTGCATATAATTGCAATATTAGCCCCTTTTAGATTTAATTGTGTTTTATATTCTTAAAATTAAGTCCTGTATTTTTTAAATTATTAATTATATGTTATAAATCATTTTACTACTTTTAATTTATTTTCAGAATTTATCACTTTTTATAAATCAAATAGGAAAAAATGGCTATTTAAAATTTAGCCCAATTGCATTTCAGTTCTAGCCTAAATCCTACCCCAATTAAACCCAATTCCCCCGGCCTAATCCCAATTAAACCCCGACCCAATCTCAAATTGAACCGACCCAAACCCAAACCCCTACCTACCCTCTGTAATCCAGGTCGTTGATCATTCAGATCAACGGCCACCATTTGCCCTTCCATGATTAAACCCAAAAGACCCCTAAACTTAATTCATTTCCCACCTACCGCCGCCCTTGAATCCCTCTTCTCTCTCAACTCTCTCTGAAACTCTCCTAAACCCTAGCCGCCGCCACCCTAATCCACTCTACTACCTACCAAATCCATGGCCTTCCGGGGTCATTTGAGATCTATACCAGCCTTCCATGGCTCCTGGGTGTTTGGTTCTACGGTTTCATGACCAGACCTCGAAGGAGTCTGGTCCAGTCCTGGCTCGACTGTTGTTCATGGCCTTTCTCCGGCCATCCACGACCTTTCTCCGGCCATCCATGGCCTCTCAAGGCAAACCCTTGACTTTTCTGGTTAGATCGTTAACTTTCGACATCTTTCTCATTTCTTTTGGGTTTCCTGAAACCCTAATCTCTAAGACTTTTCGATTTCTTTCAGATCTATCTTAGATCTGTGCTTACTATAAGCTTTTTAAGTGCTTCTCGAAGGTTCTTTGACTTTTCTTTCAAAACGACTCTTCATTTTTCCAACAATTAGGGTTTTCCTTTAAAGTTTTCTTCTTTGATCTTAATGTTGTTTGATGATTTTGCTATTTGCTCATGTTGTTCTTCTATCTATTTCAGCATATTAAAAACCCTAGTTCTTTTAGTCTTATCCGAGTTCTACAAATTGTCTGTTTAAATGTGTACTTGCTTGATTAAGTTCTTCATTCTTGTTTGACTTGTTTGATTCTGAGTTTTACCATCTTTTAAACTCGATTATTGTGAAAAACCCTAGGTCTTTTGGTCTGAGATTGTTTGTTTGAAAGTATACTGGACCCAATTAAAGGTTCCTTATTTCAGGCCCTCTTTTCTTTATGTGAATTATCTGATTCTGAGTTTTACTATCTTTTTAACTCGACTTTTGTACTCAAAGGCTTCCTCACCTGCTACTGTGAGACTTTGCATGCCTCTGATTTCTTTTACCTGATACTATGTATTCTTCACTGTTGATTCTATTGGACTTGACCTACTTGACTACTATGCCTCGAATGTTTGCTTTACTACTGAACCCTAGCTTATTTCTGCCACTACTGCATGTTTGTGATTATCTCTTTTGCCAATGTGTTTGGCCTCGCATGTCTGATGTTCCTGTTCACTCTATTTATATGCTGAAGCCTCTTCCTAGATTGGTCTTGGTCTTGTGACTGATTACAAAGCTTTTCTTTTATGAACACTAATTTCACTCTCTTGTTCAAAATTAATTAATTCTTTTCCTTTGCTGTGATATTCTACCTTACTAAACAATTTCCAAAAATAAGCATATTTTTGTACTTAGACTTGATGGTTTACCTCATGCTTTTACTACTCTTTATATGGAAATGATCAATCTGTTTTCAAACTAATTTTCCTTCCTTAATTGAAGCCTGCTACTATCGTTAAACCGTGATTCCTTAATTAAAGGAAATCACTTGTGTTAATTGATTCTAATTTGTGATTGTTTCTATGTTTATGTTAAGACTATACTGATTACCTTACTTACCACCTATTTTCAAAACTATAAATACCCACCCTTCTTTTCTTTAACGGACAAGAACTATCTAAGTTCAGAACACACACTTCACTAAAAACTCTCTCTTTTCTCTGTTACTATTTGTGCTACTGCTTTGTCTAGCCGGCTGCAAGCCAAGGCTAGGCTGTGGACATTTGCTTACCTTTCTTTCTGCACTTTGCTTATTACTGGTATGTCCTAGTTAATTTTCAAGCATCAACAACAACATGTTTCTGCAATTGTTTCAACTTCTTTCATGCTTGTCCACTTCTGCTTATGTTTCTGCAATCAAGTTACATTACTAGCATGTTGAAATGTGTTCCCTTCCCCTTTTCAAGTTAATGGTCTCCTATGTATATGAATCCCAAACCCCACACCCCCTCTTTATGTTTGTATTCTTTGGCTGGTTTATGAACATGCCAGCATCCTCTATTGCTGTGCATGTCTAAACCTGACCCCTCCTAGGGTCATATGCTTCATACAATGTATTCCCAAAACCCCTGACTCCTTTGTGCAAATGCTGACTCTGTATAGTTTAAAATTTACTACTACTGTTTTCAAATCATCCTTATCACTTACTATTTCCCAGCCCGGTTTTAAAATCTCTATGTTTTGCACTTTCACTATATTCCTAGAATCTTAGTTCTGCCCCTTTTGTGTGAGCCTTGCCTTGGGACCCTTGAGCTCCCTCTGAACTTGGACACATAAGAGCTGGCCCTTCCACACTACACTCATCTCTATCTGGTTATGCAAGCCTGGGTGTAAGAACTGCCCGGGGTCCCTTGAGACCCTTAGGGAACTTTGACACACCCAGGTCTGAGAAAGGCTCTGAAACTATGGCATTTGAGGTGGTTTGTTCCATAACTCAGAGAGGAAGTCAGAACCAGGCTTCCTATGGTTGTAACTTCTTGTTTTTTTTTACATTTTTTGATGTAATTCAGTATTTGGTCTGTAATAATTTGTAAACGAATATTGGGGTTGGTTAATGAAAACGGATGGGCTAATTGTGCATGTTTTAAGGGTAGATATCCTGCCTATAGGATCTGATTAATAAAGTTCTGCATGTTTACTTCCACGCTTAGATAACATGCCTATATGATCTATTTAATAAAGTCCTGCATGTGTTAACTCTATACTTAGATAAAATGCATATAGGATCTATCTAATAAATTTCTGCATTGTTTCACTTCCAAAATTAGATATCCTGCCAATAGGATATAATGGCTATAACCAGACGTCATCTGCAAGGTTAAAAATCAGATTCAAAATTAGATGTCATGCCCATAAGGTTAATATTAATATTTTATAGAAATCATGCATATAGGAATTTGTTGTGATCAAATAAATCCTGCCTACTCCGCTTCATTAGATACCATACCTATAGGACCAAATCAGCCTTTAGTATTAGATACCATGCCTGTAGGGATTAAAATCTGCAACAATAGAGGTTATGTCCATAAAATCTGAAACCGATTTAGTTAAAAATCAGTTTGACTCGTACTGTGTTAAAATTAGTTACTCATTTCATTAATGCGGTCTAGAAAGCATGCCTATAAGATCTAATTTGCTCGTTTAAAACTGTTACTACTTTGCCATTTTTAAATCAGTAATAGATATCATGCTTATAGGTAGGGCTGCTTATCGGGCGGATTGGGCGGTTATTTACTCTTAGCGGTTTGGCTTATCGGTTATCGGCTTTTTAATGTATTAATCCGCTAGCCACCCGATAAGATATCGGGCGGATTGGTATCGGTTTAGCTCTTATCGGGCGGTTATCGGGCGGTTTATCGGGCTAATTCAATCTATATACGAAGCACTTTTATATATGACTTTTAAGAATATATTCTGCTGTTATAGCACTTAAGCAGAAGCCTTTCCATGCACTTCATATGTTGAATTTTCGTTTTATACCACTGTGTCTCAACTTAGTTCTGCTTCTTTTAGATGTATATAAATTTACAAATTAAGCAGTTACTAATATGAATATTGTACCTATATGACTTTCTATGTCGGTTTTCACTTTGTCATTTACCATAAATTTGACATTGAACTTCACGCAATGAACTCTAAGGAAGAGTAGGGGGTGTCAACTTACTGGAGGCACCAGTGCTTCATCTGGTAACTACTTTGTAAAATACAATTTTACTAATTGCGTTATATATGAACTTTCTGCCTTTTGTAAAGTAATTAACAAGGATTATGTTACATATTTTTCATAATTCTTATTATTTAGGTAATTAGGTGTTNTTAACATGATAATTCCAGTTTTAATCTCGGCTTATAGCCTAGGCATTTCAACACATGATTCGTATTCTTCACACTTCTCTAAATATCAAGAAAGGAATATTATTCACATTGAGGCACATCCTTCATTTACATACATACATATATATATATATATATATATATATATATATATATATATATATATATATTCTTAACGGTTTAGTGGATTATCCGTTAAGAAAATTGAATAATCCGCCCCCAAACCGATAAGCTGTTAATGAAAAAATTTCAATCTGTTCCCTGTCCGTTAAACCGTTAACCCGATACCAATAAGCCATTAAGCTTCGATTTCAGTTCTGTTTTGAACATCCCTACTTATAGGGTATCATCAATACACACCTAGGCAAGCCTTAAGTAATAACGATAAAATTAAATCCGCCTTTGTTTAATTAGCAACTGCTACAACAAGTAGGTAGGCCTGATTCGGACTTCTTATCTGAGTTATGTAATAAATTGGTCTGCTTCAACAACTAAAACTCCCCTGTCTTAGTACTTTGAATTCTGGCCCTAAATGTGTTTTAAGTCATGCTATTTATGTGCTTTACTTGAGGAGGTATATATGAGCCTTCTAGTTGTTTACATGTTTCCCCTAATATGCAGTCCTATATGTTTTGAATGTCGCCTTAGTCCTTTTACCTTTAAAACCCAAGAGTCAGCCTAAAATCCTCCCTCTCATAGGAATAGTCTAAATCCCTCCGGGACTAATAGGAATGGGACGGGTAATAGCATGTAATAGAGGTCAAGACCAATCCGCGCTTTAATACCTTAACAGGGTGGGAAGGGTAGATATAGATATTATGACCGGTGTGTTTATACCACGTGTAGCCCCTCTTTTGAGGAGTGATTATCGGGTATTTCATTGATGTGATCCATATTACAAATAAACCTAGGACCCTCTTTATATTCATTAGCATGTTTAGTTATAACTCTTTCAAAACTTTGTTTATTTTATCACTTACAAACATTTGTGTATTTAAAATCCGATCCTTGTTTGTTTACTTGTTAATTACACAAATTCACAAAGAACTATCTGGCCGGGAACCACACTAGTGGATCCTGAGGGGTGCCTAACACCTTCCCCTTGGGATAATTTCAAGCCCTTACCCTATCTCTGGTTATAAAAAATGTAGCTATAATTGAACCCCATAGGTGCCCTAATGCACCTTAAAATCGTTAGGTAGCGACTCTTCAAAATTGCAAACCCTTTCCCAAAAGGAAAGAGTTGTCCCAATCGAATGTCACAAACCCGATTTCCGCGGAGGAAAAAGGAGGCGCGAAAGTAAGTATAATAAGTACGCATATACGGTGGCACTTCAAAAATTCAAGATGATTCTTCTATGTATTTAATTAATGTTGACTTATTGTTATGTTTCAGTTCTGCCTTACATACTCAGTACATTATTTGTACTGACGTCCTTTTATTGGGGACGCTGCATTCATGCCTGCAGGTATATACAATCAGTTTGACAAGCCCTCATAGTAGACGAGGTTGGCATTCAGCGAAGGATCGATAAGACTCCACCTCATTAGAAGTGTAGACGAGTCTAGAGTTATCATGTCAGAGTTTTGCTACAGACTTATATGTAGGCCGGTACCCTATCCCATTTAATCTCAAGCAATCTTAGAGGCTTTGTAGACAGAGGTTCACTTTGTACAGTATGTCAGAGACCTTGACGGCCCATATATATTCATGTTTAAAGAACGATAGTTTATTGATACAGTGTTGCCCGCTTATAGTTATACATTACGAGTTGTGTCCATGTTGGACCACGATGGTCACAGAAAGAATGAGTTATAGAATGGTTCGCTCAGGCCAGCACGACACCGGGTGGCAGCCACACCTTCCCAGGTTGGGGGCGTGACAAAGTGGTATCGGAGCGGGTCGTGTCCTACGGTGTCTACAAAGCTGTGCCTAGTAGAGTCTCACTTATGGGTGTGTTGCGTGCCACATTTATAATTGAGAGGCTATAGGGCATTTAGGAAATGTTACCCTTCTTTAGTTTCCAGATCGTGCCATAGAGCTGAGTTGTAAGAAGTCAGTATGAAGTTTTCGCCAGATTTTGTATGCACCAGAGGTGCAGGTATCAGAGTAGAGCTTTAAGGCGTAATGTGGAAGGGAGGTTATGAAAGAAAAAGAAGATACGATGTGAGATTGAAAAGTAAGCAAGGTAAAGGTGAAAAAGATACGAGTACTCAAGTACAAAAGGTTGTGAATAGTCGAGACTTCAGATAGAGATTAGGTTTTAGTTTAGTTACAGAGGAGACCCTAGTGAAAATTTTGTAAATCAGTAAGAGAAAACATTCGAGGACGAATGTTCTAAAGGAGGGAAGGATGTTACACCCGTAAGTTTAACAACCTTGACACTGGTATATACATTTGATATGGTATTTTGAGTGGAATATTTTTGTAAAATAGTTTCAAAAAAATATATGATTCTATATAGTTATTAATATTACTACTTCCAAATATGCTTTAATTTATACACATAATATGAGAAAGTTTAAAAGATTTTTTTTTATTTTTATTAAAGATAGAAATTATTTTCTCACAAGAAAAGAAGGTTGTCTCTTTACCATTTTAAGAATTAAGCATACGAAAATTTATACTCTTTATATATGATTAGGAAAATTAGAAGTTGAGAAAATATATGTAATTTTACATGGATATTTTAATAATAGTGTATGTATTAATTTTATTATGGTACGAATAAAGAATTGAAGTGGTCATTTTGATTTCGTCGAGCAATGAACATATGTAATCTACTCTATAAGGACTCTTTGAATTTCTTTTGTAGTTTGGACTAAGAAATAACATATCATATCATTACTGAAATACATCTGCCATTTTAGAAAATGAATGTGATCTTTTTTTTTTAAGGAAAAAAGAAATGTGATCTAAATTTCTAGTGAGTGCTATATCAAATAAAATAACCATGATAGTAAAGTATATTATAGTATGTTGTATAAAGTATATTAAAAATGAATAGAATTTTAAGTAATTTGAGATAATTTTTAGTTATGCGGATAATGGTTAATTATCGGATAGCGAGACATTACCTAATAAGTGGATAAGCTAATCTCCACCCCACTCCCACGTGGCAGCCATATAAGATTAGTTAAGATGACTCTTACAGTCATATTAGTTGGTGGCAAAGTCTTAGTTATTCCATTTAATAAAGATGAGTCAAAAGATGGTGAATTAATCATTACTCATTCAAGTTTGCTTGATTCCTGCAGTTTTTGTGTGTTGTATATCGATATAACTTTCATGCATAGGACAATAGGAACGAGTTAGTATTTTTTTGACTGGATGCTAGGTATTCTGTTAACAAGCTTTAAGGAATTTCTTCTTCTTCTGAAGGTGAGTTAATTATGTGTCTGAGGAAAATTCTTTATCAACGAAAATATGCTTTTGACGTAATATTGAGTTGATTCTGCTTTACTTGTTTCTTTCAAGTGGAATATTGTTTTTCTTGATTCTTCTGGAAATAAGTCATGGCTTATCAAGATGGGTACGACATATTCCTGAACGAATTTTTGCATACTCCAGGTATGTTTAGGATATCCCTTCCTTCTTTTGGCATGATCCAAATACGATACGTAAACGTAATGCTATATCATAAGTGATTCTACTCTTAGCAGTTAAGGATATCTATGTCTAAGTATGTTTCTAGTTCCCAATTGAGGTATTTGATAAAGATATTAATGTTTATAATGTAGTGATGCATGCATTTGCATCTTCAATTACCACCGTGATACGACTGGTTGAGCAGACATGCAATTACCACCGGGCTACGATCGTCCGAGCAGTTACCACCGGTTGGGCAGTTATGTATTATTATTTACCACCGGTTGGGCAGTCATGCATATTCATTTACCACCGAGCTACGGCCGGTCGGGCAGTCATGCATTTACCATCGAGCTACGCTCGGTTGGGCAGTTACACATTTACCATCGAGCTACGGCTGGTCGGGCAATCATACATTTACCACCGTGCTACGGCCGGTCGGGCAGTTACTACTGATCAGTTGGGCAATCATGCATCATACATATGGATAATAGTCTCAAAGTAAAGCATTATATATATGTAAGTGTAATAAGTACGCATGTGCAGTGGCACTTCAAAGATTCAGGATGATTCTTCTATGTCTTTAATTAATGTTGACTTATTGTTATGTTTCAGTTCTGCCTTACATACTCAGTACATTATTTGTGCTGACGTCCTTTTGTTGGGGACGCTGCATTCATGCCTGCAGGTATATACAATCAGTTTGACAAGCCCTCATAGTAGACGAGGTTGGCATTCAGCGAAGGATCGATAAGACTCTACCTCATTCGGAGTGCAGCCGAGTCAATGAGTTATCGTGTCAGAGTTTTGCTACAGACTTATGGATAGGCCGGTACCCTGTCCCATTTGATGTCAAACAATCTTAGAGGCTTTGTAGATAGAGGTTCACTTTGTACAGTATGTTAGAGGCCTTGACGGCCCATATGTATTCATGTTTAAAGAACGATAGTTTATTAATATAGTGTTGCCCACTTATAATTATAAATTACGAGTTGTCGCCATGTTGGCCCACGATGGTTACAGAAACAGTGAGTTACAGAAGAGTTCGCTCGGGCCAGCACGGCATCTGGTGTCAGCCACGCCTCTCCAGGTTCGGGATGTGACAAAGTGGTATCAGAGCGGATCTTGTCCTAGGGAGTCTACAAAATTGTCCTAGTAGAGTCTCACTTATGGGTGTGTTGCGCGCCACATTTAGTATTGAGAGGCTATATGGCATTAGGAAATGTTACCCTTCTTTTGTTTCCAGATCGTGCCATAGAGCTGAGTCATAAGAAGTCAGTATGAAGCTTTCCCCAGATTTTGTATGCACCAAAGGAGTAGGTATCAGAGTAGAGCTTCAAGGCGTAATGTGGAAGGGAGGTTATGAAAGAAAAAGAAGATACGATGTGAGATTGAAAAGTAAGCAAGGTAAAGGTGAAAAAGATACGAGATACTCAGGTACAAAAGGTTGTGAATAGTCGAGACTTCAGATAGAGATTGGGTTTTAGTTTAGTTACATAGGAGACCCTAGTAAAAATTTTGTAAATCTGTAAAAGTTAACATTCGAGGACGAATGTTCTAAAGGGGGGAAGGATGTTACACCCCGTAAGTTTAATAACTTTGACACCGTTATAAACATTTGATATGGTATTTTGAGTGAAATATTTTTGTAAAATAGTTTAAAAAAACTATATGATTTTATATAGTTATTAATATTACTACTTTCAAATATGCTTTAAATTATACTCATAATATGAGAAAGTTTAAAAGATTTTTTTTTATTTTTATTAAAGATAAAAATTATATTCTCACAAGAAAAGAAGGTTATCTTTTTACCATTTTAAGAATTAAGCATACAAAAATTTATACTCTTTATATGTGATTAGGAAAATTAGAAGTTGAAAAAATATATGTAATTTTACATGGATGTTTTAATGTGTATTTATTAATTTTACTATGGTACGAATAAAGAATTTAAGCGGTCATTTTGATTTCGTCGAGCAATGAATATATGTAATCTACTCTATAAGGACTCTTTGAATTTATTTTGTAGTTTGGACTAAAAAATAACCTATCATATCATTACTGAAATAAATCTGCCATTTTAGAAAATGAATGTGATCAAGAAAAAATGAAATATGATCTAAATTTCTGGTGAGTGCTTTATCTAATAAAATGACCATGATAGTAAAGTATATTATAGTATGTTGTATAAAGTATATTAAAAATGAGTAAACTTTTAAATAATTTAAGATAATTCATAATTATGCGGATAATTGGTTAATTACCGATTAACGAGACATTACCTAATTACCTAATATGTGGATAAGCTAATCTTCAACCCCACCCCCCACGTGGCAGCTATATAAGATTAGTTAAGATGACTCTTAAAGTCATATTAGTAGGTGGCAAAGTCTCAGTCATTCCATTTAACAAAGAAGAGTCAAAAGACGGTGAATTAATCATTACTCATTCAAGTTTGCTTGATTCCTGCAGTTTTGATGTGTTGTATATCGATAGAACTTTCATACATAGGACAGTAGGGACGAGTTAGTATTTTTTTGACTGGATGCTAGGTATTCTGTTAACAAGCTTTAAGGAATTTTTTCTTCTTCTGAAGGTGAGTTAATTATGTGTCTGAGGAAAATTCTTTATCAATGAAAATATGCTTTTGACGTAATATTGAGCTGATTCTGCTCTACTTGTTTCTTTCAATTGGTATTGTTTTTCTTGATTCTTCTGGAAACAAAATAAGTCATGGCTTATCAAGATGGGTACGACATATTCCTGAACGAATTTTTCCTTACTCCAGGTATGTTAAGGATATTCCTTCCTTCTTTTGGCATGATCCAAGTAATGATACGTAAACGTAATGCTATTCCATAAGTGATTCTACTCTTAGCAGTTAGGAATATCTATTTTATTCATTCATGTAAAATGATACTCAAGCATGTCTAAGTATGTATCTAGTTCCCTATTAAGGTATTTGATAAAGATATTAATGTTTATAATGTAGTGATACATGCATTTGCATCTTCATTTACCACCGTGCTACGGTCGGTTGGGCAGACATGCAATTACCACCGGGCTACGGCCGGTCCGGCAGTTACCACCGGTTGGGCAGTTATGTATCGTTATTACCACCGGTTGGGCAGTCATGCATATTCATTTACCACCGAGCTACGGCTGGTCGGGCAGTCATGCATTTACCACCGAGCTACGGTCGGTTGGGCAGTTACACCTTTCCCACCGAGCTACGGCCGGTCGGGCTGTCATACATTTACCACCGTGCTACGGCCGGTTGGGCAGTTACCACTGATCAGTTGGGCGGTCATGCATCATACATATGGATAATAGTCTCAAAGAGAAGCATTATATAAGTACGAATATACGGTGGCGCTTCAGAGATTCAGGTTGATTCTTCTATGTCTTTAATTAATGTTGACTTATTGTTATGTTTCAATTCTACCTTAGATACTCAGTACATTATTCGTATTAACGTCCTTTTGTTGGGGACGCTGCATTCATGCCTGTAGGTATAGACAATCAGTTTGACGAGCCCTCATAGTAGACGAGATTGGCATTCAGCGAAGGATCGGTAAGACTCCACCTCATTCGGAGTGCAGTCGAGTCTATGAGTTATCGTGTCAGAGTTTGGCTACAGACTTATGGGTAGGCCGGTACCCTGTCCCATTTGATGTCAAGCAATCTTAGAGGCTTTTTAGATAGAGGTTCACTTTGTACAGTATGTCACAGGCCTTGACGGCCCATATGTATTCATGTTTAAAGAATGATTAGTTTATTGATACAGTGTTGCCCACTTAGTTATACATTACGAGTTGTGGCCATGTTGGCCCACGATGGTCACAGAAAGAATGAGTTACAAAATGGTTTTCTCGGGCCAGCACGGCTTCTGGTGCCATCCACGCCTTCCTAGGTTCGGGCGTGACACCTGATTTATGAGGATATTTATGGGATCGGGCTGCATGTCGCAACATGTTTTACTGATTGATGACTGAGTGAGGTCGAGGGCCTTATTGATTTATGCCATGATTGGTTTGTTATAGCGCTTGGGCAAAAGGAGCCCCTCCGAAGGCTGCACACCCCCAGTGAGCGCAGGTACCTATTGAGTGCGAGTGCCGAGTGCTGAGTGACTGGGAGGCATGAGTGATGGTGAGGTTTGCCCGAGGGGCTGTATACGCGTGATGGTGAGGTTTGCCCGAGGGGCTGTAGACTGTTTATGATTTCATCATTTTTGCTCACCTTTGCATTGAGCCTTTGTTTGAAAATTGTTGAAAGATATTTTAAAACGATTTGCTGGAGCTGGATTTAAACAAGGTGATTTGATTCAAACTATGGGTTTTAAAAGCGTGTCGTGTTTTACTATGTTTCTGTTATATGAACTTTATTTGCATTACTGCCCGTCACTACTTCTCAACCTTTATTTACTGTTGTTACTTACTGAGTTGGCGTACTCATGTTACTCCTTGCACCTTGTGTGCAGATCCAGGCGTATCCAAATACGGTAGCGGCTGTTAGCTATTCCAGTTGCGGGTTTTCTCGAAGATAGCAATGTAGCTGTCTGGCGATCGCAGCCCTGCTCTTCTCCCTCTTATCTTCCATTAGTTGTTTTTAGTTATTTTCCAGACTATGTTAGTCTCGATATTGTCAGACAAATTGTAGTAGATGCTCATGACTAGTGACACCCCGATGTCGGGCTTTTTTTTTCCGCACTTCTGTTTTGATTTGAACTCTTTTATGAAGATTTTATATTAAATAGCATTGGAATTGTCTTTGAAATGAGAATATCGAATTGTTTTGGTAATGTGTCGACTTGCCTAGTACCACGCTAGGCGCCATCACGACAGGGTTAGTTTTTTGGGTCGTGACAACGGCCTTGTCGACCTAGCTTTATATTGATGTTCAGTCAGAGCTAGTTCCCATTAAGTTTTATATTTTGTTTCACAAATTGTCTTGCAATGTGGCCCTATGCCCAATGTATGACATTGTGTGTTCAGAGTCCATTAGTCTCAAGTTGGTACCCCAGATTAAGTGAGGCATCGGGTGCCGGTCCTACCCCAGGTTTGGGGCGTGACTTTCGAATTATTTTACAAGAAAATTTTGATTAAGTCGTGTCAACAAAAGAAATTAACTTAAAAAATTTTATGGGAAAAAGTCTACAAGGAATTTCCAAAACTTCATCTAAATCCCTAGGAAACTTTAGGCCAAACATTATGGTAATGTGATTTTCTATGATAATTCCACAAGAATATCTCGATGAAAATCTACAAGTATATCCACAAGAATACGTTTATGCAGGAAATCCTCATGAAAGCTTCATTGAAAAATTCCCGTAAAATCCTTTGGCAAAAGTTTGTAGGTAAATTCCTGATAAGTTTCTCGATTAACCTGACATTTTATTCTTACTCCCCAAAAAAATTTGGTAATTTTTCCGGAAGCATAAATAGTAATATCTAATTTATTTTTGTAGATAAATTCCCATATAAAAATTGATGATACTTAATAAGTGGGGATTTTTATTACTTATTAGTATCTTTTTACTTTTATTTTAGTCCGAAAGTATAGATTTATGTTCCCGAAACTAATGAAATTGTGCAAATTATAGGAATGTTGGAAGTTTGGTCTCCTATGATAAAATCTGACTCAAAAAGGAGTGTTTCGAAGCACAAGGCAATAAAGGGCGCAGAATGATAATCGGCGTAAAGTATGTATATTTTGATATATATCGCCTCGCATTTTGCTCTTGTTTCGATGATTTGAGATGTTTAATATGATGATTTGTGCTAAATTATGGTGTTTCTATGTGTAGGAATCATTCGGATGCAATTTGGGACGAAAGGGCACGAATTGGAGCGAAATCGGAGCAAAAAGGCAAAAAGTCAATTTTGAGGGCCACAGCCAGCGTGGAGCGCTCGCTGTGGCCCAGTTTCCAGTAGCCAATTATTTTGAGCGCCAGGGCCAGCGCCCCACCCTGCCCTGGACGCTCGCATCGCTAGAGTGTCCTATTCCAACTTGGATTCGGTTATTTTTACCCCAAGACGCCTCCAATTGATATAAAAGCCATCCTAAAACCTATTTTGAAGGGGGAACGTGATTTTGGAGAGAAAACAAAGGAGCAAAACACTTGGGAGCACGGATTTGAGAAATTCCTCCATCCTTTTTCTAGTACTCATTAATTTCATGTTTGAAAACATTATGTTTGATGGTTGTATGAACATGAGTGGCTAAGATCCCTATTGCTCTAGGGTCATGGGTGAAACATGATTGTTGTTGTTTGAAGTTTAATTTGATGAAGTTGATTTTATCAAACTGGGTTGTTTATTTAGTTCTATTTTTAATTATTTTGCTGAGTAGCTAACAGTGAAATACTATCTAGGAATCTAGAGTTGAACTCGAAAGTGGGAATTCTAGATTGCATATCGAATTAAATAAAGCAAGTTCTTGAACCCGGGCATCGGGGAACGGATTCGCAATTAGGATAGACATATACCTAATTGCATTGCTTGATTGAAATACAGGAATTGTGAATGCATTCGTGTTAATCTTAATTCCATGGACATATAGGTATTAAGTTAACTTGCATAGGCGAGTAAGGACTCGACAGATTCTTATGAGTAATATCAACCCTGTCAATCAACAATCCAGATAAATTAATTAGTTATTTTAAGCCAAGACCGCAACATGATTGTTAGCTAACCCGTGACCCTGGAATATTCTCTCCTACTGACTGTTATTCGAAATTGCTATTTGTTTTGGTTGATTTCTAGTTAATTCATTGCTTGATAGTTTTAGGTAGTAAATTAGTTACTTCTATATTTTGTGAAAAATCTCTTGGATCGATAAGTTAATTGAGTTTGAATCAGTTAATTGTTAATCACAAGTATTCGTGGGAACGATACTCTACTCACTACTTTATTACTTGACGATCACGTGTACTTGCGTGAGAGTTTTTAGTCGCAACAAGTTTTTGGCGCCGTTGCCGGGGACTTGGAAATTAGCTACTTGACTGAATTGAACTTTTATTAGTTATTTATTCAAGTTTTAATTTTCAGTTTATCTTGTTTGTGTTAACACAGGCTCTTCTCTTGAATGCGGAGGAGTAGAAGCACAAACAATCTCCTTCCTCTTGATCCTGAAATTGAACGAACACTTCAC
The DNA here is from genome assembly GCF_001879085.1 of Nicotiana attenuata. Classification (NCBI taxonomy): domain Eukaryota; kingdom Viridiplantae; phylum Streptophyta; class Magnoliopsida; order Solanales; family Solanaceae; genus Nicotiana; species Nicotiana attenuata. Next base: position 898,191 of record NW_017670238.1, read on the forward strand.
AGAGTGAGGAGGGAAGTTAAAGCTAGAACTAGAATTGAAAGAGGGTTGGACATCGTAGTTCAACCATAGCCAATAGAGATGGAAAGTAATGAAGAGCGCGCAGTGATTGAAGCCGCAAGGCCCAGTCTTGCTAATATGACTCAGGCTATTGTGAAGCCTGATATCACAGGGCACTTTGAACTCAAACAATACATGGTGCAGTTGATCCAGTCCACAGGGCAATATGTGGGTCTATCTCATGAAGACCCGCAGAGGCACATTCAGAATTTCTTGGAAATTACGGACACTTAGAATTATCCGAACGTTTCCAATGACTATGTCAGGCTGACACTTTTCCCCTTTTCAGTGCTGGGGGAGGCTAAGGAATGGTTACAGAAGGAGCCCGCGAACTCAATCCGCACTTGGGATGATCTAGCAAGGAAATTCTTAATCAAGCTTTTTCTCACTAAGAAGACAAAGTCATTGAAGAGTCAGATTCTTGGGTTCGAACAAGGAGATAGCGAGACACCTCGTCAAGCATGGGAAAGATACAAGAAGCTACTCAGAGACTGTCCACATCATTGTCAGACGGATGAGGTATTGGGTCACACTTTTGTTGATGGGCTAGATGATGCATCAAAGATGAATCTTGATTCAGCTTGTGGGCGTAGTTGCATGGCAAAACCGTACAGTGAAATCCAACTCTTGCTAAATAACTTCACTGCTAATGATCATATTTGGCAAGGTGATGGTGATTCACGAAGGGAAATTAAACAGAAAGCAGCCGGGTTGATTGAGGTTGATGACTTTTCAGCCATGAGAGCCGATATAGCAAAACTGGCAAATCAGATGAATAGAATGACAATGCAGCAAACACAACCGATGCAACATGTACAACAAATTTGCTGCGAACTATGTGGCGACAATCATATGAGTAACATGTGCCCCACGAATCCTGAATCCATATACTATGTGGGCCAACAGAGCAGAGGTCCCATGAATCAGCATACACAATATGGGAACACTTACAATCCAAATTGGAAGAATCATCCCAACTTCTCATGGGGTGGAAATCAGCCGAATCAGAATCATTATAGATCCCAAGGAAATTTCAATCAACCTCAGAAGCCACCCCAATAAATGGAAGAGAGTACAAATGATTTGCTAAAGAAGTTGTTGCTTGACAATCAACAGCTCAGGACCGATTTCAGAAATCTTGAGAGGAAAATGGGGCAGTTAGCAACAAGTCAAAATACTAGACCTGCAGGCGCTCTCCCCAGTGATACAGAGAAGAACCCTCAAGTGAATGCAGTTACACTCAGAAACGGGAGGGAACTAGAGGAAGTGCCAAAGAAAAGAAAAGATAAGCCCATACCTGAGGGAGAGTTGATTCCTAAGGCGACACACGAATCAAAGAATAAGGATGCAATTCCAGAGCCAGTGGAGGCTGCAAGGCCACCACCACCTTTCCCCAGAGATTGCAGAAAAAGAATGATGATCGCATGTTCAGCAAATTTCTCTCTATGTTGAGCCAGGTTCAATTAAATATTCCACTCGTTGATGTACTTCGTGAAATTCCAAAGTATGCTAAGTACATAAAAGATATAGTGGCTCACAAAAGAAGATTGACTGAATTTGAGACAGTTGCACTTACTGAGGAGTGCACTTCAAGGGTCCAAAACATGCTCCATCAAAAGCTTAAGGATCCTGGCAGCTTCACCATCCCGGTGCGAATTGGTAATATTTATGTGGGTCGTGCTCTTTGCAACTTGGGGGAGAGCATGAATCTGATGCCCTTATCCTTGTTCAAGCAATTGGGTCTGGGAGCTCCAAGACCAACTACTGTGATGTTGTAGCTGGCTGATAGGTCGATAGCACACCCTGAGGAGGTGATTGAAGATGTGTTGCTGCAAATTGGAAAATTTATCTTCCTTGCGGACTTCATTATCCTAGATTATGAGGCTGATGAACTGGTTCCAATCATATTGGGGCGACCTCTTTTGGCTACTGGTGATGCAATTATTAAAGTGAGAGAGGCAAAAATGATTTTGAGGGTGGATGACGAGGAAGCAGTCTTTAATGTCTACAAAGCAATCCAACTGTAACGACCCGACCGGTCGTTTTGAACTTTTGCACTTTGATCGCCAGTTCTCAGGCATGATTTGCCCCGTGTTATGTATTATGACTAACGTAGATCGTTGGTTTTTGTTTTCAGGAAGATTTGGAATGAATTCGAAAGAACAGTTTCAGTTGAAAGCTTTGAATTTGAAGGGTTTAACCGAGAGTTGACTTATCTGTATATGAGCTCGGATCGGAGTTTTTATGATTTGGTTAGCTTCGTTAGGTGATTTGTGACTTAGGAGTGTGATCGGAAGTGATTTTGGAGGTCCGGTGTAGAATTAGGCTTGAATTGGCGAAGTTAATATTTTGGCGAATTTCGGTTGATAGGTGAGATTTTGATCCGAGGGTCGCAATGGAATTCCGAGAGTTGTTGTAGCTTCATTAAGTGATTTGGGATGTGTGTGTAAAGTTTCAGGTCATTCGGACGTCGTTTGGTTGGGTTTTTGATCGAGTGCGTGTTTCGGAAGTTTTGGAAGAACTTAGGCTTGAATTCGAGGTAATTTGATGGTTTTGGTGCTGTTTCAGGTGTTTTAATGATTGGAACAAGTTTGAATGGTGTAATAGGAGGTGTTGATTCTTTTGGTTGAGGTCCCGGGGGCACCAAAGTGATTTTGGATGGCCATCGGGATGAATTTTGGACTTATGAGATTGCTGGTGTATTTGGCTTCTGGTATTTCCGCATCTGCAGAAAAGGAACCACAGATGTGGTTGCGCAGGTGCGTTAAGGGAGTCGCAGGTGCGAATTTTGGGTCATTGAGGACTTCCGCAGAAGCGGATGGTCGTCCGCATATGCGGCGTCCGCAGAAGCGGATATAGACCGCAGAAGCGGTCCAGGCGGTTAAGTAGAAGTCCGCAGAAGCGGTTGAATTGCGCAGAAGCGGAAATTGCAGATGCGGTGTATGGGCCGCAGAAGCGAAAAGGCCTGGACGAAAAAAGGGTTTTAAGGTTTCATTTTGTTCCGCGAGCTAAGGTATTTTTCCACCATGTTTGAACAACCTTGAGAGCTTTTGGCCGGGAATTGAAGGTGATTTCGACCGGGTGTGATTGGAGGTAAGTTCTATGACCTAAATTCATGATTTAATGGAATAATTAACCTAGAAATTCAAGGAAAATTCATCAAAAAGGGAGAAAAGCTAGGGCTTGGAAATTGGTATTTTTAAAAGGGGATTTGATGGGTCATTTGGGCTCGGATTTGGGAGTTTTTGGTATGTATAGACTCGTGGAGAGATAAGGAAACCGATGATGTTAAAATTTCAGATTTTCGAGAAGTGGGCCCAGGGCTCGGATTTTACAAATTTCGTGAATTTTGATATCTTTCGAGTCTTTTTGATTGGGTTATGTTCCCTTAGCCTATTATAACGTATTCGTTGTTGTTTTGATCAGATTCGTCGCGCGAGGAGGCCGATTTGAGAGGCAAGGGCATAGCAAGCTAGAGCTTGGCCGGCGTGAGCTAAGTAATGATTGTAAATACTATCCCGAGGGTTTGAAACCCCGGATCACACATCGTTGTGTTACTTTGAGGTGACTTACACGCTAAATGACGAGCGTGGGGTAGAGCACCCTGGGGATTGTGACCTAGTCCTTCCCGAATGACAATTTTAATGAGTAATTGATAGTTAATTGTTCGATGTTATTATACCTTGGGTTGTATGCCATGTTTGGGGCTTTGTGCCGACTTGCTGAGACCCTTAGGGGCATTTGACTGATTTTCCTCACTCTACTTGTTGAAAGTATATCCTCAGTCATGTTTTTATCTTTTTATTTCTCAAACCTTGCTCTATCATTATATTCTTAAAAAATGCGGAAAATTGTTTGGGCTGAGTTCCCTATTTTACTGATATAGACCGAGGGTCTGAGTGTGAGAGTGATGATCGAGATAGACTGAGAGTCTGATGGTGATGTTAATGACTGAGAGAGGTCGAGGGCCTAGTTGTGAGGATTATATATCTATGGATCGGGCTGCACGCCGCA
>NW_017670238.1:902286-1042061 GCF_001879085.1 Nicotiana attenuata
GATAATCTTAATGATAATATCAACCCTGTCAATCAACAATCCAGATAAAACTTAATTATTTATTTTAAGCCAAGAACGCAACACATTGTTACTACCCGTGACCCTGGAATATTCTCTCCTACTGACTGTTATTTCGAAATTGCTATTTGTTTGGTTGATTATTCTAGTTAATTCATTTATATTTTAGGTAGTAAATTGTAGACTTCTATATTTGTGAAAAATCTTTGGATCGATAAGTTAATTGAGTTTGAATCAGTAATGTTAATCACAAGTTCGTGGAACGATACTCTTACTCACTACTTTATTACTTGACGATCACGTGACTTGCGTAGTTTTTAGTCGCAACAAGTTTTTGGCGCCGTTGCCGGGGACTTAGAATTAGCTACTTGACTGAATTGACTTTTATTAGTTATTTATTCAAGTTTTAATTTTCAGTTTACTTGTTTGTGTTAACACAGGCTCTTCTCTTGAATGCGGAGGAGTAGAAACAAAAACAATCTCCTTCCTCTTGATCCTGAAATTGAAGAACACTTCACAGAGTGAGGAAGGGAAGTTAAAGCTAGAACTAGAATTGAAAGAGGTTGGACATCGTAGTTCAACCAAGCCAATAGAGATGGAAAGTAATGAAGAGCGCGCAGTGATTGAAGCCGCAAGGCCAGTCTTGCTAATATGACTCAGGCTATTGTGAAGCCTGATTACACAGGGCACTTTGAACTCAAACAATACATGTGCATGATCCAGTCCACAGGGCAATATGTGGGTCTATCTCATGAAGAACCCGCAGAGGCACATTCAGAATTTCTTGGAAATTACGGACACTTAGAATTATCCGAACGTTTCCAAGACTTTTCAGGCTGACACTTTCCCCTTTTCAGTGCTGGGAAGCTGAAGGAATGGTTCAGAAGGAGCTGCGAACTCAATCCGCACTTGGGATGATCTAGCAAGGAAATTCTTAATCAAGCTTTTTCCCACTAAGAAGACAAAGTTCATTGAAGAGTCAGATTCTTGGGTTCGAACAAGGAGATGCGAGACACTCGTCAAGCATGGGAAAGATACAAGAAGCTACTCAGAGACTGTCCACATCATTGTCAGACGACGAGAGTATTGGGTCACACTTTGTTGATGGGCTAGATGATGCATCAAAGATGAATCTTGATTCAGCTTGTGGGCGTAGTTGCATGGCAACCGTACAGTGAAATCCACTCTTGCTAATAACTTCACTGCTAATGATCATAATTGGCAAGGTGATGGTGATTCACGAAAGGAATTAAGCAGAAAGCAGCCGGGTTGATGAGTTGATGACTTTTCAGCCATGAGAGCCGATATAGCAAATAGAAAATCAGATGAATAGAATGACAATGCGAGCAAAACACAACCGATGACAACATGTACAACAAATATTCTGCGAACTATGTGGCGACAATCATATGAGTAACATGTGCCCCACGAATCCTGAATCCATATACTATGTGGGGCAACAAGCAGAGTCCATGGATCAGCATGCACAATATGGGAACACTTACAATCCAAATTGAAGAATCATCCCAACTTCTCATGGGGTGGAAATCAGCCGAATCAGAATCATTATAGATCCCAAGGAAATTTCAATCAACCTCAGAAGCCACCCAACAAATGGAAGAGAGTACAAATGATTTGCTATAGAAGTTGTTGCTTGACAATCAACAGCTCAGGACCGATTTTCAAGAAATCTTGAGAGGAAAATGGGGCAGTTAGCAACAAGTCAAAATACTGACCTGCAGGCGCTCTCCCCAGTGATACAGAGAAGAACCCTCAAGTGAAGCAGTTACACTCAGAAACGGGAGGGACTAGAGGAAGTGCCAAAGAAAAGAAAAGAAAGCCCATACCTGAGGGAGAGTTGATTCCTAAGGCGACACACGAATCAAAGAATAAGGATGCAATTCCAGAGCCAGTGGAGGCTGCAAGGCCACCACCACCTTTCCCCCAGAGATTGCAGAAAAAGAATGATGATCGCATGTTCAGAAATTTCTCTCTATGTTGAGCTAGGTTCAATTAAATATTCCACTCGTTGATGTACTTCGTGAAATTCCAAAGTATGCAGATACATAAAAGATATAGTGGCTCACAAAAGAAGATTGACTGAATTTGAGACAGTTGCACTTACTGAGGATGCACTTCAAGGGTCCAAAACAAGCTCCTCAAAGCTTAAGGATCCTGGCAGCTTCACCATCCCGGTGCGAATTGGTAATATTGATGTGGGATCGTGCTCTTTGTGATTTGGGGGCGAGCATAAATCCGATGCCTTATCCTTGTTCAAGCAATTGGGTCTGGGAGCTCCAAGACCAACTACTATGATGTTGTAGCTGGCTAATAGGTCGATAGCACACCCTGAGGGGGGTGATTGAAGATGTGTTGCTGCAAATTGGAAAATTTATCTTCCCTGCGTGACTTCATTATCCTAGATTATGAGGCGATGAACTGGTCCAATCATATTGGGTCGACCTCTCTTGGCTACTGCGATGCATATTTAAAGTGAGAGGGAAAAATGATTTTGAGGGTGGATGATGAGGAAGCAGTCTTTAATGTCTACAAGGCAATCAACTTCCCGCCACTATGGGAGCTCTCTCAATGGTAATCTGTTGTTGAGGCGGATGAGCAAATTCTTGACACGAGTTATATCTAGACGATTCTCTAGAGAAAGCACTTATGTTGTCGATAGCCTAGGGATTGATGATGAGGTTGAGGAAATAATGCTTATCCTAGATACATCTTGTGCTTACATGCAGGGGATACACCCCTTTGAGCCCCTGAATAGTCCAGATGGGCCTCCTCCAAAGCCATCAATTGAAGGCTCCAAAATTGGAGCTAAAACCCCTGCCCCTCACCTTCAATATGCTTATTTGGGTGATTCTACACTTTATACTATTATGTTTCTTCTGACTTGTCTAAATTGCAGGAAGAGAAGTGTTTGGAGTGTTGCGTGAGCACAAGCGAGCACTTGGGTGGACAATGTCTGACATTAAGGGCATTAGTCCAGCTTTTTGCATGCATAAAATCCTCATGGAGGATGGACACAAGCCAAGTGTAGAGCAACAACGCCACTAAATCCAATCATGAAAGAGTGGTAAGAAAGAAGTGATTAAGTGGCTTGATGCAGGTATTGTATTCCAATCTCGGATAGCAAATGGGTAAGCCCCGTTCAACGTGTACCTAAGAAAGGGGGGATGACTGTAGTGGTTAATGAAAATAATGACTTAATTCCCACAAGAACTGTCACTGGGTGGAGGATTTGCATAGATTATAGAAAATTGAAGCAATCCACCCGCAAGGATCACTTTCCCCTCCCCTTTTTGACAAATGCTTGATGATTAGCTGGCCAGGAATACTATCTTTTTTCTTAGATGGTTATTCGGGGTACAATAAGATTGCTATAGCCCCAGAGGACCAAGAGAAAACCACATTTACGTGTCCCTATGGCACGTATGCGTTCAAAAGAATGCCATTTGGTCTCTGTAATGCACCTGCGACTTTTCAAAGGTGCTTGATAGCTATTTTTACTGACATGGTTGAAAGATTTGTGGAAGTGTTCATGGATGATTTTTCTGTGTTTGGATGTCTTTTGATAATGTTCTGAGAATCTTGATAAAGTCTTGCTAGTGTGAAGAAACGAACTTGGTATTGAACTGGGAAAAGTGTCATTTCATGGTACGTAAAGGTATAGTTGGGACACAAAGTGTCCAAAACGCGGATTGCAGGTAGACAAGCAAAGGTGGAGCTTTGAAAAATTCCCCTCCAACATCAGTCAAGCATTCGCAGTTCTTGGGCCATGCAGGTTTTATCGTCGTTTCATTAAATTTTTTCGAAAATTTCTCTCCCTTTGTGCAGGCTGCTTGAGAAAAGATGTCTCCTTCAAATTTGATGATGCCTGTCTGAAAGCATTTGAGGAGCTGAAGGAAGGTTAGTGACTGCACCAATTATCATTGCTCCGGATTGGAGCAGCCATTTGAGTTGATGTGCGATGCGAGTGACATAGCTTTGGAGCTGTTTTGGGCAAAGGAGAAATAAAATCTCTCACTCCATCTACTGTGCGGGCAAAATCTGAATCCAAGCCCAATGAACTACACAGTTACTGAAAAAGAGTTGCTTGCAGTGGTGTGGCCTTTGACAAATTCAGATCCTATCTAGTGGGGACCAAAGTCATCTTCTACACAGATCATTCAGCTATCAGATACTTGTTTGAGAAGAAAGACGCCAAGCCGAGGCTGATTCGTTAGGTCCTCTCTTGCAAGAGTTTTGACTTAAGAGATCCGAGATCGAAAAGGGACAGAGAATCAAGTGGCTGATCACTTGTCCAGATTAGAAAATCGAACATGTAGCTGAAAGGAGGTCAATCAAAAGAAACATTTCCTGATGAGCAGTTATTGGAAATTACCTCAAGCGGATCCCCGTGGTATGCAGATTATGTGAATTTTATTGCAAGTGGGGTGACACCACCAAAATTGACACCCGATAATAGAAGAAGGTTCCTACATGATGTGAGGCTCTACATGTGGGATGAGCCATTCTTATACAGGCTATGTGCAGATCAGTTGGTGCGAAGAATGTGTTCTGAGGAAGAGATGAATGCCATACTACATGACTGTCACGTTTCGCCATACGGAGGTCATCATGGTGGGGTTAGAACCGCCCAAAAAGTTCTACAATCAGGTTTCTATTGGCCAAAATTGTTTAAGGATGAACATGCCTTTGTTAAAAAGTGTGACAGATGCCAAAGAACTGGAACAATCACGAAGAAGCACGAGATGCCGCTGCAAATATTCTGGTAGTGGAGCTTTTTGATGTTTGGGGGATTGTTTTATGGGACCGTTCCATACTCTAATTTTCCCCGATTACTCGTAAATGGGTCATAGGTACATCTTGGTGGCGGTCGACTATGTTTCTAAGTGGGTGGAGGCCATTGCTCTTCCCACCAATGATGCAAAGGTTGTGGTAAGCTTTGTCAAGAAGCACATCTTCACACGCTTTGGAACTCAAGAGTGTTGATAAGTGACGGAGGAACGCACTTCTGCAACAAATTGCTGAATAATGTCCTTGCAAAATATGGAGTTAAGAACAAGGTTTCCACGGCCTATCACCCCCAAACGAGCGGTCAAGTGGAAGTTTCAAATAGAGAAGTAAAGCAGATTCTGGAGAAAACAGTGAGTGGAAATAGAAAGGACTGGGCCGGGAAGCTAGATGACGCATTATGGACATATCGAACTGCATACACATAGGTACTTCTCTGTATAAATTCGTTTATGGGAAGGCGTGTCACTTGCCCGTCGAGCTTGAACACAAAGCCCATTGGGCAATTAAAAAGTTGAATATGGATATGGACTTAGCTGGTGAGAAGAGGTTGCTGCAACTCAACGAGCTTGACGAGTTTCGATTGCACGCATATGAAAATGCCAAATTGTATAAAGAAAAGACTAAGAGGTGGCATGACAAACAAATCCAACATCGAGAGTTTGAGCCGGGGCAAGAAGTTCTTTTGTTCAATTCGAGGTTGAAGCTTTTTCCCGGAAAGCTTAAGTCTCATTGGGTAGGTCCTTTTGTTGTGGTAAGAGTGAGGCCTCATGGAGCTGTGGAATTGCGTGATACGAGCTCGAGTGGTACCTTCTTGGTTAATGGCCAGAGAATAAAACATTATTGGGGTGGTGACACTGCACGTCACAAGACCTCGGTGGACTTGGCCGATGCTTAAAAAGGTGTTGAGTCGTGCCGCGACGTTAAATCAGGCGCTCGTTGGGAGGCAACCCAATTTTTACTGTTTTCGTAGCGTAGTTTTTTTGTTCACTCTTAGTTAAAGTAGACTAACATTTTTTTGTTTTGTTTTGTTGTATAAAATATTAGGTGGGGATGGTGGAGTGTGCGTGAATTATGTATTGAGGGCTCGGGTAGTTTATCCAAAAAAAAAGAGAGCAGAAATTAGCGAATTCAACGCCCAGCCTAGCGCCCCATGCTGGCTGGGACGCAATTTCCAGTAGCAAAATAATTCCAACGCCAGCCCCAGCGTGGGGCGCTGGGCTGGCCGGTCACAGGTAAGGATTTTTTAATTTTTTATTTTTTGTTTTCTTTTGTTTAATTAAATCCCAAACCCAAATAACCTAACCCAATTACCCATATACACTCACAACCTAACCCATACCCAACTATCCAAACCCATTCCCACTTAGATTAAAATAACTAAAACCTCAAAACAAAACCCCCCCTCAAAAACGCCCAGCGTTCTGCCCGTACTTCCCCTTCGATTTTTTTTTGGTTTTTTTGTTTTGCATTCTCTCAAGTTCTCCAATTCTTCAACTTTCTCTTGCTCAAGTTACTCTCAAGCCTCAAAGGTATGCTCCTCTTGTTCTCTTTTCTTGTATTTTGAATTTTTTTTTGTGTAAGTTTAGTCTTCTTCCTCAAACAACCCCAAAAAATCCCATGGTTTGTATTGATATATCTTGTTGAATATGGTGGTCTTAAGATGAACGAAAATTTGGTGCAATAATTTGGTTGTGATTGTGCTTGAAGTAGTAAACTATAATTCCCTCTACTTCATGTAAATTTGGGAGGTCCACCTTGTTCCACCATTGTTGAAATAAGAGAGCAAAATTGATGCCCAAAAGGTGTTTGCTAAAATGCCTAAGCGAGTAAATTTGCACACTGGTGAAGTCTAAGTAGCCGAGTGTAGTTGTATTTGAGTTTGGGCGAAGTGTGGGGTGTTTGGAGGTATTGTATGTTGTTGTAAATGTTTGTAATTCATAGTTAGTGTACTAACTAGTGTAGTAATGTAGACCTTAGCTTTGTTATGCTTTCACCATAGTTAAGTTACGGGCATGTTAGCCTACTTGAATTGAATGGCATAGGGAAGTCTTGAGTACCTATAGCCTTGTGATGGCACATTGATGCATGTTGAGTCAATATTGTGATTCGATTATGCATAGCCTTCGATTTTAAGTGTGGGGTTCTCCTTGCCCCTCACAATGACCCTAGGCGAAACTTTCTTGATTCACTCTCATCTTTGTGTTTGTCTTATGTAGGTTGCTATGGCTCGTGACAGTGCCGCTAAAGGAAAAAGGGTGGGGAAGTCCTCCACTACCTCCCCCCCTCCAAAGAAACGCAAGCAATGTGAGAGCTCTTCCCGACAAGCCAAGGGAAAGCAAGTGGCTAGCGGGTCTACTAAGCAATCAAGGCCTCGGTTGGAATTTTTACATGATGACGCCAAGAAATGGCATGATACTTTTGTTCCATACGGGAGATATGTGTCTGAGATGGGGATAAATGTTAAGGCTTTAGAACGAAGCTTCCCCGATGTACTTGCTACATTGATCGACAAGAAGATGGGTAAGTTCCTTGAATGTCCGGGTCCGGCAAATCTCAGCATGGTCCGAGAACTATATGCAAACTGGAGCACTAGAGCTAATGAGTCGTGCGTCAGAGGAAAGACCATTCCAATGCATAGGGAGGCTTTGTGTCGTTTTTTGGGAGTTGATAACCCGAACCCGCGACGGCTTATAAAGTTTGTCAAAAGCCCCTGATACCAAGCAATACGTCACACACTTTGTGGTGTTGATTCCAATGCCACATGGACGCAGACTAAGGGGGATATTCACCTTGAAATGCTTAGGTTTGACTTCAACAAGACGGCTAAAGTTTGGCAGAACTTCGTGCAAGCTAGACTAATGCCTGTGGAGCATAATAGTGAGTGCACTCGAGCTCGAGTGTGCTTAATTTACTTCTTGATGACCGGGCGCCCCATAAATGTAGGTGATCTCATGCTTGGGGAGATGCCTCGAACCCGTTTTGGAGGGAGGATCAAGAGGTTCTTTTATGGCAACATCCTAACACAGTACATGCTATCCTTTGAAGTACCGGAATACCCAGGTTATGATGAGGTGGTGGAGGCCTCCACGACATTACTAGACATCACATCCTTGATAGAGTCCACATCCAAGCTCACCCAAGCCGCAAGGAATGAGAGGGATGAAAATTTTAACAGGTATCTCTACAAAACTGTCAATGTGATTATGCGCAGGCTAGGGGTGTCAGAGGAGGAGCGCACACAATTGCGTAATGAGCTCTCCAGTTCGTCCAAGGAGATGTTGGGCATAGCACCGGGTAGTCCTATTCATCCCTCTGAGGATGAAAACACTCGCAAGGGGTCTGATGATGAGGATGCGGATGAAGATGAAGTTACGGGGCCCATGGCTTTGGTACCCTTAGGAGATGATGATGAGCCCATTGCTACAGCTGGTGGGCATCCTGAGAGGGCAGTCTCCGACTAGCAGGGAGTTCCTTCTTTCCACCTTACTCTATTTTTGAATTTATTATGCATCGGGGACTATGCATTGTATAAGTGTGGGGTGGGAGAATACTCTTTGAGCTGTAGTTGTATAATTTTTTTTTAGTTTAGTTCAAGATTAACATAGCTTAATTTAGCTAGATTATAAATTTAAAAAAAAAGAAAATTTGACGAAAAAAAATCATAAAAAGCTTGGACTTTTCCCGACGATGGATCTGTTGGACAATTTTCTTGATGGATTAAAGTCCGATTAAAAATACCAAAAATATATTTTTTATTTTTTAGGTAGTTAGGTAGTATCCCTTGGTTTTTCTTTCGGCACCAGTTCTTTTCCAAGGGTGTAGCTCGAACCGGGTATTCTAGTTTAATTTTTTATTATTATTATTTTCTTTCTTAGGAGTAGAAAAAGGGAAATTGAGGTGCTTTGAGATACCTTTTGACATGGTTGATGTTGACAATTTAAGTTATGGCATGCGCTCTGTCTTTCTGCATATATTATTTAAATTGTAATGCCCAAGTAAAGTAAGTAGCCTACTCTTTGATGCCTTTTTCTCAGTTGATTGACTTGTATGCTACCTAGTGCATTGTTGCTTAAAAATTCTCAACTTGCTAGCTTGCTTGACTTGAGAGTTGCACAGAACCATCTTGAGTGAGTCAAGAGCCATGTGTGTGTAAGGATTTTTGATACTCTATGCTATCATATGTAGTCTAGAACTTGCCCCGTGTGGTAATCAACGCGAAATCATTAAGTTATGCTAGTCTAGGAGATGATGTAGGCGTTTCTTGCTTGACCATGAAGGTGCTTGTCACTTATAAATAAAATTTTCTCATTGCTAGCCCTTTGAGCCTATAGACCGTTTCCTTGGCACCCACATTACAAGCCATACTCCTACTTTGTTCTTGATTTGAGAATGTTGAACCTTTACCTCCTAAGGCACTTAGTTGCTAAAAGAAGTAAGGGGAGAGATTTGGGAGTTACTTTCGAGTGGAACCATGGAAGGTCCCTTAAGGAGCACTAAGATTGTGAATAAAAGTCACTAGCTTGAGAACTTCAATGCATGGAGTGTGTGTAGAAAAGAAAAAAAAATGCAAGAAAAAGCAAATAAAAGTTCAAATAATGTGAAAAGATACACACCTCTTAATATTTTTTCTTCATTCATGCTAGTGAATCCATAGAGGTGCTTAATTGGAAAAAAGAAAAGAAAGGGGGCTATGTTATATATGGTGTATGACAAGTGAATGGGTTGAGAAGAAATTGAGCTTGATTTTCGAGTGTAGTGTACTAAAGTGCTTAGGAAGGTTAGTCACTATTCCTAAATATTTCCTACCCGTCCCGTAGCCTACATTACAACCTTAAAGTCCTAATTGATCCTAGATTTGGCTAGCTTAGATTAGTAGAGATATACACTACAGGCAAGCTTATGGTACGACCACGGGATGCACATGAATTCTTTGTGAGAGTGAGTGAATGTTGTTCAATTGTGTGATGTCCTTAATTTATGTTCAATGACATATTTAAATGTGTGGACTACTTTGATAATCACTCTTTGGTTTGTGGTGAGGGCACTTGGTCTCATGATGGATTGGTGATGTTGTACTCTTTCTTTTGTTGGATGAGTGTGTAAGTTGAGGATACTTAGTGTAACGAGTCATCTCTTGAGGTAAAGTGTTTGTGGAGAGGTTGCTTGATTTGGTTGAATAGTATTGTATATACTTGGGCTAATTTGAAAACGGGAAGAATGTGAAATTTGCGTGTTCATACTTAATTGCCGATAGCGATCATAGTCCAAAGGTAGAGTGTTTGATTGAATTAATTGTGAAGTGCTCTTTCATAGTGATAAGTATGTTTTGGGGGATTGATTTAGTTCCATTGCTCGAGGACGATCAAGAGTCTAAGTGTGGGGTGTTGATAATCGACATAAAGTATGTATATTTTGATATATATCGCCTCGCATTTTGCTCTTGTTTCGATGATTTGAGATGTTTAATATGATGATTTGTGCTAAATTATGGTGTTTCTATGTGTAGGAATCATTCGGATGCAATTTGGGACGAAAGGGTGCGAATTGGAGCGAAATCGGAGCAAAAATGCAAAAAGCCAATTTTGAGGGCCACAACTAGCGTGGGGCGCTCGCTGTGGCCCAGTTTCCAGTAGTTAATTATTTTGAGCGCCAGGGCCAGCACCCCACGCTACCCTGGACGCTCGGATCGCTAGAGTGTCCTATTCCGACTTGGACTCGGTTATTTTCACCCCAAGACGCCTCCAATTGATATAAAAGCCATCCTAAAACCTATATTGAGGGGAGAACGTGATTTTGGAGAGAAAACAAAGGCACAAAACACTTGGAAGCACGGATTTGAGCAATTCTTCCATCCCTTTTCTAGTACTCATTGATTTTATGCTTGAAAACATTATTTTTGATGATTGTATGAACATGAGTGGCTAAGAACCCTATTGTTCTAGGGTCATGGGTAAAACATGAATGTTGTTTTTCGGAGTTTAATTTGACGAAGTTGATTTTATCATATTGGGTTATTTATTTAATTCTGTTTTTAATTATTTTGCTGAGTAGCTAACAGTGAAATACTATCCACGAATCTATAGTTGAACTCGAAAGTGGGAACTCTAAATTGCGTATAGAATCAAATAGAGCAAGTTCTTGAACTTGGCATCGGGGAACGGATTCGCAATTAGGATAGAAATATACCTAATTGCCTTGCTTGGTTGAAATACAGGAATTATAAATGCATTCTTGTTAATCTTGATTCCATAGACATATAGGCATTAAGTTAACTTGAATAGGCGAGTAAGGACATGACAGATTCTTATGAGTAATATCAACCCTGTCAATCAACAATCCAGATAAATCAATTAGTTATTTTAAGCCAAGAACGCAACATGATTGTTATCTAGCCCGTGACCCTGAAATATTCTCTCCTACTGATTGTTATTCGAAATTGCTATTTGTTTGGTTGATTATTCTAGTTATTTCATTAATTGATATTTTTAGGTAGTAAATTAGTGACGACTATATTTTGTGAAAAATATCTTGGATCGATAAGGTAATTGAGTTTGAATCTGTCAATAGTTAATCACAAGTCTTCGTGGGAACAATACTCTACTCACTACTTTATTACTTGACGATCACGTGCACTTGCGTGAGTGTTTTTGGTCGCAACAAATTTTCTCCTCATGTTATACATAGCGTAAGTTTTCTCAATAATGAGGGAAGCCGCTCGGCGCTTAAGTTCTTTTTTGAGTTGAGCTACCTCGGCAGAAAGGCTTTCCCGGGCGGACCTAACTGATCTGAAGCTAACACCAAGGTCGCAGACAGTTGAACTATAGAGCCCATTATGCTCGATAGTTTTCTTGTAATTCTCTTCCAACTGGGCATGTTTCGCCCCTATAGCAGCAAGCTCTTCGATTTTTGACTTCAAGGATGCCTCTAAGCCAGTCATTTTTTTAGCAGTGGAAGCCTCGTGCTCGGTTGCAGCAAGAACAACGTCATGGACTTATGCCCATTTGGCCTTAGCTTCGTCAAATCTAACCCCCAGGGGCTAATTTCTTGGCTAAGGGTTATCACCTCTTGCTCACTTTGCTACAAAGGAGCCTCCAATATAACAACCTCGGCAGCTTTGGCTTCCAATTCCGAGAGTCGAATGACACTTTACTCACGCTCTGCCAAAAGCTGATCCCGAGCGAAAGTAAGTTCTCCTTTTCATGAATCACCCTTTGAAGGCCCTCAGAAGAAAGAAAGTTGGCCTACAAAACAAGAAAGATGAAACTCATAAAACGGAAGAAATAACAAAGGAAGAAAGGAGCGTACCACTGCGGTATTGTGCATGGTGTTATTCAACAGGCACTCTCCCGAGAGTGCCCTTACCTTCTCCCAATCCTTCTCTGAAGCCAAAGGCTTCAGATAATTAGCAAGCTCCACCGGTCGGGAAAGCAGCTTGCATTCGGTAGAAACCGAAAGGGTAAATTCCTCCTCCGATGGGGATCTTCAGAAGGAGCAGCATAATTTTGCCCCAAGTTCCCATGAACTGGGATTGGGGAGGAGGAACATCTCCTTCGTGATCAGATGCCGCCGGTGGAGATGATATAGCGATTGCTGGTGGAAGAGTGGATGAAGATGGAAATGATGTAGCAATTGCTGGTGTTGGTGAAGATGGAAATGAAGCTGATGGAGTTGAAGAACAAAAAGCCGCTGCATCAAATACAATGCTAGTTGTTGGATGCTCGCCAACCAAAGACGGCAGGGACTCCACACTCAGCCCTGCGGTACCGGGCATAACAATTGGGGCCGGAAAACGGGAATTGGCATTTTCCACTAAATAAAATTTCCCCTAAATTGTCGAGGTATCGTCCTCAGTTGGTGTAATGAACCCAACAGATTGATCATTCTGTTGAGTTGACATTGAACATCGCTTTCTGTGTAGAGAAGCCCCATCATCACTGCCTTCTCCATCATCGTCAATCATCACGGTATCTATGACCGGTCCTGGAGGAGGGCTAGTGATCACAAATTCCGAAGATGACATAGGGCAATAGTCTTCTCCCTCTTATTCTTTTCCCTGTCCACAGAAGAACGCCATTTTTTGGTTGTTTATTCTCCGACCGGGGACTTTCTAATAACACACTTGTGCCTGAAGCAGGTTCGGAGACACCTGCTTGAGTAAGCGCCTCCTGAAGCAGCCTTGCTGCATCAGCAGGATCAGTCAAAACATCCTTCTCGGGGAAACAATTGAGCGCGCAAGTAGACCTGATTTCAAGAAAAAGATAGAAGGGGTTAGTCAAGTAGACCTGATTTCAAGAAAAAGATAGAAGGTCTTCTACCCATATTTAGGGGCTAGTTCTTTCAACAAACGAGTTTCGGGTGTTGTAATGTCCAAAATCTTCTGAACCTACCGGTCCAAATCTTTGACCGCCTCTGGGATCCATCAAGTTGCTAAAACATGCGAAAGGTAAAAAACCAATACGACTACAGAAGGGTATTTAGTAAAAATATCAAACAAAGATCTTACGAGTGCAGTTTCAAGCAGCCATAAATGATGATGCTGTTATTGGAATGATGTTGTTAGTGGCGACTACAACGAACCGTTCCATCCACCCATGATCGTTGTCACCATCCATGCTAGTCAACAGAGCATGGTGGCACGTTTGCAGAGGTTTATCATTCCCCCACAGAAGATCTTGGGAGAGTAGAAAGAAAGTATATGAGCTAAGGTTAGCTCTTCTCCAGTTTCCTAGCACAAACGTCGAAGGTAGGCGGCCGGCCTCCACACAGATTGACTTACTTGTGCCAAACACACTTGATAACGGAGGCAAAATTCCGTAATCACAGAATCAAGCTCTCCGCTCAAAGAAAACGCACCCAAAGTAAAGGGATACATGTAGAAATATGTAAAACCCTCTTTGGGTAGGGTTACTCGCTCTGATAGATCAGGAGCGATAATAGCCAACTAAGGGCATCAACAATCTTCCTTCACAACAGGAATGTTGGAAGGGCTGATTGAAGAATGGTACCTACTGAAAGCCCTTGGGCGAGAACTAGTAGGGAATTTTTCTTCGAAGTCTTTTGCGGTAATAAGACATCTAGGGATGATGGAGCCCACAGTTGGAGGAACAAAATCCTCAGCCTTTTTCGTGTTCTTTGAAGAACTTGTATGCTTGGAGGAAGAAGCCATTATGTGAAAGGAGGAGAAGTTTTTTTTTTTTTTGTATTATGAGAGTTAGAGAAAAGATGAAGAACAAAGATGCAAATCAAAAGCTTGGAAAATTGTGAAGTATAAGGGAAAAGGAGAATGCATATAAGTAGAATTTTGGCGGCCAAATTCAAGGCCATGATTACCTTGTTAAGCGGCAAAAGCTGTGCCGAATCGTGGAATGACGCATGTTCGGGGCATTAAATGCGGAGAGACATGCGTCTAATCAACCGTCAGAAGCCTACCGACGGAATTATAGGAATTTCCGCCAAAAGAGTGTCTACCAACTTCTCGGTAACTCAAAGTTATCTCACGGAAAGCAGGGGGACTATCTGTATATGGTAAAATATGATATGACGCATGGTCATCTAAATGAAGGGCACGTGGAACCCATGACGAGGATGGACGAAGACCGAACACAGATATTTTGCTTGTCACTGGAAGGGATAACATTCATAGAAATGTGTTAAATGTCTTGCGCCCGGTAGCATTTAATAAGGAATATTTTGCAGCATTAAGAGAAATGACCCGTTACAGGGAATTTTGCATTTATGTCCACCGTTACATCTTCATCAATGACCCTCATAATTGACATTAAAGGAGGGCATGATCTTAGAACTCCTTCCCTAGACACAGCTATAAATAGTGAGTAGTTATCATTGTAAGGGACAAATTTTCTGGCAAAGTTATACTACATTCTATACAAAGCGTAATACAGTTTCACTTTCTTATTTTTTATTTCCGAAATTGTCATCTCTGTTGTTTCGTCTATATTTTAAGGCTAAGTATTTCATAATTCTTGACTTATTATATTATTTTCGGGATCAAATTAGTTCACTTGTTTAGAAACCACGTACAAATTCAACTGTACCATTTTACGAGTAAAACCAGGGGTAACACCCAATTTCCCGGTGGGGCGAACGAAGTGAGGGCGTAACTACATGGAATCAGAATCGAAGCCGGGAGCCGCTCGTATTAAAGCCCGGATAGAACACCTGCCCCAGAGCCATAGAGACCATGCCCCCGGACCCGATTCGTATAACGAGGTCTCAGAAAGCGTTACCAAACAATCTCATACGATTAACAGAGGATCGTAATATCCGGGCCCAATCGGATAACACGGCGTAGATCTCGGCCTATATCACCGGTATATCGGTGATGGCGAATAAGAAGATTTTTACCTTACTTAAGATTGTACTTAGGGTAAAACCCCTCTACTGTATAAAGAGAGGGTTTATTATTTAGGAGGGACGTTGTAACACACATGCCAAGGCAATATACATTTATTTTTTTCTGTTTCTAAAAGTTATTCAAAGTTCTTGTTTTGGTTTGTAAGTTCTTCATAAGCATTGGTATGGAACTGAAGGCGAGCTTCTTATTAAGCCTTTAACCGAGCCCGGATTCAGCATCATCAATGGTTTGGGTGTTTATTTTAATTTTTATGCGCTTATCTAACGTCATTAATCACTTGTGTTGAATTAGTCCAGATATTCTTAAACCGCGTATAAATTCAATAATTATCCATTTTTAAGGGTAAACAGTTTGGCGCCCACCGTAGGGCTAAGGATTATAGTGGTAGTTTGATACAAATTTCCATAACACATTATATTTTACACTTGTTCTTTGATATTTTAATTTAGATCTACCTAAGGATGTCAAACTCTCAGTCTGCTCACTTCAATGTTGATGTCGAGTCTGACAATCATGGAGAAAACAACAATATAGCACCTAGCAACAAGGTGCCTCCTACTGATCCCAGCGGAGTACCAGTTGCAGACCCAATCGATGCCAACTCGCATGTAACCATCGACGCCAACCTACCGACCGACCCTGAGAACAGTGTTTGCGGAGGAGCCTGAACAACGACTCGAGGTACGCTCGAAGGTGAAGGCAATGTGATTAATCTACGCGTGATCTTCAAATATTATAAGCTCAACAAGCGGCGATAGCACATATGCAGAACCAAAGACATTCCCTCAGCAGAGTTGGGCCCGAACAACCCCGGGAAAATGCTCGAAGTAATGAGCAAGTCATGGAGAGGCCGGGTGAAGTTGAGCCCGAGACCAACCATGAAATCATTAAGATGCTTGAGGAATTGACAAAGCGGGTGTAATCGGGAGAGAATAAAATTGAGGCCAACGACAAAAATGTAGAGACCTATAACTGTAGAGTTGCTCAAATCCGAGGAACGCCCCTAACATTGAAAGGCTTGGACTCCAAGAAATTTATCCAAAAATGTTTCTTTCCGAGCGCAGCACCGGAGCCAATCCCGAAGAAGTTCCATATGCCCGATATTCTGAAGTATAATGAAACCACAGATCCAAATGAGCACGTGACCTACTACAGGTGTGCCATCAAGGAAAACGACTTAGAAGATGACGAATTCTAGTCGATTTTGCTGAAAACGTTCGAAGAAACCCTGTCAAAAAGAGCAATGATATGGTATCACAACTTACCCTTTAATTTTATTGATTAGTTTGCTATGCTTGCAGATGCCTTGGTAGAAGTGCACGTGGGGGCCATCAGGGCTGAGAACAGAAAATCAGACCTTTTCAAAGTAAATGTCAAGGTATCAAATGGAACGAATAGATCTGCCTCCGGTTGCGAACGATTGGGCCGTTCAGGCGTTCACTCAAGGACTCAACCCCAAAGCTCCTTGGCTTCACAACAGTTAAAACAAAATTTGATAGAATACCCAGTGGTAACTTGGGTCGATGTCCATAACAGGTATCAATCAAAGATTAGAGTCGAGGGCGATCAGCTCGGGGGCCCCTCCGTGTCCGTTTATTCCGTCAGAACTAACGACATGTCTAAGAGAGTCATCGATCATGAACCAAGACCGAACAGAGACCGGTATTAACCATATAATGGAGATCGAAGGGGTAACGGATCTGGGCGTAACCCTACGAGAAACAAAAAAAGAATGATTGAAGCCACAGTAGTCGGGGACTCATGAGCAAAAACAGTTTCGACAGGCCACTCGAGGCTAGGGAGGCATCAAGGTTATAATACAATTTCAGCATCGATGCTGCCAGCATCGTATCTGCTATTAGGCACATCAAAGACACCAAGTGGCATCGACCATTGCAGTCCGACCCTACCCAAAAAGACCCTAACTTAATGTGTAAGTATCATGACACTCATGGCCATAGAATCGAGGACTGCCGACAGTTAAGAGAAGAAGTGGCCCGATTATTCAATAACAGGCCTCTTTGGGAATTTCTGAGTGATCGAGCCAAAAATCACTTTAGGAATAGGGACTCCAACAAACAAACCGAACAAGAGGAACCTCAGCACATCATCAACATGATCATTGGTAGAGTCGACGCCCCCTAGGGACCAATGCTAAAGCACACCAAGGTCTCCATCACAAGGGAAAACGGACCCGAGATTATATCTTGGAGGGAAGAAATAACCCTGCCGGTAAATACTGCTGGTACAATTCAAGATTCCAAATTCTACATGATCAAGGGAGACATGAGGTATAACGCCTTATTCAGAAGGCATTGGGTTCACAACATGAGGGCAATACCCTCGACACTATAACAGGCACTAAAATTCCCCACTCCGGGAGGAATCAAGACGGTTTACGAAGAGCAGCCGGCCACAGAAGAAATGTTCGTAGTCGATGAAGTGATTCCGATGTCTGCACTCTCGACATCAAAGAACACGGTGATGATCGGTTGGAAAGAAACCAAATAGAAATCGCTGATATAGGTACCGACCAAATCGGAGAAACAAGGAGCAGGAAGGATGATGATTATGGCGTCCTAGGTCATTCATCGCTCCTGATGATTCCGACCCCACCAAATCAATGGTCGAGGAACTGGAGTAAGTCACATTTATCGGACACTTGCCATATCGGAAGGTATACCTGGGAACAGGGGTAACTCCCGAGCTCAGGAAAAAACTCATTAAATTCCTTACATCTAACATAGATTGTTTCTCTTGGTCCCATATTGATATGATAGGGATCCCACCGGAGATAACATCTCACAAGCTGAGTTTGGATTCGAAGTTCCTCTCGGTTAAATAGAAGAGGAGACCTTAGTCCGAAGTCAAGCATGCATTCATCAAAGATGAGGTATTTAAACTCCTTAAAATAGGTTCCATTCGGGATGTTAAGTACTCGGATTGGTTAGCTAACGTAGTGACAGTACCTAAAAAGGGAAACAAGTTAAGAATGTGTGTAGATTACAAAGACTTGAACAAGACATGTCCTAAGTACTCATTTCCTTTGCTTAACATCGATTGCATGATCGATGCGACTACCGGGCATGAGATACTCAGTTTTCTCGAAGCCTATCCCGGGAACAACCAAATCCGAATGAACCCGAGCAAACAAGAAATAACTTTCTTTATCACTAAGTTTGGCACATACTGTTATAATGTAATGCCATTCGGACAAAAGAACGATGGTGCCACTTATCAACCCTAGTAAATCGAATGTTCGAATAACAAACAGGAAAATCAAAGGAGGTTTACATTGACGACATACTAGTTAAGTCCCTGCGAGCAGAGGACCATTTAAAACATTTGTCGGAAATGTTTGACATTGAGAAGATACAATATGAATCTCAACCCATAAAAATACGCATTCGGGGACGGATCTAGAAAATCTCATGGTATCCAACAGGGGATCGAGATTAATCCCGATAAAATCAAAATCATAGAACACATCACCGTGGTGGATATTGTTAAGGTCATTCAGAGGCTAACCGAGCGTATTGCCGCCCTGGACCGGTTCATATCGAGGTCCTCAAAATAAGCCATTGATTCTTCTCACTATTGAAGAAGAAGAATTACTTCTCTTGGACCCCGGAGTGCCAGCAAGCCTTGGGAGAAATCAAATGGTACCTTTTGAATCCACTCCTACTCCATACTCCGAAGGCGGATGAAAGGTTGTACCTTTATTTCACGGTATCCAAAGTGGCGGTAAGTGGCGTCCTAGTCCGAGAGGAGGAAGGTACGCAATTTCTTGTTTATTATGTTAGTAGAACTCTAGGCGTGGCCGAAACAAGGTATCCTCACCTGGAAAAATTGGTGCTTGCTTTGCTAAGCGCCTCCAAGAAGTAGAAACCGTACTTTCAATGCCACCCTATATGTGTCATAACCTCTTACCCGCTAAGGAACAATATGCACAAACCCGAGCTCTCAGGTCGCTTGGCCGAATGAGCATAGAAATTAGCGGGTAAGATATCGAATATTGACCCCGAACTACCATCAAGTCACAAATTATAGCAGAATTCGTGGCCGACTTTACGCCGACCCTGATACCCAATGTTGTTAAACTCGGGGACTTCCTCGGGAATCTGACCCTCTTTACGTACAATGCTTCAAACGCAAAGGGACCCGGACTCGGCATCATGTTGAAGCAGCCTACGGGAAATATAGTTAGGCAGTCTATTCGAACTGTAAAATTGACTAACACTGAGGCCGAGTATGAGGCCATGATTGCAGGTCTCGAATTGCTAAAAGCCTGGGGGCTGAGGTGGTCAAAGCTAAGTGTGATTCCCTCCTTGTGGTAAATCAAGTTAATGGGATGTTCAAAGTAAAAGAGGAATGAATGCGAAGGTATTTAGACAAATTACACGTAACGCTGAGTCAATTCAAGATCAAAATAGCGAGGCCGATGCTCTGGCTAACTCGGGGTCATCGGTTGATGACGATGAATTCACATCAGGAATAGTCGTACAACTCATGAAATCGGTAGTGGAAGAAGGCCACGCCGAAATAAATTCAATAAGTTTAACTTGGGATTGGAGAAACAAGTACATAGACTACTTGAAGACTAGGAGGTTACCTTCGGATCCTAAAGAATCGAGAGCCCTACGCACTAAGGCAGCCAGGTTTAGCCTGTCCGAAGGTACTTTTTTTAGAAGATCGTTCGACGACCCCCTCTCCATATGCTTGGGGCCGGGAGATACCAAATACATCTTGAGAGAAATTCATGAGGGCACCTATGGAAACCATTCAGGGGCGGAATCTTTAGTTTAGAAGGTAATCAGAGCTAGCTACTATTGGATGGATATAGAGAAAGATGCAAATCACTTTGTAGGAAGATGCGACGGCTATCAAAGACACGCACCATTGATCCAACCCGGATTTACGACAATCGGTCTTGTCCCCATGGCCGTTTATGAAATGGGGAATGGACATTGTCGGTACCTGCCATGGGCACCTGGTAAGGCTCAATTCATATTGTTTGTGACCGATTATGTCTCTAAATGGGTCGAAGCCCAAGCGTTCGAGAAGGTCCAGGAAAAAGAAGTCATTGACTTCATTTGGGACCACATAATATGTCGGTTCGATATACAGGCCGAGATAGTGTGCGATAATGGGAAGCAGTTCATCGGTAGCAAAGTAAATAAGTTTTTCGAATATCACAAGATCAAAAAGATCTTGTCAACACCCTATCACCCTAGTGGGAACGGACAGGCGGAATCAACAAACAAGACCATACTTCAAAACGTAAAGAAGATATTGACCGATACCAAAGGGAAATGGAAGGAAATTCAGCGAGAAGTCTTGGGGGCATACCGTACAACCTCGAAATCTACTACTGGGGCCGCTCCATTTTCGTTGGTCTACGGTGCTGAAGCACTAATACCAGTAAAAGTGGGAGAACTGAGCCTTAGGTTCCGATATGTGACCGAAGAATCAAATGGTGAGGCCATGAGCACGAGCCTGGAACTATTGGATGAAAGGCACGAGGCTGCCCTAGTGCGGTTGGCCGCCAGAAACAATAAATAGAAATATACTCTAACCGAAGAGCCAACCTTCGACACTTCAAGATCGGGGACTTGGTTTTAAGAAAAGTAACACTACACACCCAGAACCTGCACGAAGAGAAGCTAGGGCCGAATTGGGAAGGACCATATTCGGGATTACCGACAAAGGCTCGTACAAACTCGGCGTAGGAAATGGTACACAGCTACCGAACAACTAGAACATGACGCACTTAAAGCGATACTACTGCTAAGGTACGATCTCATTTACCTTTTATAATATTATGAGTTGTACTAACACTTGCAAGCAACAGTCAAAAAAATATGACTATTAGATCTGAAAGCACGTGTTGCACTCTTTTTTCCTTGAACCGCTTTTGTCCCAAATACGTTTTCTGGCAAGGTTTTTAACGAGGTAACAGTAAATTGTGCTAATTTAGAAGATTAGTTTTAAATCGGAGTCAATGGTCGCATCAACAGTATCCGAGCACCCTCAAGATCGACCTCGAATAATAGGTGCCATCACATTCGGGTTAGACTTCTTAGCAAGGAAAGAAGGAAACTTCATACTTGAACAACTTAGGCTCGGTAGTTAGGATTTATTGTAAGGGCCAAACGGTCAAAGTGAATCGTGCTCGCATAGGCCACCTTAGCCATAATACAAGCTTTTACATGCTTTCGATCATGTACTTTACACACAGAAATGAAAGAAAGTTCCCACCTTGTTATTACATATTCTTGCCTCTTAAAAGCATTGAGCTTAAGGGTTATCCCTATTTGGGCACTATCGAGCCCAAGGGCTACCCCTACCCGAGCCTAAAGGCTATCCCTATTCGGGGACTATCGAGCCCACGGGCTACCATTGATCGGGGACTGTCGTCCAAAATAAGTCGGGCAACTCGGGCTACCAAATCTCATAGACACAAAACCCATTAGGTAGTGTGTATACCTAAAAGGCTATGACCACCGTAAAAACGATTCGGAGACGTCCTAAGCCCGTAATCAAAACATAAGGTCTTCAATAAAAAGTCAAAACCTGCCAAAAGCTTACCCTCGATAAAAACATCATCATAAATTACTTTAGCATCTCGGGAAAACTCCTGGTCACTCCGAGTTTTCAAAGCTTCGAGCAAATAAAAATTGCATCGAGGACAGGATCTGTTCGGATCTCCAAAAAACAAACAACTTATTACTATCATTATATGCTAAGGCATTAGAAATATTTGTAAGAATGAAAATTATGAAAATATGCTAAAAATATATAGACTAGAAATTGCCAAAAGGGGAATTTTATATATTCCGGAATATCTTTATAGAGGCCCAACAAAAACGGACTCAAAATATAAAAAAAATATACACAACACAAAAACAAAAAAATTCCAAGGCATTCATGCCAGATCTTTGCTAGGGCTCGATTCGGCGCCAAAATCGTCAGAGCCTTCAAATTCCTCAGAACCTTCAGAGTTCTCTGCACCCTCGGGCTTAGCAAGTTTCTTTGCCTCGGCCTTAAGCTTCTAAGACTCCTCAATCTCGGCTAATAGGTCAAAGCCTCGAGCATGGATCTCTTCAAGGGTCTCCCTTCGGGACAACCGCCTCATATATTCAGCATTGGTCTTTAGGCGGGCCTCGGCTGCTTCGACATCAGCCTTATATTGGGCCACCATCTCTTTGGCATCGGCGGAAGTCGTGTCCAACTTGGACCTTATTGCCTGGTATTCCTTATTGAGGGCGTCCCAATCTGCTAGGGCCGAGCTCAGTTGTTCTTAGAGTTCATCGTTCAGCTGGGACTGCTTGTCGGCTTTCTCTTTCGCCACCTGAAGTTGAACCTCTACCGACGCCAGCGGTGCTTGGGCGGCTTCCTTCTCCGAAGCTAACTGGTCCATTTTTCTTTTCCACCTGTCGGCCATGGCCTGGACCTCGTTCAATTCGACTCAGGGTTGGGCAATTAGATCGATCTTCTGTTGGACCAGCGAGGTTTGGACGTTAGTCATCTTGACTAGTTCCTCATTTCAAACTTCAAAGACCTTCACCTTTTTGACTAGAGAGTCATGCTCCCACCTCAGGATCGAATCTTCCTTCTGAGCCCTATCCAGCTCAACCTGAAGGTCCTTCATAACCCTTTTTTGGGCCTGCTCCTTGACCTCAAACTCGAGCTGATTGACCTCGACCTGATATCGGAAGAAGCTCTCATGATGAAGTACTGATGCCTACAAAACGGTGAAAAATGTGAGAAATATCAAAACCTAAGTAAAGACCAAAGGACATAATAATGCCTTACCTGGTCCAGCGTCTGATGTACCTCATTGAAAAGGCATGGCACGTTAACCTTATTCTTTTTTGTCTGGTCCTCCTCGGTCACCAGGCATCGAAGGTAGTTTGCTATTCTCACTGGAGCGAACAAAACCCGGGAATCCTCCGGAATAGTAAGAATAACAAATCTCTTGGATCGGGGTCCACACTCGGAGCAGGGAACTGCTTGATCAATTTCGGGCTCGAACTTGGCCCGCCAGCTTCCGAGGATTTTTCTTTTTTCTGAACTGCTAGGTCGCCCAGCCCAGAAAAATCTTCCATAGCGGACGAGTCCACACTATCAAAAAAGAAATGATGGGGATCGTCCGCGGCATGGACCCTTTCATTGGACTTCTCCTTTCCTGCTTGGTCCTTCTCGAGCATGTACTCGGTGTAGGAGGGCGTTCCTATAATCTCTATTACATCAGGCGCTTCCTTCGAAGCGGAGCTGATGTCCCGGGGGGTCTTAGCCACCGTCTTAACATCAATCTCCCGAGTCTGAGGGTGGTCGGCTTCGCGAATCTCCCCCTCGGCTGTCGATTGCTCCCCAGGGGGGGTCGATCCATTGGCAATAAAAATGTCATCTTCTTCGGGCTCGTCTCTGAGCCAAAGAAGCGAATCGGAATCTAGCACCCGAGAACCAGAGCTCTTCTTGGTCTTACGAGCCACTCTTTTCTTTGGCTTCACCACGGAGCTCGGGGAGCCCGAAGCTTTTCTTTTCTTATTTTCCCCCATGGCAGCCCCGGGCTATCACGCAACGGAGGGATCAGAGACAAGGACACATCCCCGCCCCCTTCCAAAGGCCTAAGTTTGGTGGTCTTAAGCAAATATACAAAAAAAGGGAAAGAAAGTCAGTATGATGAAAGTTGGAAGCATGGTGTTAACTATTCAGAGAAAGACCTTACCATGAGAACGGGCCTCCCATCGGCCCTTCGAAAGCTTGTTCCATACGCGCTCGGAGTACGTCATCTGTGTGTAGATGCCCTCAATCTACTCCTGTAGCCGAGGGACCGCATTTGGAACCCGGGCAACAGCTGCACAATCACAAGTATGAATGAGAAAAAAGAGAATGAAGATAAAAATTGACGCTTAAGGATAGAATGCACTTACGAGATGTATTCCATTTCTCAGGAAATGGCATGAACTCGGGAGGGATCAAGTCTTCGGTCTTCACCCAAACGAAGTGTCCCTACCAGCCCCGATCTCGGTCTTCATCAATGCTCGAAAAAGGGGCCTTGCTGGCTCGGAGAGTAATCTTGATTAGCCCCCCTCGAAAAATTTGGGGACGGTATAAACAAAGTAGATGATCGATGGTGAACCTACCAGACCCGGTGTTGTTCACGAGGTAACAAAAGAGGATCACGATCCTCCATAGAGAGAGATGGATTTTCCCGAGGCACACCTCGTACGTCCTGCAAAACTCCAAAACAACCGGGTCCATCGGGCCCAGTGTGAAGGGGTAAGTATAAACACTTAAGTACCCCCTCTACGTGGGTAGTAATGGCGTCCTCGGGCCCGGGGACTACTACATTATTAACTTCCCAATTATAGTCCTTTCGGACCACGGGAAGGACATCTTTGGTCACGGAGCATATGTACCTTGATGCTCCTTCACCCCGGTCCTATTTGCATGAGGGTTTCTCGTCCTTAAAGTCATTTGCAGTTGAGCAGCGCCCCAGAATAAACATTTTCAAGGGAGGCTCGGGGGTCGATTTGTCCGCAGCTACCTCGGAAGCAGCCGTTTCAAGGGCAACTACTTCAGGAGTAACCGCCTCAGTACCAGTGCTCGGTTGAGAAGATGAGGAGGTGATAAGTTAGGATTTTAACATGTTTTTTGCCCCTACTTGCCTATGCTTTGATCATATATTTGTACAAAATAGTCCCAAAAGGCTCACAAGTTGTGCTTGTTTGCAGGTTTGATCGACAAAGTGACGAAATGTCAAAGATCGGCTCAAAAAGGAGTGAAACCTGTTCAAGTATCAAAGACCAAGAAAGCTAAGGGAAGAAGGGCCTAGTGCGGACCGCGCAAAGTGGAATGCGGCCTCACTAGGTGGTTCAGAGAGTTGGTAAAATCAGGCTAGAGGCAACGCGGCCGCGGTGCATATCTCGCCGTCCGCGATCAGGGCTCCGCGGCCGAACTACTCTTTTGTGCGGTCCGCGGTGAAGAGATTCAGAGAACTACAATTTTGTCAAGACAATGCCATGCGGTCCGCGATCGTTATTATGCGGACCGCGCCAGCTCCCTCCGCGGCCGCGGTCCATTCTACGCGATCCGCGGAGTCCAAGTTTAGAGAAGCCAAAGTTGAAGTCAAGGAGCCCAGTGCAGCCGCGGTCCATTTAGTGCGGCCAGCACTGACCCCGCAGGGGTATTTTTGTCCAGTTTTTCCAGCTTAGTATAAATAGAACATTTTACCATTTTTAGGTCATCTGTTATCTTGAGAACACAACTGCGCTCGTGAGAACAACTTTTGTAGCCATTTTTGGCATCTTAGCTTCAATTTAACGATAGATTCTTGTACTTTAATTTAGTATTTAATTAATATGTCTTGTTCTTCATCTATTTCTTCATTTTCTTCTTTAAGCATGAGTAGCTAAACCCATTAGCTAGGGTTGTGGTTTAACCCTAGTGTGGGTAATTGATGGGTGTTGCCATATAGGGTTAGATTGACTATGGGTGTTTGCTATTTGGGTTGATTTTATGTTTTAATCTGTAAATTGGTGGTTGCAAACACTGATTTGTGCTTTGTGGATTCGACTCTTCTTGAGAAAGAGAGTCTGAGTCTCCAAAATTGACCCAACAACGAATTGGGATGGACTCATGAGAAATGATAGTCCCAATTAACGGGTTAAATCTCGAGAGAGTAATCACCCTACTTGAACCCTAGTTGCTTGGTCTAATTTTCCTACCCATTTGGTCTCGAGAGAGTCAAGTGGGGAAATATCACTCTCTCTACCGAGAGGTGTGAGAGTGGGTAAAATTGTGCAGCGGTTATAGCATAAGCCCCAATTATGTCAATCGAACCTTAGTAACATCTACCCGTTAATTAGCCACCTAGGTGATGTCACGACCCTAGTGCCCTCCTTCCCATTAGATACAACTTTAGCAATTATCCCGTAGCATAATCTAGTTTCAATTAGTAGTTTGATACTAGTACTTTTTAATTGAAAACCCCAAAAATGTTGGAAGTGACATTTAGAACAATTACACGACTCTAGTCTAGATAGATACCCAGCTCCAGTTTCTAGCTCTCTGAGGAATTCGATCCCGACCCTCATATTGGGTAAAAGCTATTGCAACCCTCTCTTCCTACTTTATAGTAGTGTGGAGTTGGAAGCGATCAACTTTTTGGCGCCGTTGCCGGGGAGCTAACGGTTTTGGCTATCTATTTAGTTAGTTTTGTGTGTTGTTCTTCTTTCCTTCTTATTTACTAATTTGTGTGCGTGATTACTACAGGTACCAAATGGCTTTAAACGCGAATGTCACTCTTGGAAACGTGCTCGCGGGGGAGGAGGTAGATGAAATTGGAGACGATGAGGTGCCTCTTGTACCCCCCGGATGTGGACGAGGACGCCAGGCTAATGCTAATGACAACGTTCCAGACCCTCCTCCGCCACCTCCAAGAGCGGTTCCTCGGGTGCTACCAAATCAAGGATATGCGAGTGCGATTGTCCCTCCCAGAATCCGGGCGGGCAATTTTCAGATAACTAATGTGATGCTGACCCTACTTGAGCAGCGTGGGTATTTCACGGGCGTTGCGGATCAAAATGCCTACAAACATCTAAAAGGGTTCGTGGATACATGTTGGGGTAGCAAGAAAACGAATGTGTCCGAAGATGATCTTAGGTTGAGACTTTTCCCATTCTCACTCCGGGGAAAGGCATTAGATTGTCTAGAGAGACTCCCCAATCATTCCATTACAACTTGGGATGAGTTGGCGGATAAATTTATTGCTAAATTCTTCTCACCCGGGCATATGGCGGCACTTCGAGATGAGATATTGGCTTTCAAGTAAGAACCCACAGAGCCTTTGCATGAGATTTGGGAGCGATCTAGAACAATGGCGAAAGAATGCCCAAACAATGATATGACGGAGGCGATGATCCAACAAACCTTCTATCGGGGCATCAATACAACAAATCAATGCATAGTCAATCAATTGGCCGGGGGTAATTTCATGAAGTTGACTTATGACCAAGCTTGTGAGATTCTTGATGAGATGGCGGACACATCTTCCGCATGGCAAAGTAGGGCCAATGTTCCTCAAGGCGACCCTACAGTTATTCATTTGCATAAGGAGCTATATGACCATGGATAGGCTATAGCGGAGTTGACAACTACCATGAACCAATTGGCTAAGGCACAGTTGCAACAAGTCCAAAATCCTCGCCAAGTGAATGCTATGGAAAGTGTTAATTTGTTTACCAACAAGAGAAGGCAAAGAAGGCAACAAAATCAAGGGAATTCCGAACAATTTGATGATGATTGTGAGGGGTTTTCAAAATAAGGGCTATGATGAACAAAATGAAGAGGTACAATATGTTAACAACTATCAAGGCAATATAGGCAACTCTTCAAACCAACAATGGCGACCTCAAGGTAATTGGGGCAATCAACAAAAAGGCGGTGGTAATTGGAACAACAACAACCAAGGCGGTAATTGGGGCAACAACAATCAAGGCAACCAAGGGCAGTGGAATGGAAATAACAACAATTGGAACGATAACAGTCAAGGCAATTGGAACAATAATGGAAACCAAGGAAATAGAGGGCAAGGCTTTCAAAGTCCCCCCATGTACCAACAACCGAACAATCCACCCCCGTTCCCTTCTCAAGGATCTAGTTCTTCGGGTAATGATATGGGAAGAATAGAAATGATGTTCGAACAAATGATGAAGAAGTTACAAGATTCCGATGCTCAATTGGCCTCCCACAATACCTCCATTCGGAATTTAGAGGTGCAATTAGGCCAAATCTCTCAATCGTTGAACACTCGCCCAAAGGGTGCTCTACCAAGTGATACGGTAGTGAACCCTAAGGGTGGGAACAATCATGTGATGGCGGTAACAAGAAGTGGGAGAGGCGGTGATGTGCATGCCTCAAAAGATAAGCAAGGTGTGGAAGACGATGATGAGTTGCAAGAAAATGATGTTCCTTTGGTAGTTGAAGATGTGGTAGAGAATGATGTGAACAATGATGTGAGGATTGACATTGATGAGGCCGAGGTGGAAACTCATGAGGCCGTGAACCCGTCTAGGGAGCACATAATTGACATGCCGGAGCCGGTGGTGCCAAAATCCAAGGCACCTTTGCCTAGACCACCTCCGCCTTATCCTCAAAGGCTAGCCAAGCAGAAAAGTGACAACCAATTCCGAAAGTTCATTGACATGATGAAGAGCTTATCCATCAACGTGCCTTTGGTGGAGGCTTTGGAGCAAATGCCTGGGTATGCGAAATTCATGAAATATTTGGTTACAAAGAAAAGATCGATGGACTGCGAAACTATCAAGATGACCCACCAAGTTGGTGCCATAGTACATTCAATGGCCCCGAAATTCGAGGATCCCGGTGCTTTCACTATCCCTTGCACCATTGGTAGTGCAGACTTTGCTAGAGCTTTATGTGATCTTGGGGCAAGCATCAATTTAATGCCTTTCTCAATTTTCAAGACCCTGGGTATTGGGCCACCAAGGCCAACTTCCATGAGATTACAGATGGAAGATAAATCAATGAAGCGTCCTTTGGGTATAGTTGATGATGTGCTTGTCCGGGTGGACAAATTTATCCTACCGGCGGACATTGTGATTTTGGATTGAGAGGTGGACTATGAGGTCCCGATTATTCTAGGGAGACCTTTCCTTGCAACGGGGAAAGCATTGGTTGATGTTGAAGCGGGTGAACTAACCTTTAGAGTGGGTGATGAAAAGGTTGTCTTTAATGTTTGCAAGTCTATGAAGCAACCCAATCGCACCGAACTGTGTTCATTTGTAGACCTTATCACAGCTGTGATTGTGGATGACACAAGTTCTATGATCAACGTGGAGGATCCTCTTGAGGCCGTGCTCTTGAATCTTGATGTCAATAATGTTGCAAGCAAAGTGGAGTGTGTCAATGCTCTACATGTTATGGAATCTTGTGAGCCCAGTAAATTGTCTTTAGATCTTGAAAACCTGGAAACTCCACCAACAAAGCCAACAATTGAGGAGCCACCGGTGTTGATAATACAACTACTTCTTCCACACCTCAGCCCCACAATCTTTAAGCCCGAAATTCTCTTGGAGGATGATGCAATGCCTTCCTTGGAGCATCAAAGAAGTTTAAATGAAGCAGTACATACAATGGTGACATATCCTCATAATGTGTTGATTCCGAAAAGAACAGTCACAGGTTGGCAAGGTTGCATAGACTATGGGAAATTGAACAGAGTGCCCCGCAAGGATCTTTATCCCTTTCCATTCATTGATCGGATGCTAACCCAACTTGCTGGGCGTGCCTGTTACTGCTTCTTGGAGAGCTTGATGAGAGCCACGTGGTGGTGCATCTTGATTTGAAGTGATGTGATGGTAACATGCGTCGTGCCGCGACGTTAAATCAGGCGCTTCTTGGGAGGCAACCCATGTCTTTTTCTTCTTGTTTTATTTGATTTTCTTTGTAGTTTAGGTTTGATTTTTGGACTAATTGGTTGTGAGATGTTGCAGGGATTGTGTTGATGCAGTGCAAAACATTTTGGACAAAATGAACAGTCTCTGAAGTTACCAGTGCGGCCGCATTGCATTTTGTGCGGTCCGCACTGGTGAAAGCCATGTGAGGTGTTCTCTGAAGTTTGCCACCGCGGCCGCATTCCATTTAGTGCGGTCCACGGTGAACCTCCGCGGCCGCGGTCTGTTTTGTGCGGATCGCGGAGGTTGCCTTCTCAAGCTTCTTCTGAACAAACCCGGCGCGGTCCGCGATCCGTTTCGCGCTGGTTGGTAAGGCTGGGTCCCACTGCTTTTTCTATAAATAGACCTCAAGGGTCTCCTTTTACCCTTTTCGAACCCTAAGCTCTCAGAGACTAAAATTCACTGTTCATCTCCTCCTTTCTGCGTAATAGCATACTTGTACTGTGTGTTTTCACTCCTTATCAATATCTGGTAACATTTCATCCATTTTTCTTTGTTTCATTTTATAATTTCCTTTTATTTTCATGACCAGTAGCCCATAGCTTCTTCTTTTTCTCCTTTTGCTCTATTTGATTAGCTTAGGTTAGTTTTAAATACTGGTCTTTGTGTGATTGATGTGCATAATGAGTGGGAAATTGTGTAGGGACAAAGTAGGTGATGATATGAACAAAATTGAAACAAAAACTTAAACCCTAACTCAGTGCCCTAAGTCAGCACCCTTCGCGGACCGCGGTCACTTTTGTGCGGTCCGCGGTGCTTAAGTTCTGAGAAATGCCATGTGCCAGCGCGGCCGCATTGCACTTTGTGCGGTCCGCGCTGACCCACGTGGCCGATATACCATTTTGTGCGGGCCGCGGTGGTGAGAATCAGAGATCATACCTTGGGGGATTTAAACCTGTGCGGACCGCAGTGGGTTTTATGCGGTTCGCGGTGACTCTAGTGCGGCCGCACTCCTTTTTGTGCGGACCGCGGTGCACTGTTCTGCAACTGTTTGCTTCTGTACTGTAATTCATTTTCCACAACTGATTCACTGCCTCTACTGATACTAACAAAGCTATATGTGTGTGTTTGCAAACAATGGTTAGACAACAAGGAGGCAAAGGAACAAAACAACCCGGGAGAGGTGGTTCCTCCCGAGGGGGCAAAGGAAAGAGGGTGGTAAAACTCACTCCCCAAGCTCGGGAAAACATCAAAAAGACCCAGAAGTTGATAAAAGCTGCAGATAAAGCTGCTTCCCATTCTTCTGGGAGTGAGTATGTGCCCTCTCAAGACATCTCCTCAGACTCGGTCCCAACTCACATTGTCACTGACCTTCGATTGACTGATGATACTCCTCCGCCATCACCCACTGTCCGACAACCAATGAATATTGTGAATGACTCATCTGAGGGCTCCGCATCCGGTAGTGGGGAATACTCGACCTCCCCTACAGCTTCTTTGTCTGGGGAGAGTGCAGAAGGAGACGAGGAGGAGGCACAAGGGGGTGGTGAACCTCAAGTTGGGGGTGTTGACCGAACTAGAAATCCCATAACTTTGGAGGATAGGTTCGTCAGTCAGGTAGCGTTCCACAAGTTTAGGGAATGGTGGCCAATACGGAAGCTGATTCTCGAGAGGAGTTTTATTGAGCGGGACCTTCTTCCCCTACACCCAAATGTGCATAGACAGTTTCACACTCGAGTGGGTTGGGCGCATTTTTGGAGTGAATGTGTAAAGGCAAATGATCACATGGTCAAGGAGTTCTATAGCAACGTAGCCCACATCTTGAAGGGCACTAAAGTGACCAAAGTGCGGAACACAAATGTGGTATTTACTGGGAAGGCACTTAATGAGTACTTGGGGTTCGATGACGAAGATGAGACCCTTTACAACGAAAAATTGGTAATGGGCGAAGAGGTTCGTCCGTGGTTAGCTTCATACCTAGTAAACCCGAGTGCTGTTCCCGAGTGGTTGCAAGCAGGGACCAAGATTTCTCGGAAGACTTTTAACTTTGAGGCTAGGGGGTGGTTGACGTTTGTGTGCAGCCGACTTGACCCCACTATCCATGATCAGACTATTCCACTTGCCCGGGCTGTTCTTGTTGCATCTATTATGGCGGACTATCCGATCAACGCGGGCAATGTGATGTCCCGTGTCATTTCTGCAGTGGGGGTTGAGCATGAACGGAACTATCCTTTTCCCAACACCCTCACTATGTATTTCCGGGACCTAAAGGTGGAGAAGAGAGATTTTGATATCAAGGTCAACCATGTCGCTCCATTTTTATGGTACAGTTTGAAGGGGTCGGACAACCCAAAGGACAAGAATTACAAGCCGCCTGCCTCTGCTCCAACTGGGCAGTCTGAAGAGCCGGTTGCGGTAGAGCCCTCCACTGAGCCTGCCTCCACCATTGTTGAGCTGCCTCCGGGACCTTCCACTACTACTGGTCCTTCTACTTCAGCTGGCCCGGGGATTCCATCTTCCCGGGCCCATCCTATCACTGCCCACAGGCTGCACCAGACACTTCGGAGTCTGAACAACTGGATGTATACTGCTTCATCCAAGTTGTCCACTTTGACCTCCACCATTGCAGCTCAGTCGGCTCCTCCGCCAGTTCAGGTCCCACAGTCTATAGAGGATGCTTTGAAGAAGCTACTTGATAACCAGGAGAAGATCCTTAGCACCCAGGCCGAGTTGGTGAAGGTAGTGGCTTCACATGGCAAGGCTCTCAAAGAGCTTGCCAATGAGCACAAGAAGCTGCGCAAGACACGGGCTTCCAGGGAGTCCGTGAAGGAGCTCAGGGCGGATGTAGAGAGACTGAAGGCAGACCAGCTGCCTTTAGATTTATTATTTGAGGATCCAGCTCCAGTAGCAGAGCCACAGCAGGAGCAAACACAGATGCTTCCTAGGAAGAAGAGGTAGCTCCCCAGTGCAGATGAGGCGATCATCCAGTTGGCAGACCCACTGGAGGCCTCCTCCAGTCAGCCACAGGATGCCCCTGATATTCAGCCTGTCTAGGTCCATGCGCCAGTCCCAGCAGCTGAGCAGCAGGAGACCGGGAACCAGTCTGAGGTTCCCGCGCATACAGAGGACCCAGGGACCACAGTTGATCCCATGCAGACGGACACGGCTTAGGGAGTCTTCATATCCTCTCCCTATACTTTTTGATGCTTATTTTGTTAGTTGGCATTGGGGACAATGCCAGCTTTTATTCGAGGGGGTGCGCCCTTCATGTTTGGATGACTGTAAATATTAATATTTTATGCTTTCTTTTGATTTTCTGTTGGTCTGTATATAACTTTACATTTAGTTGCTTTCATCGTACTTTTTATCTTCTTTTTGGGTATGTATATGAAGTTACATCATTGTATATATTCATCCCCCGTTGTATATTCATTCCCTGTTTGTACATATTCATTCTATTTTCTATTTTTCGTAAAAAAAATTCATTTTTAGCTTCTTATATAGGCTCGTAGATTTTTGTTTAGTTTTGACGTTTTTAATAAGCCTTTGGTTTTCTTAATGCCACAGTTCTTTTCAAAGGTGGAGTATTGTGTGAACCGGGTGGCTCTTCCCAATGATAGATGGCGTGACAACCTTCTTAAGGTTTTGAGTCCGTTTTTGTTTTTGTTTTTGGTAGTTTATGGTTAAAAGTACCTCAAACAAAGCTTCACTTGGGCCTAGCACATTTGACTTTGATCCCATGGTCAAAGACAGAATGTTGTGTTTAGGATGGTGAAAGTCGTGGCCTTGAGACTCTTGCGTTGGCCAATAATCATCAAGTGTTCCTTTCGGGACCATTGTGTGCTCAAATCATATCTAAGGTCGTTGTGGGCTCCCGACTCGATGTCTTTAGCAATCCCTTAGCTTGTGTGGTGAGAAATCGAATTGCGAGTCCAAGTCCCGAGCCATTGGTCTAGAACTTGCCCTGAATGTTCGTTGAGGCGAAATCCTAAGTGAAATTTGACTTGAGAAGTGATTATAGCCCCTCCTTGATCCAAATGATAGTTGAACAAATTCCATAGCCTACCAATGACATGATCCCTAGTTAACCCTTTTGAGCCTTAGACCTTTTTCTTTCAAGAACCATGTTACAAGCCTATACCTGTTCTAAAAGATACCCTCTCTTGGCACCCTATCTTTCCTTGAGCACATGGCAAAAGCATAAGTTTGGGGGAGAGACGAGGATAACAACAAAGTGGTATGAGGCACAAAAAATGAAGAAAAGGAAAGGCAATGAAAAAGAAAGAGAAGCAAAAAGACAAAAGAATGCTCAAAGTGAGAAAGAATAGAAGGGATTCAAGAAAAGTAAAAGAAAGAAAGGTGTGGAAAAATTGAAAAAGGAGAAAAGAATTGTAATGCATAAGAAAGAGTGACAATATGTCTCTCTAACCCCTTGGAGGAGGTGAAATGACTCAAAGAGTCAAGTGAATTGTGCCAAATGAATCAAAAGAAGTGCTTAAGGGTAGATTGAACCCACTTGAACAAAAAAAACATGTCCTACCCTCACCCAAAAGCCTTCACAATGACTCCACAAAAGCCCTCTATGATCTTGAGCCGAATGAAGCTTACATTAGTGGATACTTACATAAGGGGCAAGCATATGGTACTTAGAGCCGGACTTGCGACCTTTTCTTGAGAGAGATGAGTGAATTCCCATTAACTTCGATTTGTGTGTCAATACTCTAAAAAGGTGAGGTTTGCCTAGGGATAGTTGAGGATGTGTGAGTTTAGGTTCCACAATGACCAAAGTAAGTGAAAGAGTTCGTTGATGTGTTGAGTCAACTCTTGATGCTCTTGTGTCACACTTGATCCATCGTTTTTCAAAGGTTAAAAGTTGTAATGATTCATTCGTATTGGGGGCAATTGTTAGTCCCAATTGATGCTTGTTGAGGATACTTTAGGATAGCTGAAAATACTTGGACTTTCCTTTAAGGGGTGGATCTTATTTTGTTTGCTTGAGGACAAGCAAAGGTTTAAGTTTGGGGGAGTTGATAAGTTAGGATTTTAACATGTTTTATGCCCCTACTTGCCTATGCTTTGATCATATATTTGTACAAAATAGTCCCAAAAGGCTCACAGGTTGTGCTTGTTTGCAGGTTTGATCGACAAAGTGACGAAATGTCAAAGATCGGCTCAAAAAGGAGTGAAACCTGCTCAAGTATCAAAGACCAAGAAAGCTAAGGGAAGAAGGGCCTAGTGCGGACCGCGCAAAGTGGAATGCGGCCGCACTAGGTGGTTCAGAGAGTTGGTAAAATCAAGCTAGAGGCAACGCGGCCGCGGTGCATATCTCGCGGTCCGCGATCAGGGCTCCGCGGCCGAACTACTCTTTTGTGTGGTCCGCGGTGAAGAGATTCAGGGAACTACAATTTTGCCAAGACAATGCCATGCGGTCCGCGGTCGTTATTGTGCGGACCGCGCCAGCTCCCTCCGCGGCCGCGGTCCATTCTACGCGGTCCGCGGAGTCCAAGTTCAGAGAAGCCAAAGTTGAAGTCAAGGAGCCCAGTGCGGCCGCGGTCCATTTAGTGCGGCCCGCACTGACCCCGCATGGGTATTTTTGTCCAGTTTTTCCAGCTTAGTATAAATAGAACATTTTACCATTTTTAGGTCATCTGTTATCTTGAAAACACAGCTGCCCTCGCGAGAACAACTTTTGTAGCCATTTTTGGCATCTTAGCTTCAATTTAACGATAGATACTTGTACTTTAATTTAGTATTTAATTAATATGTCTTGTTCTTCATCTATTTCTTCATTTTCTCCTTCAAGCATGAGTAGCTAAACCCATTAGCTAGGGTTGTGGCTCAACCCTAGTGTGGGTAATTGATGGGTGTTGCCATCTAGGGTTAGATTGACTATGGGTGTTTGCTATTTGGGTTGAATTTATGTTTTAATCTGTAAATTGGTGGTTGCAAACACTGATTTGTGCTTTGTGGATTCGACTCTTCTTGAGAAAGAGAGTCTAAGTCTCCAAAATTGACCCGACAAGGAATTGGGATGGACTCATGAGAAATGATAGTCCCAATTAACGGGTTAAATCTCGAGAGAGTAATCACCCTACTTGAACCCTAGTTGCTTGGTCTAATTTGCCTACCCATTTGGTCTCGAGAGAGTCAAGTGGGGCAATATCACTCTCTCTACCGAGATGTGTGAGAGTGGGTAAATTGTGCAGCGGTTATAGCATAAGCCCCAATTATGTCAATCGAACCTTAGTAACATCTACCCGTCAATTAGCCACCTAGGTGATGTCACGACCCTAGTGCCCTTCTTCCCATTAGATACAACTTTAGAAATTATCTCGTAGCATAATCTAGTTTCAATTAGTAGTTTGATAATAGTAGTTTATAATTGAAAAACCCAAAAATGTTGGAAGTGACATTTAGAACAATTACACGACTCTAGTCTAGATAGATACCCAACTCCAATTTCTAGTTCTCTGAGGAATTCGATCCCGATCCTCATATCGGGTAAAAGCTATTGCGACCCTCTCTTCCTACTTTATAGTAGTGTGGAGTTGGCAGCGATCAGGAGGCAACTTGTTGGGGAACTGATTAAAAGTTTTATCCATTTCTATGTGAAAAGATTTGAAAGTTTGAAGAACAAGTAATAGGTTTGGAGGATGAAAAATTGAATATACTGAATTGAGGAAAATCTGGGTAAAAACCTGGAAATTACTATGGAAGTTTCAAGAGTAAGGATGAAGATGTGAAAATCTGAAGAAAGTTGATGATTTCTTGAAGGTTCCAGGGTAGAAGGTTGGTCGGAAAGTAGGAAAAGAACAAGGGATAGAAGCTTTTATAGAAAAAAATTGCATCTCTTCGCATTCGAAGGCAACCAGCCGATAGCTGACACGTGTTCGAAGTCAGAACAACGCGACTGACGGGACGTTTCGGCTTCTTCATCGTTTCTATTATAGCGTACGGAAGAAAGAACGGGAGAATATCTATCGTTTCTCATCGTTTTGGCAAACCTACTCTTTGAGATACAAGGGGACTATATATATACTGGTAAAATCGGGGGTAATGAACACCCTGATTTCCCCGGTGGGGCGAACAAAGTGAGGGCCTAACTGCATGGAATCGGAATCGAAACAGGGAGCCGGCCGTATCAAAGACCGGGTTGAACACGTGCCCTAGAGCCATCGAGACCATGCCCCCGGACCTGATTCGAATAACGAGGATGCGGAAAGCGTTACCAAACAATCTCACACGACTAACAAAGGGTCGTGAAATCCGTGCCCAACCGGATATCATGGCGTAGATCTCGGCTTATATCAGTGGCATATCGGTGATTGGCAAAAAAGAAGATTTTTACCTTTCTTAGGATTGTACTTAGGATAAAACTCCTCTACTATATAAAGGGGAGGTTTATTATTAAGGAGGGACGTTGTAACACACATACCAAGGCAATATACATTTATTTTTCTCTGTTTCTAAAAGTTGTTCAAAGTTCTTGTTTTGGTTCGTAAGTTGTTCGTAAGCATTGGTTCGGAACCGAAGGCGAGCTTCTTGTTAAGCCTTTAACGGACCCCGGATTCAGTATCATTACTGGTTTGGCTGTTTATTCTAATTTTGTTTTGGTTCGTAAGTTCTTCGTAAGCATTGGTTCGGAACCGAAGGCGAGCTTCTTGTTAAGCCTTTAACGGACCCCGAATTCAGTATCATTACTGGTTTGGCTGTTTATTCTAATTTTTATTCGCTTATCTAACGTCATTAATTACTATTGAATTAGTCCACATATCCTTAAAACCGCGTATAAATTCAATTGTTATACACTTTTAAGGTTAAACAAGTATTAGTATCGAATGTGAGTAAAAAAAATTGTTATGGAATGGATCTTCATATGCGCTTTTGTCTTATAAGGTTCCAAGACTAATTAGGATTGGTGTTGAATTTTTTTTTTTTCTGTAGATAATCACATGGCGTTTATAAATAACCAAAAGGGTAAATGTACAAATAAAGGGAGAAGGTGACTCACCAGCTCAATACCTAAACGAGAAATGGACTTCTCATCTTTCTCTTTAATAAAGATTATGGTCTGCATAGTAAAGAGAAAACGTCTTTTTCACACCCAAGATTTACATCAAAATAATAAATACATTGCACTCTTTCATACACTTTTATCACTAACTGTAATTAATTTATACGGAGTATATTCTATGAACTAGCTCAATCTGTCACTTCAGCATAATAAAATAATGTGTATCCAAAGGGGGAACCCCCTGAAAGTAAGGATGAATCTGTCCTCTACTTTACTGAATGTGGTACACTATAATATTTTGGAATTTCCATATCAGGATCTGAAGTTGCTTACTTTGTCTTGCCTAATTCTGAAGTTAGGCATCTATATCTGATCAAACCAACAACCTTTACCTTTCCTTACCCAAGAATCTGTCCACTGTTCTATTAACAAATTTATAGTTTGCTACCCTGGTGCAGAAAATAAGTATTAATTCAGCAACTGTAAACAAACAGGATGATGTTAACTTATGAGTACAGATTCATAACGATTTAAAAATGGGAAAATAGTGCCGACCAGTGAAGGATGTGATTCTCAAGATACAGTTCATCAGGGAGAAAAGGACAGATTGCCTACATGTGCACTGTTTCATAAAGTGAAAGCTCTATTTTTTTTCTTCACAAGCCACAACTACCAGAATAAGTCCAGGCAGACGAGGCTTGATATCATTAAACAGGTGGAAGATATTACTCAACATTTCTGGTCTGTCTCTATGCCATCCATCATCAAAATGAGATTTGCATACCTCAAAACAAACATGGTCAAGCCAATAGTTCAACCAATGACTTATTAAGAAATAAATCGAGGAGAATTGAGTAGTGAACGGATTATAACAAGGACGTACTTTAAGAGTTTGAAAATATTAGAGATGGTAAACAAGAATATTTAATGAACAACAAGACACAATTGTTAACTATCAATAATTTTGGATATGAAAAATCTGTTCCATGCACTCTATGGAATGCACTAACTTCAGAGTAGATTTCCGTTGCTACCTAGGTGCAGTGGCGAAGTCAAAAAATTTTCCCAAAGATATTTAAATTTGAAAGAAGTAAAAAAAATTCCCTAATAAAAGTTGTTCAATATATGTTATATACCTCTAAAACCTAATATTTTACTTATATACAAAAAATAATGACGAAGGATGGCCAATTGACCACCCTTGATAGGGTGTAGCTTCGCCCCTGCCTAGGTGCATATAGTAAAGTGGCGTGCTACACCCAAGACACAACGAACCACTCAACAATCTTCAAATGTGCACTCAAATAGAAGTTCCAGAGAACTCTTAAATCTCCCAACTACTTTTGTAGGAATCAGAATAATGAAGGAAACTGACTCTGGAATAATGACAAATGAAGATTTCTTCGTGTTAATTCTCCAATTGAATCAAGGAGTTATAGAGAGCAAAAAGATAACTATTGCGCCTTTTGTGAATAGATATGTCCTTTTACAAATGTTGGATGCTCTTCAATTAATGAGTAGATGTCTCCTAAAAGATTGGACATATGAAAATATTGTGACTTTTCAACAATAGGCATATTAAATTTTGAATCACTCAACTAAATTCCATCATTAAGTAGTTGACTCGTGGCCATAAGGCCCTTCAACAGAAGCTGTTATCTGGTGTTGATGCTGCAAAAGAGCTCCATCTGACATCGTTCTGCAAAAAGATTTAAGATATGTCCACATCTTTTATAAGGATAGAAAGATAATGTTTTTCATGAAGGGGACTAGAAGTAAACACTGGATGCAGCCAGGATAATTTGCGAATGTGCAGAAAAACCCAACCGAGGGTATGGTACTTCTGATCTACACGGTGGAAGAAGGATGATTAAGATTATGCCAAAAGGATGATTAATTAGGGGTTCAATTGATTGATAAGGAATTTTAAGAGAACAAATTCAACGTTCCATATGCAGGCGCATATGTACCTTACACCATCAAACTCTAAAATAGAAAAAGATTGAATATATATATATATATATATATATATATATATATATATATATATATCGGAAAAGGGCCAAATATACCCATGTACTACGAGAAAATGTTTAAATATATCCTTCGTTACACTTTGGATCCAAATATACCCCTACCGTGATACTATTGCTTCAAATATACCCTCTTCCGTTAAGTTTGTCCAAGGTGGACATCAAATCCTACGTGGCACTAATATTTGATGAGGTAGATGCCACATGGCATACCACCTCAGCCCCCCTAATCCATTTCACCCCTCCCCTCTATTTATTTTTCCAACATTAAAATTTCCTTCTCCACCACCACCATTGCTACATAGACGGTAATAAAACAAATAGAAAAGTATATCGATGGGTAAAATGGACTTGAAATCCATTGCTGATTGTATGATTGCAGCTGGTTATGGAAGAGAGTGCGTGAAAATTTATCAACCCAATCGAAAATCAGTCGTCGATGAGACTTTGTATTACTTGGGAATTGAAAAGTTGAGCTCTTCACATATTCAGAAAATGGATTGGAAATTACTGGAGATAAAAATCAAGAATTGGTTGACTGCTGTGAAGATTGCAGTTACTACTCTGTTTCACGACGAGAAGATTCTTTGTGACTATGTCTTCTCAGCCTCCGACAACATAAGAGAATCGTGCTTCTCGGAGATAACTAAAGATGGTGCATTGACTCTGTTCTTGTTCCCTGAAATGGTAGCTAAATACAGAAGGTTATCACTGGAGAAGATGTTCAGAGTGCTGGACGTCTAAGACACCGTTTGTGAGCTTTGGGGGTGAAATCGAATTGGTTTTCAGCTTTGATTCCACCACTAAAATTTCCTTCCCCTCCGTCACCATTACCACATAGAGGGTAGAAAAACAAATAGAGGGGAGGGGTAAAATGGGTTAGGGGAGCTGAGGTAGCATGCCATGTGGCATCCACCTCATCAAATATTAGTGCCACGTAGGATTTGGTGTCCACCTTGGACAAACTTAACGGAAGAAGGATAT
Source organism: Nicotiana attenuata (assembly GCF_001879085.1). Lineage (NCBI taxonomy): Eukaryota > Viridiplantae > Streptophyta > Magnoliopsida > Solanales > Solanaceae > Nicotiana > Nicotiana attenuata. The sequence continues at coordinate 942,943 of NW_017670238.1, forward strand.
ATTTGAACCAATAGTATTACGACAGGGGTATATTTGGACCCAAAGTATAACGAGGGGTATATTTAAACCTTTTCTCATAGTACATGGCTATATTTGGCCATTTTCCGTATATATATATATATATATATATATATATATATATATATATATATATATATATATATATATATATATATATATATAGCTGCACACATTGTCACAAAGGAGTAGTTTGTCTGTTGTACTCTGCACTCACTGACCTAAAATCTTGAGTTTGCCTTTGGCTAAATGCATGACAACAGTCCTACGTGACTGACAGAATCTAAGGAAACGGTCAAGAATGGAAATAAAAATTCCAGTACAAGCTACAAAGAAGATGAAATGACCAAACATACAAGAACAGGAACATAACAAGCACTACATATGTTGGTGCATATCGAAAAGTTGCTACTCTCACCAGGAAGTAATCTTACCTATTTAGGCAAACCACTGGAAGGTTCATATCTTCTGAAGATTCACGCCAACATTTCCCCACTCTGACAGCTGCATTAGTAATGTAGGATTCCCCTAGTCTTCGTTCTTGTTTTTTTTCTTCCTGAGAACACGTAAAGATGCATTTGACGTGACAAATTAACCTTGCATACTATATGATTCGATACAAGAATCTCCATAGAGCTCAGTAAATGAAATTACCGCTTTAAAATTCACTTCCTGTACAAGGTGTTGACCACGATGACTGAAAAGAAACATAGCAGGATGTCCCAGGCCGACATGATATTAAGTTACAAAGAAATTTTTGCTTAAAAAAAGAAAATCATGTAGACGGGATGAGGAAAAAAAACTATGTTCCCCTTGTACTATCCAATGAAGACAGAGGACTCTATCCTTTAACATTAAGTGTAATAGAAACAACAATTAAGACCTGAGCAAGAACTCCGATTCATATGCCAACAATTTATTCTACCATCTTAATAACTACCTTTTATCACATTGGGAAGACTCTGACAAGGAGCAAACTCTGATGACATGGACTAGAAAAAAACTCTTCAACTTCACAATTAGATTCTTTGTCCTGGTCTTGTTGTTCTTCCAGGAATATAATCCTCATTCCAACCTCGTTGATACTGAAACGTTGTTTATCTCCAACACTGGCTGAAATCTCTACAACATCGCCTGTTTGCAACGAGTTGCCAATTTCCCAATAACTTAGCCACATCATCCGTTCTTCAACTTCAGGAATAGCTAGAAATATAGGGTCTTGCTTCCACTTGATCTTTTGCGACAAATTATTAATTGTAATGGACAGGCAATGGCCCTCACTTACCATTTCTTCACTCTCCAAGCATGTATACACCAAGCAAAAACTCAAGCCTCGAATTCTATGATTATCAGGAGTAGGAACGATGAACGATGAACAGAAAGGCTCACTCAACTTCGTATCAAAGCAACTTGGCACGTGTTCACCCGATAGGAATGTGGAGAAGACGCCATTGCAGTAATATCCCTGAGACATGAAAATCATCAAATGTTAAGCAGATGCACAATCAGTTGAGCATATAATATATATGCCTCATTTTACACAAAACCAGAAAGATGCACCTGAGCGGGAAGCTTCTTAGGTGGGAGAGATTGTAATTTTGCCATGTCATTTTGGACAAACTCTGGAAATTCCATTTCGTCAGTATGCAATTTCTGAATGTCAAATCTTAATCTAAAAGTAACATTTCTAATCAACTCCAAGTTTGACAAACCCAAATAGCCAAGAATTTCTGCATTGACATTTTCAAGATGTTCTAACTTGAAATTAGAGCTCATCTCAACCAGATTGGCACAATTTATGTACAGAATGCTGCATGAGCTAGGTGCACCTGATACTTTCTCCAAGGATATACAGTCAGTTGTATCAACAATCTCAACACCATTTGGCAGCTCGAGTACTGATTTTAGCCTTGTACACGAATTTAGTGAAAGATTTTCGAGCCTGCTAAGATATCTAATGCTCTCTGGGGGATGGCAAAGTGGATTTCGGCTCAAACTCAATTCTTTCAGCAAATTGAGCTTACTAAAATCAACATGGAGAAATGCATTATCACCCAGATTGCAGTCAGAAAGTCTTAGAGTAACTAGAGAAGTCGGAAAACTGATTGGTGAAACTCTATGACATACTTTCTCCTTCCTCAGCAAAGACCACAAGATTGTATGCCATGGTCTTACTAGCTTGGTACTATCTATTTGGTTTCTTCCACTTTCATCTGAAAGCTCACTTGGAAAATCCGACTTTTCAAGCTTCAGGGCGACATATTCAAGATTCGAGCAACCAGAAATATCAAGGGTCTCAAGATGTGTTAACATGCAAACACTTTCTGAAATGCTCCTCAAGTTTATACAACCATTAAGGCTTAAAACAGTGAGTCCTTCCAGATATGCAATAGTGTCATCCACCTCAGTTAGACTTGTACAATATTCGAGGATTAATTGTTCAAGGTTGGGAAGTAATGAAAAATCAGGAGTTCTTCTAAGCTGATAAGAGTGGCTGAGATTGAGAAATTTTAACCATCTGAGTAACTAGTCAAACGAACAAGAGAAACGAAAAGATATGTTAGATGCAACTGATCACTTAAAATAATGCTGGATGCAACTGATGATAAATACTTACAAGCAGATAATGACAAAGGGCATGGACAAAGTACCTTTGGTGCTGTCCAAAGTTGTTTCAAGCTGCTGTAACAAAGGTCTATAGCAACAAGTTTTCCCATCGGAAAGTCGCTTGGTAGGGATTCTAACTGGAGATAACGCCAAAACAACCATCTTAATTTCTTGGGAAATTTGCTGTAACATCCAGAAAGTTGTATATTGCTAAGCAACAGAAATTTCAACTTGTGCATGTTTGTGAATGAGTCAGTTTCCAAATCCTCATTTGGAACTTCCCTTGTGCCCATGATATGACGAGAGAAAATGGACATCCAATTCCGCTTTGGTCGATCTTCCTGAGAATTATTCATAAATTCTTTTACTTTACTTTTTTTGCCATAATTTTCATTAGATGTTATCCTGGTTGATTCTTGCCCCTTACGCATATTTCCGTCGAGAATGATGCCTTCAATTGCTTCAGTTCCCTAATAAAATAGGAGACAGACATGTAAGAGAAAAAGTGCATGCATGGATTAAAGGAAAAAACCTAAAGTGATTAAGTTGCTTACCGTTTTGTTTCTCAATACGTACAAAGATTCTTCATGACGCCACAGTCTACTACGCCTCTCTGGCTCCTTAACAGATTCTTGACGAACAATTTCTCTTCCCAGATCTTGAATCAGTTGATGCATGACGAGCCTACCATTTGGTATTGACAAGAGATCTCTATCAATGAGGTTTTGGATCCCCACTATAGTGAAAAGTTCACATTTATCCAGTATTTTGACAGCAAAATCTTTATCCTCCCAGAGAAAGAAACAGGCAATATGAAGGAATAAACTCCTATCATCATCTTCTAGAGATTCATAACTGATTTTGAGCAGTTCAATAATCCGATTATTAGGAACAACTTGCAACTTCTTTATTGTACTTTGCCATACATCCAAATTTTGTCCTGCCAGGGAAGAACCCAAAACTCTTAGTGCAAGTGGAATTCCTCCACACCGTTTCACTACTTCATTTGAACCCACAAGAAAACCTTCCACAGGATGTGGTTTTCCAAAGGCATGCCAACTGAAGAGCTCTAAGGATTCGTCCGTGCCCAGTTTCTCAACGGTATACACCTTATCAACTAGGTGAGGATTTAGAATTCGCTCATGTCGGGTTGTTATGATGATTTTACTTCCTGAGTAAAATAAACTTTTCATCCCCAATACTGCATTTAGTTGATCAGAATCATCCACATCATCAAGAACAAGTAGGACTCTTTTGCCACTTAAGGCATCTGAAATCTTAACAATTCCTTCATCAACGCATGATACTCGTTCCTTTGCCCTTTTTAGAATGTCAGAAAGTATTTGCTTTTGCAATTTAACTAAACCGTTAGGTTGCTTTGAAATTTCTCTTATGTTAAGCACAAAGCTGCTACCTTCAAAAGCATGAAAGTTTGAATTGTAGATGAACTTGGCCAGAGTCGTCTTCCCTATACCGCCCATGCCGTAAACCATCAATATGCCAACGTCAGCCGATCCATTTTGCAGCCAAAAGCTAATATGCTTAGCCCGGCGATCAATGCCGATTAGGTAAGGTGCAACATACAAAGCTGTTCGACTTAGTCTATTTGTGACCACATTAACAATCTTTCGAATAAATTTTGACTCAGGCCTGTAATTTAAGAAAACGAGATAAGAATGTAAGATATAACTGAACTGCCAACAAGGAGATAACAAGTTATTCCCTCAACCAAGATGGGACACTTAACACCCCCTCGGAAAATGAAAATGAACGTTGGACCTAATTCAACCCTAAAAGCTAGTGCATCGGGTGAGATTTCCCAAGACCATATAAAGTGGTAACAACTCATTCCCACAACCAATGTGGGACAATTAACTGCTACTATTATTCTTCCACCTTTTCTCCTTTTGATTTCTTTTAATCAAGTTTTTGTTATTCTGTTAACTGCAATTTCAGAACTTATATCACGTTTGCTAGGATTCTTATTCATCCTTATTTCATAACCCCCAAATTAAATTCTCCTTCTTGTAACAGCTCTACTGTTTTGTGAAGTTTTCAAACACAGAAAAAAACACATTCATCTCTCTTCTTCTTCAACCGAATTCTGGACAATTGTTTTGTGCAAATTCCAAACTTCCAGCCACGAGTGCACGTGTTTGGAGGTGCTGTGAAACCTCGGGCCGAAATCGCTTTCAAGGCAGTGGGAACTGTTCTTGTTTCCCTTTTTTTTTCTTGTCAAAGGGTCTTTACAAGGAAAAAGAAAATTGAGGAAGAAGAAGATAAAGAGACATAAAAATGGACTAAAAGGGGAGAAATATATATATAATTACCCACGAGCTTGATTGTGTAAGACCATTCCCCCCAAGTCAGCAACTTTAGCAAGTGCCTTCTTCCATCTTTCTACCCTTTCCCTTCCACTGCTTTCCCATTTCAATTCTTGTTCATGCGATGCTATTGCTTCCCCAATCCTTCCCTTCTTCTTCCTAACATCAGAAGGATCCACATAGTAGAACACGGGTAGAATTGCCCGATCCAATTTCTCCTTACATGTCAGAATCACATCCAGCTGATCAAGACATGATTGAGAAAAGGCATAACCTTCGGACAGGACAATCACCGAAACTTTCGATTCTCGGATTGCGTTGTGGAGTTGTTCTTTTCTTGTGTCAGTGTCCTGTTTGAATGTTTGAAACCCAGCTTGAACTAAGGCAGTGTAAAGGTGATCAGTGAAAGACATGCAGCAAGAGTCGTCTGCTCTAAAACTCAAGAATACTTGATTTGATGAAGATGAAAGTGTTGGATCCAGAGGTTTCTCCATGGACGTACTAATTGACCTAAAGGTAAAGGAGCTTGCGTAAATATATACTCCAATTGTAAGAATGTCTGCAAACACCTGAGACGCAACAAGTGACAAGTCCCAACAGCTGGAAATCAGAATCATGTGTCAACGACAGAGGTCCACTGAAAATGATTTTTTAATTTTAGGACAATTAGTTAATTAAAAGCACTTTTTAGAAAAGAAAACAAAACGTTTGATTTTTGAGAAGCTGATTTTTGGAGTTTGCCGAAATGTTTTCATGGAAAATAAGTATATATATATATATATATATAGTGTTTGGTTAGAAAGTATAAAATATTTTTAGGAAATAATTTTTTATGCTACTCTCCTCGACCCACCTTCCCCAAAATCTTCATGTTTCCTATACTCCTCCCCCCTCCTTCGGGACTCAATTTTCTTCAAGAATTTAATTATTCTTTTCAAAATTCATGCAAATCCAAAGAAATTAATGTGCTGCTTTACTTTTTTACGCAAGAACAATGTTGAAATTCGGGCTCGATAACTAAAAAGAAAATACTTCTTTTTGTAGAAAAAGAAAGTATCCGTTTTACAACATGAAAAAAATTACTCATTTATTGAATGAAAGAAAATACTTTTTGTACATCATAAAAAGAAAATACTCAATTTGTTGAAATGAAAGAAAATACTTTTTCTACATCATGAAAAGCAGTACTCGTTTTGTTAAAATGAAAAAAAATACTTTTTGTCAATCATGAAAAAAAAATACTCAGTTTGTTGAAATGTACATCATGAAAAGAAAGTTGTCATTTTGTTGAACTGAAAGAAAATATTTTTCTACATCACGAATTTATTGAAAAAAAATACTTTTTCTTTTTAGGAAAAGAAAATACTTAGATTGTTGAAATGAAAGAAAATATTTTTTGTACTTCATGAAAAGAAAATATTCGTTTTGTTGAAATAAGAGAAAATACTTTTCCGACGTACCGAAAAAGAAAGTACTTATTTTGTTGAAATGAAAGAAAATACTTTTTCAACATCATGAAAAGATATACTCATTTTTTTGAAATAAAAAAAAAATACTCTATTTATAACACGAAAAAAGTACTCTTAATAATACTTTTATTTAGGGTGGGTGGTGGGTTAGATTGGAGTGTGATGGGGTAAGGGTTGGGGTGGGTGGGGATATGGGTGGTTTAGGGGTGGGATGGATGGGGTGAGTGGAGGTTGGTGGGGATGGGGAATGTTGAAAAAGAGTTTTGGAAAATGTTTTTCCTTCTTTTGATAAGGAAAATATTTTCCTCCAATTGGAGGAAAATGAGTTCATGAATAAAATATTTTTCAAAACATTTAAGCCAACCAAATATGAAAAAATTAAAAAGCATTTTTCGAAAAATATTTTCCTTCATACCAAACACACCCTTAGAGTAACAAATTTTAGAGAAATTATTCGATAATCTACACCTCTACATCTCTATGCATATTTTGGTGTATGAATGGTCCCTGTAACACCGATAGAAGATGAGACCTGGACCATTAAACTGTGTGCACCATTCTCATTGTCACATGGGTGATTTATGTCACTCGAATTCTGCCCTAGGTTCACCTCCGTGCGGCAGTCAAGCCCAGCCTTGACTTCAGCCTTTCCAACACTTAGTTTTATTTTAGGAACGTTTTAACTTAGAATGAAAATAGGCAGCAAAAACAGTAAATAAAGGCACACACGATATACAGAAATTTCTTCCCAACTCGTATTAATATGTGAATACAAGAACACAATAGCCAACCCTATGGCCAAGACAAAGAATTCCCTAATTCCCTGCCCCAAAATGATATTCCCACCCTTAGGAAATGACTTAGACGATTTTGGCTTCACAATGCCTTAGACTAAGTTTTTCTGCCCCGTTTTGGACAGCCTAGGCAAGTATTTATAAGGCTACAATTAGTTGACAAGCCCCAACTGATGGGCAAACAAGTTAAGACAAGTACAAAAACGTGCCCCCATTTTTTAGGCCATGAACAACATGTCTTGGAAGAGGTTGCAACCGCCAACTGCCTCCCATGTGCTTTGCATATGTTTTTTCAAATGCTGCATGTGCACAACATGTGCCTATTTCGCCCAGCTGCCTTGTGCCCAAGGCTGGCAATTCCACCCAGCCTTGTCCTTGACACTGCTCCGCACCCATATCATGGCCCCAGCTCGCCAACCACTGACTTAGCCGCACACGTTCATTGCCACACTTGCCCGCTTTTGTCAAGTCGCCCCCAACTTGATTAAATCTGCCCGCATCAATTGTCATTGCTTGTCCCGCATTGTCTTGCCTTGCCTTGCCATGTCTTTTTCCCTGTTTTGAAATGGCTTTGCCTTGCCATTGTTTTGCCAACCCGCACGTCCAAGTAAAATGCGCCTTGCTTCCGTTCAAGGTGCGTTTGTCAACCCCGCATAGTTCATCATGCCGAGCAGCCCATCATGATGTTGCCCAAATTTTCAGGTTGTGTGCCAAGGCCATCCTGAAAATCCTTGTCATAACCCACACCTGCCGAGGACCTTTGTCAAGGGGCTAACACTCATGTTATTTTACAAAGGAATATGTGTTTAGGATGCACCATCCTAAATTGACTCGGACATTATTGTTATTAAAGTTTTTTAAAAAAGGTTCAAATATACCATTGAACTCAAGATAAAGCCTCACATATGTCACTCATTAATAGTTGGTCTTGAGTGTACCCTAGCCCCTACCATTTTGGACCATATGTGTCATTACCCACTAATGAAACTCAAATTGTCTAATTAGTACTAGATTTTGCCAAGTCACATTATTTAAATCCTCCATTACTTATCAGCCCCTCCCCTCACACCCTGTGGTATATGTAAGCCATTTTGCCAAGTTTAGTGATATTTCTGAGCCTTTTCTTAAGCCATCACCACAAACTTACTACTATAATATCCCAAATTCTTAATTCACACACTCATTATTTCGGTACCTAGTTATACCTCATTGGTGTACAAGTTTCTAATTAGTGTGAGTGTGTTTTCTTTCCTTTTTGTGGGTTTCGTTATTTGGACGAAGCGTGTGGCGCCACCGTAGTTTCATGGTGATTTTGGAGATGAATTGAATGTGAATCTATTTGTCGCTTGGGTTTACGATGGTAGGCTAGAATCACATATTTTAGTAGTAGTTTGCACTCCAATTACTGTATTTTATTTGTGTTTAAGCTTAAATGTTAGAGTATTGCACTTATTATGTGTGTTATGCCCTACAGGAAGGGATTTCGAGTAAAAAAGATAATTTGGAACTAATTCGAACAATAAGGAGCTTTGAAGTCTAGGTGACTCAGAGCTTTTCCCGGTGGTTATGGGGTTACACCAAGGATCCGCGCTCAGCAAGTTCTTATTTACCCTGGCGCTAGATGCACTGACACACCATATCCAAGGAGAGGTGCCATGGTGTATGTTATTCGCTGATGATATAGTTTCGATTGATGAGACGCGATGCGGCGTTAATGGGAGGCTGGAGGTATGGAGGCAGGCCTTGGAGTCTAAAGGTTTCAAGTTGAGTAGGACTAAGACGGAATATGTGGAATGTAATTTCAGCGACGTGATAGGGGAAGCGGATGCGGAAGTCAGGCTTGACTCACAGGTCATCCTCAAGAAAGAAAGTTTAAGTATTTAGGGTCAATTATCCAGGGTGATGGGGAGATCGACGGGGATGTTCGTATTTGGGTGGGGTAGATGAAATGGAGGTTAGCGTCTGGAGTCCTGTGTGACAAGAATGTGCCACCGAAACTCAAAGGTAAGTTCTATAGAATGGTGGTTAGACCGGCCATGTTGTACGGGGTTGAGTGTTGGCCAGTCAAGAATTCACATATTCAGAAGATGAAGGTAGCAAAAATGAGTATGTTGAGATGGATGTATGGGCACACTAGGCTAGATAAGATTAGGAATGAAGATATTCGGGAGAGGGTGGGCGTGGCTGGTGGACGACAAGATGCGGGAAGCGCGGCTTAGATGGTTCAGACACGTGCAGAGGAGAAGCCTAGATGCTCTGGTTAGGAGGTGTGAGCGGTTGGCTTTGGCAGGTATGAGAAGAGGTAGAGGGCGGCCTAAGAAGTATTGGGCCGAGGTGATCAGACAGGACATGACGCGGCTCCAGATTTCCGAGGACATGGCTCTTAAAAGGAAGGTGTGGAGGTCGAGCATTAGGGTGGTAGGTTAAGGGTAGTCGAGCGTTTTCCCCTTTGTCCCGATTTCCCTCTTTGTACTGACGAGTATGATAGTGTTTTGTCTAGCCCTGCTAGCGATTTATGTTGTGTTTCACACTTTTGCATAATATTTGTGTTACTGATTTTCCATTTATTTGCCATCTCTCACGTTGGTGATATTATTTTTCGGGTTTTGTTGTCACAGATCTATTGTCTTTGAGCTGAGGGTCTCCCGGAAACAACCTATCTATCCCTTCTGAGGTAGGCGTAAGGTCTGCATACATTCTACCCTCCCCAAACCCCACTAGTGGGATTTTACTGGGTTGTTGTTGTTGTTGTTGTTATTGTTGTTGTTGTTGTTGTAAAGATCTTTGAAGTCTGAGTAAAAGCCCAAGGAATTAAATCGGGATCAAGTTCGGGGGTCGAGGAACAAGTCTGGATATTAAAAAGTGAGAAAACAAAATTAATCTGAGAAAACTACACTACCGCCCCGCGCCATGTGTAGCGGGGCGTGGGGAGCTAGTGAAAAATTCCTGCAAAGTGAAAAAAATAGGTCTCTAAACTTCTCCACTAATGCCGCGCATGGGGAAGCACGGTAGGCCTATGTGAGTTTCTCAGAGCATTTGTCTTGTTTCATCTTGGAAAGGATATATTCATCCGGACTCATTCCTACATGGTGTAAATACACTAAAAAGACATTTTTGAAGGGACTTTTGATCTTGGAAGCTTTTGGAGAGCATTGGAGGCGACAAGACTCAGGATTCATCAGCATCCCATCAATTCAATACGGGAGTTTGGAATCTTTGGATTGTAACGTTAGATTGATGCTTCCTTATTCTTTAATTATATTTGTGATGAATTTCTCCATGATTATGGAATAATTTACCTTAGGGTTTGACAGATATGGTGTTGTGATAAATATTTGTGGATTTTAACTCTAGTTCGTGCTTGAATTCGTTTATGGAGTTTTGAATTGTTGCAACTTTATTCACCGACTTATTTAATCGAAAGAGGAATATTTTGGTGGTTGTCCCTGCAATATTTTGTTTGGTTTAATTTAGTGATTCTCTTAATTAATCGAAAGAGCTTGTTGAATTTTTGATTAAATCAACTTAGGAGAATATTCATGAGAGATTTTCCTAAAGACTAATCCATTAATGCATGCTTGCATACTTTCACGGTGCTTACATTAGTTCACCTTGTAAAGTTAAGATTTAATCCAGATATGAGTCTTGACTACACGTTGGAACTAATCATCGAGTGAATGTGTGAGAATCATTAGAACATTAGAGTGTATTAAACTAGAGTTAGATCCCAAATAACTATCTTTGACCTATCCTGTCACGACCCTTATTCCTCACATTAATAAGAAACCAACTCTATCTCTAATTCCTTGCCGTCAATTGTCAATTGCTTTACTTTAGTAGTTAACGTAGTTCATAATTGTTTAATTCAAGTGGTGATCCTTTTGAATAGAAAAAAACCCATAAATTACTCGAACATTATTTAAATCCAATCCCTGTGGAGACGATATTTTACTATACTATCTTTGATTAGTGAGCATCAATTTCGTGTTGTGTTTTGCGCTCGCCAAATTTTGGCATCGTTGTCGGGGTTTGTCTATCAATAGTGATCAAAATAGTTTATGGTGCTAATTCAGGAATTTATTTTCATTTTTTCTTCACGGGTTTCTCTTCCGTGTGCAGGCAACAGGCTAAGTTCGTGGTATATGACTCGATCTTCTTTAAAAGAAGTAATACCCTACAACCAGAGTTGGAAAAATACTTGCGACAACTGAGGAAAGATAAAGAGTTCACTGAGAAGTTCTTGGGGCAACCTTCAACCCAAGAACACATGATGAATAACGGTGACGAAGAGGTAAATTTAGCTGCAAGAGAGGCAACACAACATAGAGAAGAAGCTGTAAGGATAGCTGTTGAGGAAGCCCGTAGAGCTGCTGAGGAGACCGTTAAAGATGATAGGGGTCGAAGATTCAATCTAAATCGAACCTTGATTGAAGACCAATTCGAGAATGTGATACCCAAGCCTGGTAAAGTATTACGTGATTATGCCAGACCAGTCTAAAATCAGGGATTTTTCCAGTGTCAGACCTCCACCAGTAGCAGCGAATAATTTTGAGTTGAAGTAAGGTTTGCCTCAAACTATCTAGAACAACTGTGTTTTCAGAGGGATGGTGAATGAAGATCCTAACACTCACTTGATGGATTTTGAGGGAATCATGAACACCTTCCAGTACAACGGAGTGTCAAAAGATGCAGTCTACTTAAGAGCATTCCCTTTTTCACCGAAGGATAACACGAAGCACTGGCTTCGTAGCTTACCAACGGGGTCGATTAGGACATGGAAAGACATGACTAAAACGTTTCTTGACAAATACTTCTCAGCTGCAAAACAGTAAAATTCAGAAGGGAAATTCACAACTTCTGCCAGACATACACTGAAACAGTTTTCGAATCTTGGGAATTATTCAAGGAGATAGTGAGGAAGTGTCAGCATAATGGTATTGAATTGTGGATGAAACTCCAGGACTTTTTGGATGGACTAACACCTCCCTCACGACGAACTCTGAACACTGCAGTTGGAGGGCCTTTAATGAAGAAGATTCCTAAGGAGATTGTGACAATTCTTGATGAGCTCTCTAAAGATAATAACTAGTGGCCTACTGAGAATAATGATAGAAGAAAATCAGTTGGGGTTCATCAAATAGATTCTAACACAGTAGTGCAAGCCCAACTAGACGCCATGGCCAAGGAGATAAGAAAGTTGACCTTAGCCAAGGACCAGAGCCAACCATCACCAGTTTGTGATTTCTGTGGAATGGCTCATCCAATGCATGAGTGTCAGGCCTTAGCTGCAGATGAGGTGGTAAATGTTGTGGGAAGCTTTGACATTGGCAACTACCAGAGTGGTCAAAATTTTAATTCTATGGGACAGAGGCACTCAGGATTTTCTTGGAACTCACCAAGTGGTAGCCTGAACTCATGGAAGCAAAATAATTCTAGACCTTAGGGACAAGGAGCTCTAGGTTTTCAAAGTTAGAAGAGGCAACAATATCAGCCTCCACAGTCTAATCAGTTAGCATGGAAGATCTAATGAAGGCTTTCATTATCAAGACAGACGAGAGGCTTGAAACTCATGGCTCAACTATACGAGAACATGGTGCATCTATCAAAGAACTGGGCACGGCTTTTCGAAACCTGGAAAGTTAGGTTGGGCAACTAGCTACTATATTGTCTGAGAGGATTCAAGGAACTCTCCCCCCTGATACTGAAAGAAATATAAAAGAGACAATAACTGCAGTGTCTTTGAGGAGTGGGCACATATTGGAGGATTCCAAGGCAAAGCAAAAGGATGAGTCGATTGAAAGGCAGGTGGAGATTGTGGAAGAGCAGAAAAATAGCAACATGCAAAAAGTTGTAGGCATGGTAGATGATGGTCTGAAGAAGAAGGGGAAGATTAATCTCGGAAGAAGAAGAGAGATGATAATGCAACAAATAATGAGACTGAAGAGAGAAAATACATGCATGCTCTACCTTTCCCCCAGAAGCAAAGAAGAGAGAAACTAGACAAATAATTCGAGCGCTTTCTAGAAGTGTTCAAGTAGGTTCATGTGAATATACCTTTCATAGAGGTGTTTTCACATATGCCGGCTTATGCTAAATTCATGAAGGAGATATTATCGAAGAAGCAGAAAGTGAAAGAGGCATTGGTTGTCAAGCTGGCAGAGCATTATAGTGCCATTTTGAAAAATAAGCTCCATAAAAAATGTGGAGATCCTGGGAGTTTTACTATACCTTGCTCTTTAAGGACTAAATTTCAAAAATCTTTGTGTGATTCAGGTGCTTCATTAATCTTATGCCTTTGTCTATTTTCAAGAAATTGGAGGGAGAGATTGGAGAAATCATGTTGATACCTATGTCCTTGCAGCTGGTGGATCAGACCACAATCATACCTGAAGGAATAGTAGAAGATGTGCTAGTTCTAGTGGACAAATTTGTGTTCCATGTGAACTTCATTATGGTGAACATAGAGGAGAATAGAGAGTTCCCGCTGATTTAGGAAGACCCTTCTTGGCTACGGGCATAGAAATTCTGGTTATTCGGGAAAAGAAGCTCATGCTTAGAGTGGGGAATGAAAGGATAATCTTCAAGATCAACGGAGAAAGGGGGCCCTGAAAGAGCAAATCGGAAAGAGTAAAATGTCACGACCCAAACCGATGGGCCGCGATGGGTGCTTGAGTCCTACCTGTCAAACACCCCTAAGCATGCGTCTAAGATATGAACCTGAATAACATTTGCTGAATTACGAAAATAACATACATGAAGGAGACCTGCCAATAAGGCATATGTACGTTTACATGCAAATTACATTGGGCGAGCCGGCAAGGCTGCTATAGACAACTATACATCCAAAACTGAAAGCCGACATGGTCACATACAACCCAACTAGACATACTGTCTACAGACCTCTAATGGAAACATAACTGTATAAAGACGGGACTGAGACACGTCATACCCATATATATACATATAAACATATCGTACCAAAATCAAAAGAAGCTCCGGATCAAGTGGAGCACGCCAACTCTCACTGATCAAGGATCCTAAGAAGGGGGACCGTCAGCTTGCCTACCTGCACCTGCGGGCATGAAACGTATGCCCCGTGAAATAGGGCGTCAGTACGAAAAATGTACTGAGTATGTAAGACATGAAAATTAGTACGTGAAAGACATAGGTGAAACATGGAATAAAGAAACACATTCTTAAATCTGAATAACTTTGTAAATTCTGAAACATTTATAATGTCATGCACGTGCGTATAAATGTCGTGTCATGCATAAGTATGGGTGTACATAATATCATCAAGACACTGAGGGCATCCCATCATATCGTCTCGGCCACTGTGGGCAACATCAACAACATATATCAGTTGATCAGGTGGTGGTGCGTATATAACGCTGTAGCCTTTTCCCATATCCCATATACATATATTTACATATATACGCGTATATAACGCCATCTGGTCATGGGTCAATGCACATGTATAAATGGGTGAAATGCATGAAACATACGTCAAAATCTCAATATTCCTTCCGGATAAACTTTTTCAACTGCGTATTATTCTAAGACCCATGAACAGAAGATAATAATAATTCACATGGGGAATCAAGAATATAGACACCCCTAGTATTTCTATGAATAGAGTAATTTATGGAAACTGTGAGTTTGCTCGTTTCTTCAGTATAATTTGGACCATGCCAAAAGAAAGAAAGGATGGCCTTAACATACCTTGAGTAGGAAAAACTCTGTATAATATTCCGTTAGAGAACCTTCGTTGATTGAACTTAGAACTCAAAAAAATCGGATTTCTGCTTTCTGAATCCTTGAACAAAATTGTGCTTGCTTCTTTGAAATTTTCAAACGAAATTTGGCTATGGATTTCTTGAAATGCTTGACGAAATGGTTTCTGCTTCTAACGTTTTTGGTTTTAAACCAAAGACAGAATGTTGTTTGATCTTTTTACAAGGAATTGATTACCAAGTCTCATGGATAATGCTTACAAGTCTTATTTTGGTAAGACTTAAATTTAAGTCATGATTTGGTTATATTCCATAAGTAGCCATCTGGCAAAAGTGACCAAGAGTCATTTTTAGCCATTGTGGCTTTATGCCACGTGGGGTATAATTTATAATTTTTTATCCACTTATTAGTTAACTGGGTAATGTCCTGTTACCCGGTAGTTAATCAATTACCCGCATAATTTAACAATTACGATACATTACTTAAAATTTTACTTATTTTTAGTATACTTTATATATATTTTATACATTATACTACAGTGGTCATATGGTATCTTCATGGTACTAGTTGATAATCATCGGGTATTATCGCTCGACCCGTATTTTATCTCAAATTGGTCACTTTCGACAAAACTCGTTTTCTTTAATTCGTGTACTCCTTTATCCTTCATGACACTTCTTTATTGCTTGTTATAAATAACATAAATGAATTAACGTCAAGATGATCTCATCCCCGAGTCTACGTCAATTAACCGAAGATGAAACTTTTAACGTATGGAAACGCGAGATGTAACATCCTTCCCCCTTAGAAACATTCATCCTCGAATGCTCAACCCCCAAGTCTATATAACTTTGGCAGAGTCACTTTTGTAACAACACTACTACCAACTCTCCCTGTAGAAGCTTAATAATCCAACGCCACACAGGACCACAATTATCAATAACGACAATGGCCTCAGACGACCAACGACAGTAACCAATAAAAGAATTTGTACACGTACCTTATAGTTATGATGTCTCCGTCGGAACCTTTTCTAGAGGAGGAAATAAGTAAGGATATCTAGACTTCATGTTTTCCTCGGCCTCCTAATTCATTTCTTCCACATTATTGTTCCTCCGAAGTACTTTCACGGAGGCTACCTCCTTATTCCGTAGCTTACGGATTTGTCGGTCTAGGATGGCAATCGAAATTTCCTCGTATGATAAGTCTTCTGTAATCTGTACATCATTCGTGGGCATTACTCGGGTAGGATCGCCAATGCACTTCCATAACATAGATACGTGAAAAACCGGATGGACAAACTCCAATTTCGAGGGCAATTCTAACTCATAAACTACTTGGCCCACTTTCCGAGTGATCCTATAAGGCCCAATATACCGTGGGCTACGTTTGCCTTTCTTGCCAAACCTCATCACACCCTTCATGGGTGACATCTTTAAGAATACCCAATCATCAACCCCGAACTCTAAATCTCGTCGCCGCACGTCAGAATATGACTTCTGACGACTCTAAGCTGTCAATAGTCGATCCCGGATAAGCTTTACTTTTTCTATGGCTTGCTGAACCAGGTCTCGCCCATGTAATCCAGATTCTCCAAGATGAAAAAAACCCTATAGGCGACCTACACTTCCATCCGTAAAGAGCTTCATATGGAGCCATCTGAATACGGGAATGGTAGCTATTATTATATACGAACTCAATAAGCGGCAGATGATCATCCCAGCTACCTTTGAAGTCCATTACACAAGCTTGTAACATATCCTCCAGTGTCTGAATAGTACGCTCAGCCTGTCCGTCTGTCTGGGGATGAAATGTTGTACTAAGACTTACTTGAATCCCCAATCCTATTTGGAAGGACCACTAGAAGTTAGCTGTAAATTGAGCTCCTCTATCCGAGATAATAGATACAGGGACACCATGGAGTCGTACTATCTCCTTAATGTAAAGCCTTGCATAATCCTCTGAGGAACATGTAGTTCTAACGGGCAGAAAATGTGTCTGACTTTGTAAGCCTATCAACAATCACACATATCAAATCAAACTTATGCTGGGTACGAGGTAAGCCTACGATGAAATCCATAATGATTATTTCCCATTTCCAAGTCAGAATCTCCATAGCCTGCAATAATCCATCGGGTTTTTGATGCTCAATTTTAACCTCCTGACATTTAGGACACTGAGCAACAAATTCTGCTCTATCCTTTTTCATTCCGTCCCACCAATATACTTCCCTGATATCATGATACATCTTTGTCTCTCCTGGATGGGTAGAATAACGAGAATAGTGAGTTTCTCCAATAACCTGCCGATGCAGCCCTGCAACATTAGGCACACATAATCGCCCTTGATATCTGAGGAACCCATCTTTTGTAATCTCAAACGGTGTCTTCTCTTCTGAAGGGTGGTATCCCTATAATGAACTAACACAGGATCCTCGTACTAGCTTTCCTTTACTTCAGTTACTAAAGAGGATGTTTTTGTATCCTGAAGAGTAATTCCAATATCACGTGAGTCCAGTAACCGAACTCCAAGACTAGCTGGCTGATGAACCTCATGGGCTACTCCCCTCTTTTCTGGCCGTAAATACGACAAGCTACCATAGATCTACGGCTGAGGGCATCGGCTACTACGTTCGCCTTCCCCGGATGGTATAAAATATCAACGTCATAATCTTTAAGTAGCTCCAACCATCTTCTTTGACGTAAATTCAATTCTTTTTTTTCTTGAAGATATACTGGAGGCTTGATAGATCTTAAATACTCTTGCCTTATGTTTTGATGATCTAACAAACTTACTGTTAAGAACTAGACAGGGAACCTGACCTACTTGGATTGCTGCAAGCTTTAACGGATTCTAGCTAAAAGTGAACTGTTACAGCTTCAGGAGCTAGGAACCAACACAAGGACCTGATGCTCTTGTGGTTTCCTCATAGCAGTACAAAGTCAGTTGGACACAACTGGAAATGAAGTGATTGACGGTACTGTTTCTGCCGCACTGCACTGCACTGTCCGCCCACTCATTCTCTAACCAAACAAAGTACTCACATCACTTTAAGTGATGTGATCAAGATGTACCCACAATGAAATTTATGCAAAACATGACCGGAAGGCTTCTGTTTCTCATTCAAGCCTTTTGCAAAACAAACAGAGAAATCAATCCTCACAAGCTTGAAGAATAAGGTTGAACGCTACTACGGACATGTTCTTCAAAGATAGATTGTTGTTGTCCTAGTTGAGTTGTAACCTTGTTATTGTACCTACCGTATCTCCTAAACAGCTTATCTAGAAGCATTTTGATTAGGAATCCTCTTGTAAATCCATAAACTCCTTGAGTTTATGTTGTGACTAGATTTAGTCATAAGGAAAAGTCTTTGTAATCGTACAGTTACAAAGTGGCTTGTGGTGATAGCATCACAAGTTAGAAAAGCCTTTGTAACTAGGATAGTCACAAAGTGGCTTGTGGTAAAGGTACCACAAGTTAGTTGAGCAAATCCCTTGCAATAGGAAGTATTGTAAAGTGGCTTGTAATAGGTAGATTACAAGTTAGTGAAGTTAAAAGCCTACAGGTGTAGGTCGTGGTTTTTTGATCCCTTGTGTGGGATTTTTCCACGTAAAAATCCTCTGCCTTATTTACTTACTGTTTCATTAAGTGCTTTCAGTAGAACCTTGTAGAGGACCAGGTACTCTACGATTTGGTGGACCCATACAAACTAACAAGGCTCTTATGATCCGCATGATATCAATATGAATGCCAAACAAGTAGTGCCTCCACATCTTTAGTGCATGAATCACCAGGTTAACTCTGAATCGCATGTCGGGTAGTTCTTCTCGTGCTTTCTTAGTTTTCTAGAAGCATAAGCTACAACCTTACCATGCTGCATCAGCACATGACACAATCCAATGCCTGAAGCATCACAATGGATAACTATCGGTCCCTTCTGGGAGCGGTAGAACCGGTGCTAAAGTTAATTTGTCCTTCAATGACCGGAAACTCCGTTCGCAAGGATTGGTCCATTGAAGCTTATTTCCCTTCCGAGTTAACTTACATGGGTATCCTAATCTTTTACAATTCAGGAAATTCCCCTCTTTGGAGGCCCAAACTTCATCCTTTATCCATCATAACTACGCCCTTATCCCACTATTAGGGATACATTTCATCTATTCTAAACATTACCAGTTTTAGACTCCTTTGAGTTCATTCAGGCTATACTGAGCCTTCTATAACTTAGAGAAACCATCAACTCTCTTATGAACTTATTCCCAAGGACTTATCTATTCTCGTTACCTTTTCACTCATCTTTTCTTATCCTTCCTTCTATCTTCCTAAAACCTTGTCGCTCTACCATACTTCAGTTTGCGACCTACACATATCTATTTATACTTATTCGCAACCTTTCTTCAACTTACTTGCATCATAAATTTCCTTATGTTATTCCGGAACATTAAGCGAGACACCACATACCACTTTGGTCGAAGGTGCTTAGAAGAGAAGAAAATTCCATTACAAGTTTCCTGTAATAACTTGCCAAACGGAGAAGTTATGAACCTTAGTCGGTGTTGTGGGTCTATGCCAAGTCTTCAATGCCTCATTCTTTTGTGTATCCACCCGGATGCCTTCACCCGAAATGATATGTCCAAGGAAAATTACGGAGTTTAACCAGAATTCATATTTAGAAAATTTTGCATACAACTTCCCTTTTTGTAGAACTCTGAGCATAGTACGATAGTGATCTGCATGCTCAGCCTCTGAACGAGAATATACCAATATATATTGTCGATAAATACGACTACGAACAGATCTTAGAAAAAGGGCCTGAGCACACGGTTCATCGAATGCATGAATACTGCTGGGGCATTGGTCAAATCGAATGACATAACATGAAACTCAAAGTGCCCGTATCTGGTCCTGAATGTTGTCTTGGGAATATCTCCCTCCTTAACTGTTACCTGATGGTACCCGGACCTCAAGTCTATCTTTGAAAAACACTTGGCACCTTATAACTGATCAAATAAATCATCAATCCTCGGGAGCGGGTACTTATTCTTGATCGTCACCTTATTCAACTGCCTATAATCAATACACATTCGTAAGGAACCATCTTTTTTTCTTACAAACAACATAGGTGCTCCCCACGGTAACGTACTAGGTCTGATAAAACATTTTTCAAGCAAGCCCCTTAGTTGTTCCTTTAACCCTTTCACCTCTGCGGGGGCCATTCTATAGGGGGAATAGATATTGGATGAGTATCTAGTAGTAGGTCAATGACAAACTCAATTTCTCGCTCTGGCGGAAGACCCAGAAGCTCATCGGGAAAAACATCGGGAAATGCATTAACTACAGGAAAGGACTGAATGGTTGGTAACTCTACTTCCACATCCCAAACCCGAACTCAGTGATAAATATAGTTCTTTCTGATTATCTTCCTTTCCTTGATATAGGATATAAATTACCTCTTGGAGATGCGGTATTGCCTTTCCATTATAAAACAGGCTCTCTTGGAAAGTGAAGTCAAACCATCTCTGATCTACACCTGATGTTAGCATAACAAAAGGCCAATCAATCCATACCTATTATAGTTTCAAGTTCTACCCAATCGAACTCCACGTATCTTATCCTTGTTTATTATCAAATCTATCATGGGCCATTTCGAGCCACATCCATATATATAGGTAATAATACTAAAACATAACTTGCATAACTAATTTACAAAAAGGTTTATATACATAGGGGTCGACTAGGCCGTAGACATGTCATACCCTAAACTATATACAGGATAATGTCTGCAAAACCTCTAAGTAGGCATAACCATAATATATACAAGTCGGGACAGGGCTCCCTACGTCCTCATAAAACACCCTAACAAATTTAGAACTCTGACTTGGTAATATTCCAAGAAGAGGTGGAACTCATCAACCAAAAACTGACACTTGGAGGAAGTCTAAAGTAGAGGGTCCTTGCCTCGTCCTATATCCACCCGCGACACTGCTATGGAGATATGGGAAACTTTGCAAACTGCTCATGAGGGAACCACCCAAGTAAAACAGTCTAAGATCGATATGCTCACTACCGAGTATGAACTCTTCAAGATGAAGGACGATGAATCTATTCAAGATATGCACACAAGATTTAGTTCCATCATAAATGAGTTACACTCACTTGGTGAAACCATTCCTAGAAACAAGCTACTGAGGAAAGTCCTCAGTATTCTGCCTAGCCCTTGGGAAAGCAATGTGAATGATATTACTGAATCAAATGACTTGCAGGAACTGACCATAGAAGAGCTGGTTGGAAATCTAGACCTACGAGATGAAGAGGAAGATAGACGGTAAAATAAGAGAACCAAAGAAAGAAAAGAACCTGGTACTCAAAGCTGATAGCAATGACTTACGTGAGGAAGACAGTGACATGGCTTACTTAACCAAAAGATTTCAGAAGATGGTCGGAAGAAATGGAGAAATGCTAAAAAGGGGTAGCTCTAGCAAACCAAAAAACTATGATCTCTGTCATAAGTGTGGAAATCCTGGACACTTCATCAAAGACTGTCCTCTCTTGAAGCAAGAATTCTCCAAGAACAACCCTGAAAAAACAGCTAAGAGGAACCCGGTTCCTTTCAAGGACTTCAAAAGAAAGAGATCTGTTGACAATGTGGTGAAACAGGCTCTTGCAGCATGGGGAGATTCCTCTGGTGAGTCTAAAGATGAAACTGATGCTGGTGATAGTTCCATGATGGCAGTTGAAGATGAGGAAAATGAATATGACTCAACTTTTGCTTTGATGGCCCAATCAGATGATGACAACAAGGAGATAAATTTCAGGGATGTTCAGAGAAATCTGAAATTCTACTCTCCTAAGAAACTCATTTCTTTAGGTAGTGGATTGATTGATGCCTATCATAGTCTTGTGGAGGATAGGGATTCCTTGACCATAGAACTAGGAGAAGCTGAACAAACTAGAGATGACTTAGTGGTTGTAGTTATTGACCATAAGAAAACCATTGAAACTTCAAAGAAGAAAGGAATGATCTCTTGGCAGTAATTATAGACCTAAGGGAAACAATAGAGAGACCAGGACCAAGTCACTAGGTTTGAAAAATGAGTTGAAAGATGTGAGAACTAGGATGTGTGTTGAAACTGAGAAAAACAAGTACCTCCAAATTGATCTGGAAAGAGTAAAAAATGATCTTGAAAAGTTCCTAAGTGGACCTGGTCCTCAGAAGTTATCACTGCCATGTACACTAATAATGGTGTAAATAGGCAGGAAATAGGGTTCCAAAGGGAGAAAACTCCTTACAACCCTCACAACAAGTATGTCACTGTTTCTGATAACTGGTTTTGTACCCACTGTGGGAACAATGGGAACTTCAAAGAAATTGCCAGGCTAGGGTTCAATCTGTTCAGAAAAACAAAGTGTTTGCTGAAAAAGTGACTACAAAAGAGGGACCAGGTTCCACTCACAAAAAGCGCACATTACCTACATGGACTAAGAGAGATCTTATTCATCCTCATGCCTACTTCAAGGGACCCAAACTTGCTTGGGTTCCTAAAACTAACTCTTGATCTTCTTGTGCAGGGAACAATGAAAGGAAACGGTCAACAATGGTTCATGGATAGTGGGTGTTCAAAGCACATGACTAGGAACACCATGGACTTTCTTTCACTAAAAGCCCTGCAAGGAGGGAGTGTATCCTTTGGCAATGGGAAAAAGGGGTACATTCTGGTAGTTGGAAAACTCGGGAAGTCACTCACTCATTCTATTGAAAATGTGTACTATGTCAATGGCCTTAAGTACAGTATCTTGAGCGTCTCTCAGATCTGTGATAAAGGAAACAAGGTGCAATTCTTGTCCAAGATATGTACAGTTACTGATCTGGTAACTGGTGAAGGGGTACTTGTGGCCAAGAGATACAAGAACATCTATGTTGCTGATTTCGAGTCCTTACAAAGTGGTGATCTAAGTTGTTTGAAAGTTGTTGATGATGATGCTGAAATCTGGCACAGAAGACTGGGGAACGTAAGCTTTTCTCTTCTGAACAAACTAATTTAGAAGGACTTGGTCCATGGTCTGCCCATGTCAAAGTTCAAGGTGCAAAAAATTTATGATGCCTATGCTAGAGGAAAACATGTGAAGTCCTCTTTTAAGTCTAAAAGGGATGTGAGCATCTCAAAGCCACTAGAGATTTTGCATATGGACCTATGTGGTCCTATAAGAGTGCAAAGCAGAGGAGGAAAAAGATACATTTTTGTGATAGTGGATGACTAATCCAAATTCACATGGACTCTGTTTCTTAGAACTAAAGATGAAACCTTTGAGGTGTTTGTGGCCTTTGTGAAGAAAATCCAGGTGAAGATGGAGTCTAGAGTCGCATGCATTAGGTCAGATCATGGAACAGAATTTTACAATGCCAAATTTGAAGAGTTCTACAATGAAAATGGCATCACCCACAACTTCTCAGCTCCCAGAACTCCCCAGCAAAATGGAGTAGTGGAAAGGAAGAACAGAACTCTGGAAGAGATGGCAAGAACAATGCTAATCGACAGTGGAATTGCAAAGAACTTCTAGGCTGAAGCGGTCAACACTACTTACTACTTGGTGAACAGGTGCATGATCAGATCCCTCCTGAACAAAACCCCATATGAGTTGCTGAATGGAAGGAAACCCAAGCTGAATCACCTAAGAACATTTGGGTGCAAATGCTATGTTCTCAATAATGGAAAGGATCAGCTTGGTAAATTCGATGCCAAAATTGATGAAGGAATATTTCTAGGCTACTCTTCTCAAAACAAAGCGTACAAGATATATAATAAGTGGACTCAATGTGTTGAGGAAAGTGTTCATGTTATTTTTTATGAGTCTTATCCATCCTGTGAGAAAAGTGCTGAAGAAGATCAAGATGGAGAACCCTTACTAGTCCCGGTTGAAGTCATTGACATGACAAATGGAAAGGCAAATATGATGAGCCAAGTAAAAGAGCTGAGTGAAGACAATACTGCCTCATCTTCAATGGAACCAGGTACTTCAATTACAATCACTGAAGCTGAAGAAAGAGTGGTTGATGCAGTTCAGGGTACTCCACTAGCAATTGAGAGAAGAACACAGGAAAACCAGTGAAATGTACCATATTCTCTCTAAATGAACCTCAGACGTCTAACTGGAGACACAAAAGCTCTCATCCTCTTGACAACATAATTACCCCTCTAGATGCCGGAGTACAAACCAGGTCAAAAGCTAGAAATTCACTTGCCTTCTCAGCCTTTCTCTCCCAAATAGAACCCAAGAATATCAAGGAAGCCTTGAAAGATGCAGATTGGTTTACAGCTATGCAAGACGAGTTACATCAGTTTGAAAGGAACAATGTCTGGCACCTAGTACCCAGACCCACAGATCGAACCATTATAGGAACCAGGTGGGTATTCAGGAACAAGCTTGATGAACATGGAAATACCACAAGGAACAAGGCTAGGCTAGTGGTTCAAGGCTATCATCAGGAGGAAAGGATTGACTATGATGAAACGTTTGCTCCGGTCGCTCGCATGGAAGCTATTAGAATTCTAATTGCTTTTGCATCTCATATGGAATTCATATTGTTCCAAATAGATGTCAAAAGTGCATTTTTGAATGGACTTCTTAAGGAAGAAGTCTATGTGAAGCAACCTCTAGGGTATGAATTTCATGAACACCCTGAATATGTGTTTAAAATGGAAAAAGCATTGTATGGGCTGAAGCAGGCTCCTCGAGCTTGGTATGAAAGGCTGTCAAAGTTCCTCTTGGAAAATGGATTCAAAAGAGGGAAAAATGACAACACCATGCTCCTAAAGAAATGGGGAAGGAACCTGCTCATTGTTCAGGTCTATGTTGATGATATCGTTTTTGGAGCAACGACTGATTCTCTGTGTGAAGAATTTACAAAACTCATGGGAAGTGAGTTTGAAATGAGTATGATGGGGGAACTGAACTTCTTCTTGGGTCTTCAAGTAAAACAGTCCCCAAAGGGTACATTTATTTTTTAGCAAAAATGCATTAGGGAGCTCTTGAAGAGGTTTGGCATGGAAGCATCAAAGGTGATAGACACTCCCATTGCAAGGCCACTCGACTAGACATGGATGAAACTGGGCCTCCTGTGAATCAAACCATGTATAGAGGCATTATTGGGTCTCTTCTCTATCTTACTGCCAGCAGACCTAATATTGTCTTCAGTGTGGGCTATGTGTAAGGTTTCAATCAAATCCCAAGGAATCTTATTTGAAGGCAGCCAAAAGAATTCTGAGATATCTTAAAGGAACACAGGACTTGATCCTTTATTATCCCTCATGTCACAGTTTTAATCTCATTGGATATGCTGATGCAGACTATGCACGTTATCTTGTGGACAGGAAAAGCACTTCTGGAATGGCTCACTTCCTAGGTTCATGTCTCATCTCTTGGGGCACAAGGAAGCAAAACTCAGTGCCTCTTTCAACAGCTGAAACAGAATATGTAGCCACAGCATCCTACTGTGCACAACTTTTATGGATTAAGCAGCAACTGGAGGACTTTGGGGTACTCACTGAGAGTGTGCCCCTTCTATGTGATAACACCAGTGCGTGGCCAAGAATCCAGTTTAACACAAAAGGACCAAGCATATTGATGTGAGGCATCACTTTCTGAGGGACAATGTGGAGAAAGGGTTGATATGTATGAAGTTCTATAGCACAAAAGATCAAATTGCAAACATCTTTACCAAGGCATTAAGTAGGGAACATTTTCAAAGAAACAAAGTGAAGTTGGGGCTTTTAAAGCCCAATTGAGAACCTGATTCCTCATTATTTGGCTATAAAAATCACCTTCAGGAAAAACTGGCTAAAA
The DNA here is from genome assembly GCF_001879085.1 of Nicotiana attenuata. Classification (NCBI taxonomy): domain Eukaryota; kingdom Viridiplantae; phylum Streptophyta; class Magnoliopsida; order Solanales; family Solanaceae; genus Nicotiana; species Nicotiana attenuata. Next base: position 968,731 of record NW_017670238.1, read on the forward strand.
GTGTTTTCTGGCCATGTCTAACTCACTTCAATGCCGTTGCAGGTAAACACACATGATGAGTATAAAAGCTGTAGATGCAGTGCATAGATGATAAAAGAGGATTGATACTTTTAAATAACAGGTCAAGAACCTGATTCTTATACCAAAGGTTAGTAGTTATGTGCATTCTTTAATACACGTCTTAAAAAGGTACAAAACACAACTGCCATGTCATCCTACTTTTCAGACTCTATTGTCACGTCTCTTCACTTCAAATCATTCCATCTCCCTCTGAAACGTTGCACTTCTCCACGCCCAACTGCCGTTTCAGAACCGGTCCCTATCTCTCTCTTCATAATTATCCATTCTTAATAAAAAAAAACCTCTGTTCTCCACAAACCATAAGTCCTCCATTAGAACATCCCAAAGCACCTTCACTCCATCTTTCCATGGCTGATACAAACTCCGACCTCCCTACCTCAGTCATACCTGTTACTGAAAAACCTATGGAGTCCTCCATCCATTCTGAGTCTTTTATAACCACTCCTACTCTCCCTGCTGGAATCAGACCTCACTCAAATTCTCCATCTCTTTCCCTTTCAGAAACCCCTAAAATACTGATTTGTCCTTTCTATCTTCTGAGATACCCACTAATTAAAGAACAAGTGGAGAACAAAGTCAAAGGCATGAGGTCACAGAGGGTTTCGCCATTGTTGCTGCAGATTCCGTGGTGGCAGTAGTGCCAATTGCGAAAGACAATATTGTAACCATCTTTGTGGTATCTGCTGACGGTGCCCTTCAGGAGATAATTACTTAGAAAAATGCAGTACAAGGTATGGGGGGAAAAAGGAGCTATAGTTCTAGTTGAGGACGCTGCACTAGCATAAACTACTGGGCTCTCACATGAGGAACCTAATCCCTCTCCGGAGGACCCAGGTCAGGGTTCTCATTCCCAGGACAGTTCTGCTCCTGCATTTGATATTGCGCCTCTGGACATTCAAGCTCCTGAGATGAGGTCCAGTGATGAGGAGGATCTAGATAACCTAGCTCTCGATGCGTTCATAGTTAAGCGGAAGGTTGTGTCCACTCTTGAGTCTTCCACCAAATGACCTACTAACAGGTTGCAAGCTAAGGTGGCCTACGACTCTGCCCTTCAAAAGAGCAGAAAAAGTAGTAAGAATCCAAGGAGGAAGCTAGTGAAAGATAGGTTGCCCGTAAGTGATAAGGCGATCCCTGTGGTAGAGGTGGAAGAGGAAACACAAGATAAACCTAGTTCACTAGTTAGATGGTCTGAGAAAAAGAAGTAGCCTGCATCAGTAGAGAAGGTTTCAACCTCTAGCTCCAAGTTGAAGGATGTTGTGAGTGAGTTCTCGATGTCTGATGAGGATGTGTTAGTCAAATCCAAGGTAAAAGAGAAATCAAGTGGTGGGAAGTCCGGCAAACGAAAGTCTGAAATTGTTCAGGAACCTAGTTCTGTGAAGAGGATGAGAAGTGAAGTCAACCTTGGTTCAGAATGTCTGAGGCACCAAAAGGTTCTGTTGGGTCGTACGTTTGACCCAGCAATCTCTGAGATGGCTGGTATGCGACAAATTCTTGAGATGGTTGAGTTTCAACGATGGGGGCATCTATTCCAAATAGATGCACCTAAGGCATATGAGGATGAGGTACAAAGCTTCTTTGCTAGCCTCTTTCACGTAGAGACCGGCCACATCTGTGCCTTGGTGAATGGAGTAGATATCGTGTTCGATGTAAAGTTTCTTGGAGAAATTCTTAAAGTTCCTACAGTTGGTGTGTCTAGTGTAAGGATGTGTGTCAGTTTAATTTCAGAAATGCCGTGGTAAAAGACAATGCAAACCAAAAGGGGGACCAGTTCTTGATGGAGCAACTGGATAGCTTTACTCCTGTAAGCCTGCCTGCTATTATGATTGAACACATGCAAAAGGTAGCCACCTTCAAAGATGGTAATCATGGCCTTCCCTACGGATTTTTGCTTACGCGAGTGTTTAAGTTCTTTGAGGTGCCACTGGGGCAAGGCAAGGTGGGGACTAAGAAGCAGAGTTTCTCACAGACAACATTGGAAGAATGCGAGTGCATAGAAAAGAATGTGGGGGGGGGGGGGAGGGTAGGAAGTACATCAACCGTCTCACAGCTCATTAATGCTCAAAGTAGTGCAACTGAGGAGATTCGTCGGTTGAAGGCTAGGAATGCTATCCTGGAAGGTCAGCAAGCCCAAGGGTTTCCGGCGTCTAATGATGAAGTAGCTCGTTTGACAAAAGAAAATGATGATCTCAGGGCGCAAATAGAGAACCTGAAAGCAGAACTGCTCATTGAGCAAAAGTCGGCCAATGCCCGAATAGACCTTGTTCTCCAAACACTTGCTGCAGTCTCCAAGCCCTCTACTCCTAGTGCCCCCTAAGTACCCCTTCGGTGACCAGTTTCTGGAAATGTCCTTTAAGTTTTTTTTGTGGCAGATGTTTTGTTTTCTTTTTTTGATGTGGTTGGGAGAAACAGTACTGCTCCCTTCTTAACAGTCCAATGTTGCCTTTGCTTTTTAAGCAAAGGCATATAAAATTTTATTAATATAAAATCTATCCTCTGTTATTATCTCATTGCGTAAATTCTATGTTTCTCTTCTCTATCATGTTGTGTGCACATATGTGGCATGAGTTAGCTCAGCTAGACTTCTTTATGTTGTTTATCTGTTTGTGTCTTTTTAATGATGCCAAAAGGGGGAATAAATAAGTGTAGATATAATGAGAAATAAGGAAGGCATAAAGTCAGGGGGAACTTGTGGAACTTGTGTTCTCCTGTTACTTAATTTGGTTCTCCTTGCTCTAAATCCACGTTATAAATGTTAAGTTTGTCATCATCAAAAAGGGGGAAATTGATAGGTTTTCAATGTCTTTGCCTTATGTTTTGATGATCTAACAAACTTACTGTCAAGGACCAAATAGGGAACCTGACACACTTGGACTATACTGCAAGTTAACGGATTCTAGCTAAATGTGAACTGCTATAGCTTGAGGAGATAGGAAACCAAACAAGGACACGATACCCTTGTGGTTCCCTCATAGCAGTACTAAGTCAATTGGACACAGCTGGAAGCGCGTGACCGCCTACACTGTTTTTGCCTGCACTGCACTATTTCCAGTGCCCACTTATTCCTTGACCAACTAAAGTGCTTACATCATTTCAAGTGATGTCATCAAGGTGTATCAACAATGAGTTTATATCAAAACATCACTTGAACATTTTTGTTTCTCATTCAAGCCTTTTGCAAAACAGAGAAATTAATTCTCACGAGCTTGAAGAACAAAGTTAAACGCTACTACGGACCAGTTCCTAAAGTTAGTATTTTGTTGTCCTTAGTTGAGTTGTAACTTTGTTATTGCTCTTATTGTATCTCCTAAACTGCTTAGCCAAAAGCGTTGATTAGGAACTCTCTTATAAAATCCGTAAACTCTCAGAGTTTATGTTGTGACTAGGTTGAGTCATAAGTTAAAGTCTTTGTTACTAGAGAGTGACAAAGTGGCTTGTGGTGAGAGTATCACAAGTTCGTTAAATTCTTTGTAACTAGAGAGTGACAAAGTGGCTTGTGGTGAGATTACCACAAGTTAGTTGTGTTGAATTCTTTGTAATGGAGTCATTTCAAAGTGGCTTGTAATAGGTGTTTACAAGTTAGTGAAGTTGAAAGCCTACAGATGTAGGTCGTGGTTTTTGTCCCCTTGAGTTGGGATTTTTCCACGTAAAAATCCTGTGTCTCATTTACTTACTGCTTTATTAGCATTCTCATCATAACCTCATAGAGGACCAGGTACTCTATTGTTTGGTGGACTCATACAAACTAACAAATTCATTCTTCATTTTTGGACTTGAGATCTCGGATTTTGGCGATTCTTTGAAGGATTTTCAGAGGAACTTATTGGGTAATGATTCCTAACTCATAGTTGCTTGTATTCCGATAATCCATTGTTGATTTCATCATTTAGTTAGGGATTTGAGTTGGAAAATTGGGGAAATTTTGAGAAAAGTTCTTAGGCCGAATTTTCGGGTTTTGATCGAGATTTTGGTATCAAATTTGAGTAAATTTGGTATGGTTAGACTCATGAGTGAATGGGTGTTCATATTTTGTGATTTTTACCTAATTTTGAGACGTGGTCCCGAGGAGGCTTTTTGGGCGATTTTTCTAGTTTCTTGCTTTAGCTTTGCTTCATTATCTAGATTAGTTCTGTAGTTATATTTATGCTATGAAATTGATGAAACTAATTATAACTATAAGAAACTAATCTAATTAATGAAATCAAAGCTTAAGCAAGAAATTAGAAAATCACCCCAAAAAGTCGACTCGAATCCACGTTTCAAAATCGGGTAAAAGTCACAAATATGAACACCCATTCACTTACGAATTCACTCGTACAAAAATTATTCAAATCCGATAACAAAATCCTAATCAAAACTCAAAAACTTGGTTGATGAATTTATCAAACTTTTCCCTAATTTTCCCAACTCAAGTTCCTCAATTAATGATGAAATCAACTATAGATTAGTGGAATATAACCATAAGGGATATAGGAATCGTTACCCAAAAGCTTCCTCTGAAAATCTCTCAAAATATCGCCCAAATCCGAGCTCTCAAAGTCCCAAAATTGAAAATGGGATAAAACCCTCGAAATCCTCTTTTTCTGCCCAGCGATCATCGCTTCTGCGAGGAATCTACCGTTGTAGCGATTCCGCACTTGCGGCAAAACTATCACAGGTGCGGACTTAACTTAAGTCCTAAAGAACCGCTTCTGCGATTAAGGGCCGCTTCTGCGTCCTTTCTCCGCTCCTGCCACTCTGCTTCTACGAGACTTTGACCGCTTCTGTCGTCCCAGCTGGGCAGGCCCAAAATTGCATATGCGGCTCGATGGCCGATTCTGCGGTGTTGCACCTGCGGCCCAAAATGCAGAAGTGCGATTACACCAGGTGCAGCAACTTCAGCCATTCTCCCAAAACCAAATTTGATCTGTTAACCATCCGAAATCAACCTGAGGCCCCCGTTACCTCAACCAAACGTACCTACAAGTCCTAAAACATCATACAAACTTAGTCGAGCCCTCAAATCACATCAAACAACGCTAAAAACACGAATCACCCTCCAATTCAAACTTAATGAACTTTGAAACTTCAAACTTCTACAATGGATGCCAAAACCTATCAAACCACGTTCGATTGACCTCAAGTTTTGCACATAAATCATATTCAACATTACAGACCTACTCCAACTTCCGGAATTGGAATTTGACTCCGATATCAAAATGATCGGCTGGGTCGTTACATCCTCCCCCTCTTAAAATAATCGTTCGTCCTCAAACGAGCATAGAGACATACCTGAAGTGGTGAAAAGAAGAGGATAATGGCTGCGCATATCACGCTCGATCTCCCAAGTCGCCTCCTTGACCAGCTGACTCCTCCACTGAACCTTCACTGAAGCAATGTTCTTTGATCTCAGCTTTCGAACCTGCCTATCCAAAATAGCCATCGGCTCCTCAACATAAGATAGATCCCTGTCCAATTGGACTGAGCTGAAATCCAATACATAAGACGGATCACCGTGATACTTCCGGAGCATAGAAATATGGAATACCGGATGAACTCTTGCTAGACTGGGAGGCAAGGCAAGCTTATAACCAACCTCCTCAACTCGCCGTAACACCTCGAATGGACCAATAAACCTTAGGCTCAGCTGGACCTTCTTTCCAAACCTTATAATGCCCTTCATAGGCAAAACCTGGAGCAAGACCTGCCCTCCAACCATGAATGAAACATCGCGAACCTTCTGATCCGCATAACTCTTCTGTTTAGAATGGTTGTGCGAAGTCGATCCTGAATCACTTTTACCTTCTCCAAAGCATCCTGAACCAAGTTTGTACCTGATAACCTAGCCTCACCTGGCTCGAACCAACCATCTAGAGATCAACACCGTCTACCATACAATGCCTCATACAATGTCATCTGAATGCTTGATTGTTAACTATTGTTGTAGGCAAACTCCGAAAGTGGCAAGAACTGATCCCAAGAACCTCCAAACTCTATCACACAGGCACGGAGCATATCCTCTAGTATCTGAATAGTGCGCTCGGACTGTCCGTCCGTCTGAGGGTGAAATAGTGTGCTCAACTCAACCCGAGTACCTAACTCATGTTGTACGGCCCTCCAAAACTGTGATGTAAACTACGTACCCAGGTCAGAGATGATAGATACCGGCACGCCATGAAGCCCGACAATCTCGCGGATATAAACTCGAGCCAGCTGCTCGAAAGAATAAGTAGTCATCATAATAATGAAATGAGCTGACTTGGTTAGCCTGTCCACAATCACCCAAACTACATCAAACTTCCGCTGAGTTCGTTGGAGTCCGACAACAAAATCCATAGTGATCCGCTCCCATTTCCTCTCCGAAATCTCTAACTTCTGAAGCAATCCACCCGGTCGATGATGCTCATACTTCACCTGCTGGCAATTTAGGCCCCTAGAAACATATCCACTATGTCCTTCTTCATTCTCCGTCGCCGATAATGTTGCCTCAAGTCCTGATACATCTTCACGGCACCCAGATGAATAGATTACCGCAAACTGTGAGCCTCATGTAGAATCAACTCACGCAACCCATCTACATTGCGCACACATAGCCTGCCCTGCATCCTCAATGCACCATTATCCCTAATAGTGACCTCCTTAGCATCATAGTGTTGAACCGTGTCCTTAAGGATGAGCAAATGGGGGTCGTCATACTGACACTCCCTGATACGATCATAATAGAGAAGACTGGGAGACCACACAAGCCAAGACTCGACTCGCCTAAGAAATATCCAATCTGACAAACTGGTTTGCCAAGGCCTGAACATCCAATGCCAATGGCCTCTCTGCTGCAGGTAAATATGCTAAGCTCCCCAAACTCTCCGCCCTGCGACTCAAGGTATCGGCCATCACATTGGCCTTCCCGGGATGATATAGAATAGTGATATCATAATCCTTATGCAACTCTAACCACCTCCGCTGACGCAAGTTAAGATCCTTCTGGTTGAACAGATGTTGCAAACTCAAGTGGTCAGTGTAGATCTCACAAGGGACAATGTACAAATAGTGTCGCCAAATCTTCAAGGCATGAACAATAGCCGCTAACTCAAGGTCATGGATGAGATAGTTCTTTTCATGCACCTTCATCTGTTTGGACACGTAGGCAATCACCCTACGGTCCTACATCAACACTGCGCCGAGACCAACCTGCGATGCATCACAATAAACAGTTTAAGACCCCGAAGCTGTAGGCAATACGAATACTGGGGTTGTAGTCAAAGTTGTCTTGAGCTTTTGAAATCTCTCCTCACACTCCTATGTCCACCTGAACGGAGCACCTTTCTGGGTTAGCCTGGTCATAGGTGCTGCAATAGATGAGAATCCCGCAACAAACCAACGGTAATACCCCACTAAACTAAGGAAGCTTCGGATCTCCGTAGCTGAGGACAGTCTGAGCAACCTCTGCATTACTGGCACCTTCTTCGGATCCACCTTGATCCCCTCACTCGACACTACGAGATCCCAAAACGCCACTGAATCTAACAAGAACTCACACTTTGAGAATTTTGCATATAACTTCTTTTCTCTCAATGTCTGAAGCAAAGTACTCAAGTGTTGCTCATGATCCTCCCGACTCCGGGACTATACCAGAATGTCGTCAATAAACACAATGACGAAAGAGTCAAGATAGGGACGAAATACATTGTGCACCAAATGCATAAATATTGTTGGGGCGTTGGTCAACCCAAATGACATCACAAGGAACTCATAATGACCATACCGAGTCCTGAAAGTAGTCTTCGGGATATCTGCCTCCCGAATCTTCGACTGATGATAACCTGAATGCAAGTCAATCTTGGAAAACACTCTTGCACCCTATAACTGATCAAATAGGTCATAAATACGAGGCAATGGATACTTGTTCTTCACTGTAACTTTGTTTAACTGGCGATAATCGATGCACATACGCATAGAACCATCATTTTTCTTCACAAACAAGACCGGAGCACCCCAAGGTGACACACTAGGCTGAATGAAGCCCTTATCAAGCAATTCATGTAACTGTTCCTTTAACTCCTTCAACTCTGGAGGAGCCATACGATATGGAGGAATAGAGATGGGCTGAGTGCCCGGCAATAAATCACTATGAAAGTCGATATCTCTGTCGGGCAACATGCCCGAAAGATCATCTAGAAATACATCAGGGAAATACCTCACTACTGGGAATGACTCAACTATAGGGGTACTTATACTGACATCTCTCACATAAGATAGATACGCGTCACACCCCTTCTCAACCATTCGTTGAGCTTTAAGGAATGAAACAACCTTGCTGGGAATGTAATCTAAGGTACCCCTCCACTCTAACCACGGTAAGCCTTGCATAGCCAGCGTCACGGTCTTGGTGTGACTATCAAGAATAGCATAATGGGGCGACAACCAGTCCATGCCCAAAATAATATCAAAATCTACACTACTGAGCAATAATAAATCGGCTATGGTCTCAAAACCACTATAACAACCAAACACGACTGATACACGCGATCAACAATAATAGAATCTCCCACACGTGTAGACACATAAATAAGACAACTCATAAAATAACCGCATACACCCAAATACGGAGCAAAATAAGATGACACATAGGAATAAGTGGAGCCTGGATCAAATAAAAATTGATGCATCCCTATAACAAACCAGAACAATACCTGTAATGACAGAGTTGGAAGTAACTGCCTCTGTTCGAGCAGGAAGAGCATAGTATCTGGCATGGCCTCCCCCTCTAGGGCTCCACCTCGAGCTAGCTGAGTAGGTGGAGTGGTAGCTGGTGCTGTGATCATAGCTTGAGGACCCGTTGGAGCACGCGGTGCTTGAGAAGTCTGTGGAGGTGCACCCCTCCTAAGTCTGGGGCAATCCCTCACCATATGGCAAGTGTCGCCACACTCAAAACAGGCTCTCGAAGGGCGTGGCTAGCTCAGGACAGGTATGCTGGACTGACCGCTGAAAGCACCCTATGCAGGAGGTACACTAGATACTGGCAGTGCATAATAAGGCTCCTGGGGCCTAGGAGTAGCCAGAATACCACTAGCGGCTGGAAGAGCTGAATCAACACGGCAAATCACATAACCCCTACCATATCGAACTGCAACTGGGGCATGATTACTAGTATAAGTGAGAGACTCTCGAGACCTCTTGGCCTCCCTCTCCTCTCTCTCCCGGGCAGCCCTCCACTCTCCTAGCAATACTCACAACCTGCTGGTACAAAATATCTATCTCTAGCTCCCGGTCCATGCTAATCCTGATGCTTGGATGGAGCCCCTAAATAAACCGATGAACCCTTTCTCGAACTGTAGCAACCAAGGCTGGTGCATGTCTAGCCAAACACTGAAATGAACTGCATACTCTGACACAGTCATAGCTATCACGCCCCAAAATACGAGGAGCGCGACCGGCGCTCAACCGAGTAAACCCGACTGAGCAAGCCTGTTAGGTTTCATTCTACCCAAACTAATTCATGAATAGAGAGGAGATGAAATCCATTAATCATACTTTGTGCATATATCATTAACTACTTCCATTTCATTTTCATTAGCAACTTCATTCATAATTTTCAAAAAAAAATATTACAAGTTTTATACATCTTTGCCAAATATCAATATTTCTAATTCAATTCCCCATTATGAAACTCCACCTACAACCTGTCTACGGAGCCTCTAAATACAACTGAAGAATAATATGGAAATGCCGGCAACAAGGCTCCAGCTATACCTCAAATACAAAGTACAGGATAAACAGATGAAACAGGACCCCAAAATGAAGTGGGCTCACCAAGTCAGCTGAAAGGAAGATGCGGCACTAGCTGCGACCAACACTGCCTTCTATGGAAACACCTATATCCATTTAAAGATGTAGCGCCCCCGGCAAAAGGGACGTTAGTGCCGTCGAATAGCACTAGTATGTATAACTAAACACCATCTCATTAGAAAGAACAACCATACAAGAATAAAGAAATCATAAGGATAAACAAAGCTTTAAATAATCACCACATCATCAAATACAAATAAGGGATCATATAGCTTTCACACAATTTCCATAACTTTAGTTTGGGGCATTCCATATTATTGCATCATTATCCACACTACCACCGCTTCCTTGAGCGGAGTCCGATCACGGCCCGATCGGCTAAGCCGTCTCCCCGAGACGTTACCATTATTTCACTCTCACTTTCCAGTTTTAATTATCAATACATTACCACCATGTGTGTATAACATGGCGTCCGATCACGGTCCGATCAGCTAAGCCGTCTTACCAAGACGTTACCTCAATCACAATTTCATCCTCACTTTTCGATTTCAATATTAGCACAATATCACCATGTGTGTAGCATGGCGTCTGATCACGGCCTGATCGGCTAAGCCGTCTTACCAAGACGTTACCCTTTTTCCATTAATCATCTCACTTTAATTTTTGTTTCACATATATTAGTTCATAGGCACTTAGGGCCACAATTTCCACATCATGTCAACTTTCAATACAAACATTGCAATTTAGGATAACAGGTACAAACAGGAGCAATTCAAGTGTAAACATAGATATGATTTCACATAGTTGGCATGAAATCTCAATTTAAATCCTGACATTGAGGTCTAGGCATTCCTACACATGGTTTATATTCTTCACACATCTTTAAATTAGCAAGAATAGTATATTAAACATGTTGAGGCACCCCTATCACGTATACACAGTTGCAAAACCAATTCATGTGAAATAACAATCAATTCATCAATCTAATTTCAGTCTTACCACATTTGCATATACACCACGGAGCTCGATTTCTAATAAAAGGGGGTTTTAGCCATACATACCTCAAAGAGCTTCCCCTTAAGTTTCTACAATACACCAACACCTCTAGCAATAACAATCTATAAGGAGATAGCGGAAATCGATTAATAATTAGGAAGATTACCCATGGTGTAACTCTCTTAGGAATTTCATCAAACACCTAACATGTGAAGTAGATTACAAGGTTTAGAAATGGCAATTCCTTCCTCCCTCAACCAATTTTAACATGAACTACCCATCTTAAGTTCTTTAAAACTCACATACTACAACTTAGTTCCATACTGCATGGTCCTATTTTCTAACCCCCCCCCCGTCCCCACCATATTTGAACATTTAACCTCTTGCATGAAATTTTGGAAGTAGGACTTACCCGGATGGAGGACAATCTATGGTTATCTTCCTTGATTTTAGAAGACTTGAGCAAGATTAGGATGATTATGAAGCTAGGCCCCTCCTTTCTCTCTCTATATGCTCTCATCTCTCTCTAAAATCAGTAGAAAATGACCCCAAATGAAGCCCCTCAACCTATTTATGAAAATGGGGTCGGGTTATAAAAATAGGAAAAATGGACCTCCGAAACAGGGTCTGCGATCGCAGAATGCATCGCGAAATAGGTTCCCAAAACTGGGCAACACTGCCCCAATCTGCGGCAGATCTGCTATCGCAGGGTCAAAAATGTGACATATTTGCGATCGCAGATTCGACACAGGATCGCATTTTTCCAGCCTTTGGTATTTTGATCATAACTTTGTGTAGGAATGTCCAAATGATGAACGGTTTGAAGCATTGGAAACTAGACGCGAAGGCCTTTCATTTGATATGTTGTTCATCATATAAGACCTTGTATATATATAGATATGCTCGCTCAAAGTAGGGACTTGTGCAAATTCATTTGGAATTTTTGCCCATTAAGGAATTTTCTAACGTGACTTAGACTTAGGCCTCCCATTAGACCCCACATTACTTATTATAAGACTCATACACTTATATAGCCCATAAAACATTATAATTAGCCTACATGGCACCACAAAATCCTAATTTGCTTAGCAAAATTTTTCGGGGCCTTATATTCTCCCCCCCCCCCCCCTTAGTATTATTCGTCCTCGAATGAGGAGTAGAGTCCGCCCCAAACACTTTAACATAACATGTCTCTTTTCTGACCTACATCAAGTCCCTAAATTTTGACTAACTCCCAAATTTTTCAGAAATTTTGGAAGAGTCTCCTTTGTAACTAGGACTATCCACCTGCCAGAGAACCACCAAAACCATCCTAAAAATACATCCACAACTCGATAAAGCACCACAATGTATATATTAATAACACGAACCTCAGCATTACAAGCACTACATTATCACGATGATACCTGGACATGAACTGCACATTTTTAAATCATAACACCTAGAAGGTACCTTTCAAATCAAAAACCAACTGCTATACAATCAAGAGAAAGTATTTTATTTCCACAACACTCTCGACCTTCCATGTGGCCTCTCATACCTACAAACATTGCCATAACACATTCACGGAAGCAATCACGACCCCCAAACTTACCTGACAAGGATGACAAGTAGGTACTCTTCATAGGCCAACTATCCATTACCTCCACCTTCAGTAATTTCCACTGAAATGATGCACAAGGGATTTCCAACTACATTCTTAGACATAGACATATGAGAACACAGAATACATGGAGAACAACGATGGGGAAATATCATACTCATAGAACGGCCTAATGTGAACTACACTTATTTCACCTTCATTATCAATTCACATAACATCTTCAGGGGGAAAAATATTTGAGATTAACCTGTTCACCCTCCTAAACTCTAAATCTCTAAGAGAACACTCACACTAAACCCTTGATGACCTTCAACAGTTAATCTAAGATGTGCTATCATAAACTGACCATAAAATTACCTATCGAATATATGTAATCACTCGAGGATGCTTCTTCTTTGACATGTTTGAACCTTCAATACCCAATAGATTTAATACAATGAGGAGCAACGGAATTCAAGATCAGGATGGAATTAATCAGGAATCCATTAATGTGCTAAGCAGAGTGTTTCATGAGATTATATGCTAAGAGGTACGAAGATGACTGCTAACAATACTAACATGGTTAATCATTGTGACGACATCAATTATCAAACAAATGAGGCATATGGGTAACTAGTACATTGGCAACATGAATCGTTAAGGAGGAATATTCAGGTACGTGACCCAGTCGCCTCCTGGAGTGTAGGGAAAATCCGTTTATCAAGAATGAGTATACTCTGGCACCTTGAATGCTATATGGGTTTCCAAATACATGAAGTTGAATTACACCCCTAACGTTAACTAACACAAGGAACCTATGCCACAAGCCCATGAGGATGAAAAGAAGTTGAACACTTATGAGATTATCATATTTCAAACAGCTTAACCCTTCCTGATTATTGATCCTATATGAGATAACTAAAGATACAACAACTTGTCTTCCAAATCAATATGCTCATGATATGTGCAAAAATCTGAAGGCATCTAATCTCAACCTTTCACGAGTAAAACCACATAGCTAGGACATCTGAATGTTGGGACGAAATTATGTATTGGTTAGAGGGGTTCTAATGGTTAACATGATGCTCCGGGGAGAAAGACAAATGACACTCCTATCCACCCAGGGAGATGGAATACTGTCACGACCCCAGTTCACCCTCCATGAACATGTCGTGATGGCACCTAGTTCCTACAACTAGGTAAGCCTAATAGTGCGGAATAACAAATTAACATTTGCGGAATAATTAATTAAAACTGAACATACGGAATAACAACTGTATATAAGGTCACTCGGCCTATACAACTCAAAAATATGCGGAAGTCTACAACTAAATCCCAAAACCCGGAAACTCACGGGAAACACAGGCTAATAGAATGTAGTAATTTGCTCTACACCAGAATGTCTAAACAACATGAAAGGAAAGAAAGGAATTATCTGCTAAAGCCGGAATAGAGTAGAGACTCCTGGTCTGCGGACGTAGCAGATATACCTCAAGTCTCAGCTAGGACTCTCCACCACGAGGATGATGCGCCTGGGAGGAAGTACCTGGATCTGCACATGAAAAACATGCGCAGAAGAGGCATGAGTACATCACAACGGTACTCAGTAAGTGCCAAGACTAACCTCGGTTGGGTAGTGACGAGGAAGGTCAGGGCCCTACTGAGATAAGACAAAATAAATAATGAGATAACGGAAGCAGTTTAAATAAAGTCTACAGCGAGAATCTAAACCAGGTAAATAAGGAAGAACATTAATAGAAAGCAAAGGTAACAATACAAGGAAAACTGCCCTCAACAAGGAATAATAGCCGGGGGATCTCTTGGTATCCCGAGTATTTCTTGGTATCCTCATCATATACACTGGGGATCTCTCGGTATCCCGAGGATCTCTTGGTATCCTCAATAAGTAAGTCGGGGATCTCTTGGTATCCCGAGGATCTCTTGGTATCCCCAATAAGTAAGCTGGGGATCTCTTGGTATCCCAATATATATAGAAACACATGTGCCAGGGATCTCTTGGTATCCCGCACCCTCAGTCCAGAATATCTCAAGTGCAGGGGATCTCCCGGGAAGCCGTCCCGTAGTCCCAAATTAAACACACAACAACAACTCATAATCTCATAATAAGTGCGAAAATCAGAACAAGTAATAATAATTCTAGCCTAACATGCTTCACAGAGTACAAATAGTACAGCTAAACAATTAAGCAAGTAAGCCAGCTAAACATGCGTCTCTAAGCTAGCATAGGTATAAACTTACAGTCTAAAATGAACAAGTAAACAGGAAATCTCAATTTAAATACTTCAAGTAGAAATGGGTTTACAACAATTAGCCCAAGTACGCGCTTGTCACCTCATGTACGAGGCATTCAAATATTCAAAGATCATGTCCTAAGGGGAAAAGTTCCCCACACAAGGTTAGACAAGCCACTTACCTCGAATTGGCTCAATATCAACTAGAAACCACGCTCTTGCCACGAGTATCCAACTCCAAATGGCCCAAATCTATTCAATTCAATTACACATTGTAAATAACATCGCAAACACCTGGTTTTGCTATTAAATTCAAAGCTACGGCATAAAATTAGGTGAAATGACCAAAATGCCCTTCAGTCCAACGCCTAGGAATCGAATAATTTTCATATTTTTAGAACCTTCGTACTCTCACGAGTCTAACCATATAAAAATCTCCCAAATCGGAGGTCAAATGCTAATTCAAAACCCATTAGTTTGGTCTAAGAAGTTTTAACCAAATTCTTCAAATTTTAACCCCAAATTCGAATTTAATGATGGGTTTAACTACAAAATGATGAAATATAACTAGGAGGGATTAAGAAAACGTTACCCAATGATCTTCACTTCAAAACCCACTCAAATTCGCCCTCTTCCGAGCTCTCAATTGATTTTTCCAACTTTTGAAACTCAACCCTCGAAATTCCCTTTTCTGAACAGGTATTTCCGCTTCTGCGGACAAGGGACCGCTTCTGCGGTCCCGCTTATGCAGAAAGACAACCGCTTCTGCGGTTTTCACTTAATGGACCAGATTCCGCTTCTGCGGACACACCACCGCTTCTGCGGTTCCGCTTTTACGGGATATCGACCGCTTCTGCGGTTCCTGAGGGGAATGCCAAACTCGCTTCTGCGACGACCAAGACCGCTTCTGCAGCTCCGCTTCTGCGGTCCCAAGCCGCAGAAGCGAAAAGATACCAGAAGCAGCAGAACTGCTACCTCTCAACTTCCAAAATTCTTCCGTTAACCACCCGAAATCGTCCTGAGGCCACCGGGACCTCAACCAAAAGCACCAATACCACCTAATACCTTATTCAAACTTGTACCAATCTTAAAAACATCTAAAACAACACCGAAAACCCAAATTAATCAAAGATTCAAGCCTAAGAACTTTAAATTCCAACAAAACACGCTTTCGATCAAAAACCTACCCGAACCTCGTCCGGATGACCTAAAATTTTGCATACACATCCTAAATGACATGACAGAACTACTGTAACTTCCAGAATTCCAATCAAACCCTCGGATCAAAAACTCACTATCGGACCGGGAACTTATAAAATTCAAACTTCGGCATTTCAAGCCTAAATGAGCTACGGACTTCCAAAATACATTCCGAACATGCTCCCAACCCCGAAATCACCTAACGGAGCTAACGGAACCATCGGATTTCCATTCCGAGGTTGTCTTCACACTGTTCCGACTACGGATCACTTTTCAACACTTAAGCTCTCATTTAGGGACTAAGTGTCCCAAAGCTCTCCGAAACTCAACACCGAACGTCCCGGCAAACCAAAATAGCAGAAATGAACTTAGGGGAAGCAATTAATGGGGGATCGGGGCGTAAATTCTTAAGACGACCGGCCGGGTTGTCACAAATACCAAGGGTAGCAAAAATCCCCTCACATGACAATGACATAGTCAATTATTCTAGAAGTCGAGTGAGCAGAAGGCCACGTAACCCATCCAATCCGACCCATTTAAGACGTTTTGAAAAGGGGACGCACTTTGGTTTGAAATCATGGCAATATAAGCTTGAACTTAGAGAAAATCATTACTTTTGGAACCCATGCGACAAGCCCACGTAGCCCTACAAAATCGTTAACAATGGCGAGACAATACTTAAAAACCATTACGAGTTGGTGTAGAACAAGGCCTCAAAGTGTCCACATGAATAAGTTTGAAAGAATGAGACATTTTAATGCATTTATCGGGGAAAAGTAACCTAGGTTATCTAGTCACAGGAACAAGCAGAGCATGTAAATGGTTGTTAGAAGAACATCTACAAGGAATACCAGCATTATTTATTTATTCTAACAAAAGGAATATGTCTCCCTCCGTGATGCTATAAGACTTCCTTTTTGATGCCATAAAACATAAAACGAGTTTTACAATGAGACCTATCAGATGAAATAGTAGTAGGGCAACAAAACTAAAGAGCACCATTTGGAACCAACAAACTTAAAATGAGTTGAAGACATTAGAAGTCTATAGTAAAGGGAAATTTACCCACTTCCAGTGTCTTTTTTTGAAAAGGGGGCTTGTAGAGTACATAAAAGTGAGGTGAATTGAATCGAATCATATAGTTGGATAGCTAGTCGAGAAAATGAGATAAGATCGTATTGAAAAATATGGAGAAACGACACATGATGCAAGGTAAATAAAAAGAAAGTGAGAGAGCCTATGGAAGTAACCTTTCATTGTAAGCACTAGGAAGGGTGTTAATATAAGGAATTACGAGAAGCTAAATTTTTGAAAGAAGATCTCTGTATGCAGTCACGTGATGTATAGCTCCAGAATTCAAAAATCCAATTATGTTTAGCAACTCTAGTTCATAATAAAGCACTACAACACACTTCTACACAACCAGTTATTACAAGCCGCATTGGGAGATGCCATAAGACTTGACCGAGAGAAAGGCTTTGACATATGAATGTTTTACTAGGTGTATTTCTCCTTGGTCAACCCAAAACCAAAAGGCGAGAGTTAGACTGATAAGCAGATCGTCGGACTAGCACATGTGTAGATAATCCATTATCGAAAGGAGATCATTCAATATCAGCAATTGCGGCATGCTATCAACCCTTGATGAACTTGAAGTGAGGTGGGAACCCAATGAGATAGTATAAAATAATCATGGAGGTTTGCAGATGTTCATAATGAGTTCTCCATGGATTTTGACTTGAGAAATACCCAGATGCTAATGAAAGACAGAAAACAAGAGAAACAGGCGTTGTGCTACGATAACCTCCAAAGGTGCGCTTGGTCTTGACGGAGAGCCTAGTAAGGGTCCTTACGTGAAAGAAAGTGTTAGAATGACACATAGAAGGATATGTTCTCTCATGGTTATCAAACAAGTGTGGGGAAACTAGCACAATGAATTCACTAACTAAGGAACACAATTATCACATGTTGTGGAGGTATAAAGAGAAAATGAACATTTGTTATGAGCTGGACATGCTTCTGCTATATTAACTCCCAACTGCAATACACGACCACGCCACGGGCAACCACGATACTAGGAACAAAGTGAGCTACTTACTGTGGGATGCCCCAAGTGGACACGAAAGTTATACTAAGATGGCGACACAAGATCTTCCTATGACGGGGATGTGAGGATCTTAATTTTCAGAGAGACTTTATGCACACGATGACCATTTCGATTGACATGCAATCATGTGATAGGTGTTAAGTTATGCGCTTATGTTACTAGATATTGAGAAGCTTTCATGATGATACTCGCAAGAGAGTAGAGTGATTGTTCAAACCATATAAGCCATATACACAAGTGAGTAAAAGAGTGACTCGAGAAGGATCGCAACACTGGTATGCTTTACATGGAACTTGACACCACATAGGTAAACTTTATGATGGTGCATGCATAGGCACAAATGAGCAGACGTTGTCCATAAAAAGATTTTGTAACAAATTCATCGGATGTATCCCCCTGTTGAGAACTTAGGAAAGAAAGTGGGAAGTATTAATCCTAGAGTTATAACTCCATTCAAGGACGTATTTGTAGAACTTAATTCCACAAGAGGATGTAAATAAGAGAATTTGTGATAGAGTGGATTCATGAACAATATGTCTCCTTCAAGGAGTAGTTACACACAAGTTTTTGTGACTCACATCTTATTAAGACCATGTTTATGAGGACTCTTCAATAAGGATGTAGACATGCAATGAGTAAAATTTTTGTGTTGTTCATAATGATGTACTAGGAAGTGACTTACTTGGTGGCTTTAGGTTGATAGGGAAATAACTTAATCGATGCCCCTAGACTCCACATCCCTAACGCACGTTGGTAACATACTAATATACTATATTATCTGGTGGTGCAGTGACATTAATAGGAACAAGGGTACTCCCCTTAGCAACAAGTTCTACCGATCCCTCCATGGCTCGATACATTCTCCTAACAAACGCTTGGGCAATCTCCCTCATATTCAATGGTGGGGTTATTCCCTCCTTACTGCTTCCAAAATCATGAATTACTCATCTTGAGATTGAGACATCGAATAGTAATTGGCTCCCTATCTTGAGCTCTACTGCACGATCTGGAGTATCAAAGAAGAGTGAAATTCCTAAATGTCCTAATAGCCTCCAACTTATAGATGTGGTCGACTACACACCGATAAGAAGGACTCTACTAGACACGGATCCGAGACATCCTAGGACACTTTAAAACCTTAGGCTCTGATACCAAGTTTGTCACGCCCCAAAATCCGAGGAGCGCGATCGCGCTCAACCGAGTAAACCCGACTGAGCAAGCATGTTAGGTTTCATTCTACCCAAACTAATTCATGAATAAAGAGGAGATGAACTCCATTAATCATACTTTGTACATGTATCATTAACGACTTCCATTTCATTTTCATTAGCAACTTCATTCATAATTTTCAAAAAAAAATATTACAAGTTTTATACATCTTTGCCAAATATCAATATTTTTAATTCAATTCCCCATTATGAAACTCCACCCACAACCTGTCTACGGAGCCTCTAAATACAACTGAAGAATAATATGGAAATTCCGGCAACAAGGCTCTGGCTATACCTCAAATACAAAGTACAGGATAAACAGATGAAACAGGACCCCGAAATGAAGTGGGGCTCACCAAGTCAGCTGAAAGGAAGATGCGGCACTAGCTGTGACCAACACTGCCTGCTATGGAAACACCTACATCCATTTAAAGATGAAGCGCCCCCGACAAAAGGGACGTCAGTGCCGTCGAATAGCACTAGTATTTATAACTAAACACCATCTCATTAAAAAGAACAACAATACAAGAATAAAAAAATCATAAGGATCAACAAAGCTTTAAACAATCACCACATCATCAAATACAAATAAGGGATCACATAGCTTTCACACAATTTCCATAACTTTAGTTTGGGGCATTCCATATTGTTGCATCATTATCCACATTACCACCGCTTCCTTGAGCGGAGTCCGACCGATCGTCTAAGCCGTCTCCCCGAGATGTTACCATTATTTCACTCTCACTTTCCAGTTTCAATTATCAATACATTACCACCATGTGTGTATAACATGGCGTCCGATCACGGCCCGATCGGCTAAGCCGTCTTACCAAGACGTTACCTCAATCATAATTTCATCCTCACTTTTTGATTTCAATATCATCACAATACCACCATGTGTGTAGCATGGCGTCCGATCACGGCCCGATCGGCTAAGCCGTCTTACCAAGACGTTACCCTTTTTCATTAATCATCTCACTTCAATTTTTGTTTCACATATATTAGTTCATAGGCACTTAGGGCCACAATTTCCACATCATGTCCACTTTCAATACAAACATTGTAATTTAGGATAATAGGTACAAACAATAGCAATTCAAGTGTAAACATAGATATGATTTCACATAGTTGGCATGAAAATCTCAATAAATCCTAACATTGAGGTCTAGGCATTCCAACACATGGTTTATATTCTTCACACATCTTTAAATTAGCAAAAATAGTATACTAAACATGTTGAGGCACCCCTATCACGTATACACAGTTGCAAAACCAATTCATGTGAAATAACAATCAATTCATCAATCTAATTTCAGTCTTACCACATTTGCATATAAACCACGGAGCTCGATTTTTAATAAAAAGGGGTTTTAGCCATACATACATCAAAGAGCTTACCCTTAAGTTTCTACAATACACCAACACCTCTAGAAATAACAATCTATAAGGAGATAGCAGAAATCGATTAATAATTAGGAAGATTAACCATGGTGTAACTCTCTTAGGAATTTCATCAAACACCTAACATGTGAAGTAGACTACAAGTTTTAGAAATGGCAATTCCTTCCTCCCTCAATCAATTTTTAACATGAACTACCCATATTAGTTCTTTAACATCACATTCTACAACTTAGTTCCACATGCATGGCCTATTTCTAACCCCCCCCCCCCCCCACAACATATTTGAACCTTTAACCTCTTTCATGAAATTTTGGAAGTAGGACTTACCCGGATGGAGGACAATCTATAGTTATCTTCCTTGATTCTAGAAGACTTGAGCAAGATTGGGATGATTATGAAGCTAGGCCCCTCCTTTCTCTCTCTACACGCTCTCATCTCTCTCTAAAATCAGTAGAAAATGACCCCAAATGAAGCCCCTCAACCTATTTATGAAAATGGGGTCGGGTTATAAAAATAGGAAAAATGGACCTCCGAAACAGGGTCTGCGATCGCAGAATGGACCGCAAAATAAGAATGTGGGCCGCAGAATGCATCGCGAAACAGGTGCCCAAAACTGGGCAACACTGACCCAATCTGCGATAGATCTGCTATCGCAGAGTAAAAAATGCAACATATTTGCGATCGCAGATTCGACAGGGGATCGCATTTTTCCAGCCTTTGGTAATTTGATCATAACTTTGTGTATGAATGTCCAAATGACGAACGGTTTGAAGCGTTGGAAACTAGACTTGAAGACCTTTCATCTAATAGGTTGTTTGTCACATAAGACCTTGTATATATATAGACATGCTCGTTCAAAGTAGGGACTTGTGCAAACTCATTTGGAATTTTAGCCCATTAAGGAATTTTCTAACGTGACTTAGACCTAGGCCTCCCATTAGACCCCACATTACTTATTATATGACTCATACACTTATTTACCAAATCCAATTGATGCCCATCATGTTAATTGCACATAAAACATTATAATTAGCCTACATGGCACCACGAAATCCTAATTTACTTAGCGAAATTTTCCGGGGCCTTACAATAGCACCCTGGCGCAACTGCTCAAACTCGGCATGCCATGCATCTCTAAAGCTCTGGGGGACATATTCCCTCAAAAACATATCCGAGAACTAATCCATGCAAGCGAAGCTGCCTCAGTGGGATTGTCCAACTCACAATCACGCCACCACTGATAGCTGCCCCTCTAAGCTGGAACGTAGTGAAAGAAACCCCACTCGACTTCGCTACGCCCATATTATGGAGGATATGGTAGCACTCCTCAAGAAATCCCCGATCATACTCTGACACTAGGCCAGTGAAAGTAGGAGGGTGGTACTTCTTGTACCTCTCGAGCCTACGTTGCTCCTCCTCAGAAACAGCTGCCCTATCTTCAGGCTAAACTGGGGCTACTAGTAGCACCGGTATAACCTATGGATTCTGATCTACCTGAACCCGCTGCTCTGGGGTGTGGGCGGCGGGAGTCCGTGCTCCTCCCCCGCCCTGAGATGTGGCAGGGGCAAGGGGAATCAACCCCGCCTGAGCTAGAGTACTGAACATGCTCATGAACTGTGCAAGGGTCTCCTGAAGAGCTGGTGTAGTAGTAGGCATCTCAGGTGCCTATGCTCCGACTGGAGCTACAAGTGGCTCCTCTGTAGAAGCTCGTGCGGGTGCTCTGGCTGTACCATGTGGACATCCTCGGCCTCTAGCTCGGCCCCGGCCTCTGGCGGCTCTAGCAACGGGCGCGGTGCCTGGTCATCTGATTCGGTTGTACGTGTCCTCACCATCTGTGACAGAATAGAAGGCAGAAGTTTAGAATTTCGAAGTCAACAATTTTGCACGACAAGGAATCAAAAGAAGTGAAATTTTCCTAACAGTTCCATAGCCTCTTGAAGATAAGTACAGACATCTCCGTACCGATCCGCGAAACTCTACTAAACCTACTTGTGACTCACGACACCTATGAACCTAGAGCTCTGATACCAACTTGTCACGATCCAATCCTTTCTCCGTGAGATTTTGTAATGGCAGCTAGTCTATACGACTAGGTAAGCCTAATATTTGCGGAATAATGAAAATGGAAGCATAAATCTAACAAATAACTACCAAAAATATGTAAATAAGCGATACAAATGTCGCTCGGCATGTACAAACCCACACTCGAATATACACAAAATTTCCCGAAGACCCGGAACATCATAAGTCACAAGCTTCTACGAATTTGTCTAAATGTTCTACACATCAGTATCTAGAAGAAGTAAAGGAAGAACAATACAAAAGAGATAGAGGGGGACTCCGAGGTCAGCGGACGTGGGCAGATGTACCTTGAAGTCTCCGGAGCAGCAGCAAGTATGCAACTAAAAGCGAGGCTGGTAGAAGGTACCTGGAGCTGCACACAAAAACATGTGCAGAAGAGTAGCATGTGTACACCACAACGGTACCCAGTAAGTGCCAAATCTAACCTCGGTCGAGTAGTGACAAGGTCAGGCCATGGCCCTACTGGTATATATATAAATTAAATAAGGCAGAATAAAAATTATCGCAGTATAATAAGAGACTGAAATTTAAGAAAAGGAAATCACAGAAGAATAACAGTACAATACAAAGGAAATAGTAGGGGATCTCCCGAGTTACCGTCTTGTAGTCCCAAAAGAAAATGTACATGGGGATCTCTCTGGATACGGTCCCGTAGTCTCCCCAATGTAAATATGCAGGGGGATCTCCCGGGATACCGTCCCGTAGTCCAAAAATAATTATGCAGGGGGGGATCTTGCAGAATACGATTCCGTAGTCCCAAAGTAAATACGCAGCTCAAACAATGGAAATAACATTTACAACAAGAAATCCTACAGTTTAGACTAAGTAAGCCCGTGTACGCACTCGTCACCTCACGTACACGACGCTCACATATCACAACAGTACCAAATCCTAAGGGGAGTTCCCCCACATAAGGTTAGGAAAACCACTTACCTCGAACCAAGCTCAATCAATCAGTAACAATGCCTTCTCCACGAAAATCCGACTCTGAATGGCCCAAATCTAGCCAAAAGCAATTACATACCATAAATATAACTATAAGAAACTAATCTAATTAATGAAATCAAAGCTTAAGCAATAAATTAGAAAATCACCCTAAAAAATCGACTCGGACCCACGTCTTAGAATCGGGTAAAAGTCACAAAATATGAACACCCATTCACTCACGAGTTCACTCATACCAAAATGTCCAAATCCGATAACAAAATCCCAATCAAAACTCAAAAGCTTGGTTAATGAACTTTCCATACTTTTCCCTAATTTTCTCAACCCAAATTCCTTAATTAATAAAGAAATCAACTATAAATTAGTGATATAACCGTAAGGGAGTTAGGAATCATTAACCAAAAACTTCCTCTGAAAATCTCTCAAAATATCGCCCAAATCCGAGCTCTCAAAGTCCCAAAGTTGAAAATGGGATAAAACCCTCCAAAACCTCTTTTTCTGTCTAGCGATCATTGCTTCTGCGAGGAATCCATCGCTTTTGCGGTTCCACACCTGCGAAAAAACAGTCGCATATGCGGACTTAACTTAAGTCCTCAAGAGTCGCTTCTGCGATCAAGGGTCGCTTCTGAGCGCCCGCTTATGCGAGACTCTGTCTGCTTCTGCCATCCCAGCTGGGCAGGTCCAAAATCGCATTTGCGGTATGATGGTCGCTTCTGTGGCGTCGCACCTGCGGCCCAAAATGCGTAGGTGCGATTACACCAAGTGCAATAACTTCAGCCATTCTCCCAAAACCAAATTTGATCTTTTAACCATCCAAGATCAACCCAAGGCCCCCGGGACCTCAACCAAACATACCTACAAGTCCTAAAACACCATACAAACTTAGTGAGCCCTCAAATCACATCAAACAACGCTAATAACACGAATCACCCTCCAGTTCAAACTTAATAAACTTTGAAACAACTTCTACAACTGATGCCGAAACCTATCAAACCACGTCCGATTGACCTCAAATTTTTCACACAAGTCATATTCAACTTTACAGACCTACTCCAATTTTTGGAATCAGAATCCGACCCAGATATCAAAAAGTCCACTTCCGGTTAAACTTTCCAAAAATTCGACTTTCCCCATTTCAAGCCTAATTCAGCTACAGACCTCCAAATCACAATCCGACCCGCCTCCTAAGTCCAAAATCACCTAGCGGAGCTAATGGAACCGGCGAAACTCCATTCCGGAGTCGGCTTCACACAGTTCTAACTACGGTCAAAATCCTTTAGCTTCCATTTTGGGACTAAGTGTCCCAAAATACTCTGAAACCAAAAACAAAACCTCCCAGCTATGGGTGTCTAACGGGTGGGCTGGGCTGGGTAGGAAAAATTAGTAACCGTATGGGTTGGGTTCCGGGCCGGTTACGGGTTGGGGCTTACCGGGTTCAACGGGTTCGGGTTCATCCGGGTAAAAAATGAACCGTATGGGTTACGGGTACAAAGGGTCGGGCCGGGTTAGTGTAATTTTTGATTTTTTTTGTATTTTGTATAACTATTGTAAGTTATATTAATATAAAGTAAAAATATAAAGAATACAATGAAGATGGGAAAAAATTGCACTTATAAATTGCAAGTGCTACATTTATTTCAAAATTACAAAATTGAAGTTTGCATTTAACAAGTAAATTAACGAAAAAAAGAGTAAAACAATAATACTTCAAATTAATTTAACAAACTAAAATATTAAGCATAAATACGTCTAATAATTTTAAAATAACACAAATTGTCTCAAATCAACTTAAATACGAATTTCTGGAGGACGCTCAAGACAACTCTTCATATGCCTCCTTAAACTGCATGTGCCACACTTTGGACGAAGATTTAAGACTCGACCACAGTTCTTGCACTTTACATTATGAACTTCTTCATTTTCTTCTACCACCTCAAAGTGTTCCCAAACATATGAGCGCACTCTAGAAGTACGAGACATGATTTAACTTGAATTGAGAATTTGAGTTTGAAAAATGAGAGATGAGTGAAGAAATGAAGAAGAGGGGGTGTATTTATAGTTTTTAAAGGGTTAAATTTGTAATTACAAAAAGTGTTAATTTTTAAAAAAGGCCCAAAAAGGGCTAATTGTGCAAATCAGCCATTGGGCAACGGCTCCTTGGCAGGTGACTTGCCAACGGTAACCAACATTTAAAGAAAAAAGAAACTAGCTGTTAACCGGTCTGGGCCGGTTTAACCGGTTCTACAGTATTGCTGTTGGTCGGGTTTGACCGGTCCGATTAACTGATTAAAAATAGGTGAACGGACCAACCCATTACCCCATTAACCCAGCCCCACCCGGCCCCCTTGTACCGGTCCGAGCCGATTCCGGTTTTAACCGGTCTGGACCGGTCCGATTACGGTTAAACCCGGCCCGTTAGACACCCCTACTCCCAGCAAGTCACATAAGTAGAAATAGATACGAGAGAAGAGAAGTAGTAAATAGGGGATCGGGGATATTACTCTCAAACTGACCGGCCGGGTCGTTACACATAATTAGCCATAAAACCAATAATTAACGTATGTTGGGCATTTTAAAGATCAAATAGCACCAAAAATCGGTTATAATATGGGTAAAGTAACATTAAAACATATAAGAATATGCCCAATATCACTACCCACTTAAACCTTTGATCGTCCTCGAACAAACCATCACTATAGTAGACGAAATAAAATTAAGCTTCTATCATTCAAAGCACACCACACCTATAACCATGGTTGAATGCAACAATTAAACTCTTGCATATGCATTCAACACACACTTCCCTTTAACTTATGCCATATTTCAAATATATTCTAAACAAAAGCAACATGCTCTTAAAAATCCTAGCCTCAAAACCCGAGTCAATATCATAATGCACTCATGGCTTGGACACCCAACATCATAGAGAAGTTTAATAACTGACTTATCCCTCGTGAAACCATGTGCCCTCACAACAAATTCATGGAGAGTGACTTGAATTCGCACATTCGAATCTCATGATCAAATTTATTTTAAGGACCTCACATATATCAAAGAAATCGCTCACTCTCACAAAGAAGTCACATGCACGCAATTGGTCCCATAGGCTTGCCCTTAATGTAAACCTCTACTAATGTAGGCTCGCTCGATCTAAAATCAATTAGGACTTTTTTACGATTATAATGTGGGCTAAGGGACGTGTAGGATATATTTTAGGACTAGTGACTAACTCTCCTAAGCACTTTAACACATCACATGATAATCTTTAAGCGCATTTTCTTCAACATCACTTCAGTTTAACAAATAAGATCACACCCCAAAAATATTCCCTCATTAATTAGCACTACCATAATTTACATCCTGCTAGCAAGAACAAGACAACAATTTATTCATCTATATTTTTTTCTTTTTTTTCTATAATTTTTTAATCTTTTTTCAATTTTTCTTTTTTTCTTTTTTTTTCAATTTTTGCTAGTGGTGTATTATTTTTCAAAACAAGTGCACCTTTCTTTCTTTCTTTCATTGGTTCCACTCGAAAACCACCCCACTTTCCCTCCTTACTTCTTTTAGCGCTCAGTTTATAATTAAAGTGCTTTAAGAGGTAAAAGGATCAAAAAATATCAATTAAGAACAAAAGAGATATAGGCTTGTAATGTGGGTGTCAAATAAAAATCTATAGGCTCAAAAGGTTTAACTAGGGATAGATTTTATTTGTGATAACAATTAAGCTCAAAGAGATCAAAGAAAGCCTAAAATCATTTTTCAAATCAAGCATCACCTAAAATTTCGCTTCAACTCACATACTGGGCAAGGTCTAGGCATAATTACTTTACATGGACTACACAAAATCTCATCTCACACATGGCACATGACTCACAGGGCGATCTCATTCCGACTCTCAAACTAATGCAAGTATTCACGAAGCCTTGACATATTAAGCATTAAGCACAAAGTGAACATAAGTCAAGTAAAAGAGACATAGGCGTGACAAGACATGCAATCCAAATAAACAAGGCAAGATCAACGACTTCAACACATAGGGAAGATTCTACACATGCCAAAACCTAAATATGCTACTATCAAACAAGTCAAAGGTGCCTAGGTTTATCTTTCTTCCTCCATTTATTTCCTACATCATACTCTAAAAATAATTACAGTTCATCTTTCTTCCTCCATTTATTTCCTACATCATACTCTAAAAATAAAAATTACTACCCGGTTCAAGCTATGTCACATGGAAAAGAACTGAAACACAAAGAAAAACCACGAGAGATTATTACTACCTAAGAAAAACTAAAAGACATATTTTTGTATTTTTCTGTTCTCAATTTTTTTTATTTTTTTATAGACTTTAATCCCTCAAGAAAACTATCTAAGAGATCCATCGTCATGAAAAGTCCAAATAATTCAAAATACTTTTTTTATTTTCTATTTTTTCACATTTAAAAAAAATTAAGCTACTAAAACTACTACTATAATACTACATTTACAAACAAAAAAAGAAGCTAACATAATAAAAAGCTAATTATCCAAAGGAATTCTCCCACCCCACACTTTAATGAGTGCAGTGTCCTTAATGCACATCATAAGTAAAATCAAGAGGGTAAGAGAAATTCCCTTGAAGGCCAAAGGCCGAAGCAATAGTAGCCCACTAGGTACTCAGACTTCTCCCAAGGAAGGTCCTTTGCGTTGGCACCCAACACTTAGTCTCAACCATCTATCTCTCTTTTGCATACTTCATATGGCTTTGCTTCCTCTTCTCATAATCCTTGTACAAAACAAAAACAAACACTAAAAAATAATATAAAAAAAACAAAACAAAAAAGCAAAAAAGTTGTGTTGCCTCCCAACAAGTGCCTAATTTAAAGTCGCAGCACAACTTGAACCATTTTTTGCCTCCACCTAGAACCCCTAACAGGGCATCTAGTATGTGACTATGCTCCTTTGGTGGGGCTACAAAGATAACCAAGCCAAGTAATAAATTTTTCACTCTACACTTCTCGGCCTTTAGATGAGGAATGTAATTCTTGCTTTTTGGAATAACAAATTCAATAATATAGGCACTCTCATCCTCACTCTTTGGCTCCTCCGTAGGCTCAGATGGCTCGATTATTATCTTACTATCTAAACACAATGTGAAAAAATGATTGGAATGAGGTCTAATGCGCCCTAACTCATGAATTGTACTACTATTTACATCCTCATATGTACACACACTCCAGTCTCCAAAAGTAATGTTATCTACTCTCTCATATGACTCTAGAGCCCTCTTCTCAACATTGAGATCATCAAGAAAAACAAGGTCTGATAATTGGTATTTCTCGTTTTAGTTCCTCAATTTAGTCTAGAAGATTATTTTCAGCTTCACACAATTCATCATTAAATTTTTGGGCGTTACATGCATCAACCTTTGCAGTCAAATCTACATCCAAGTTATGCACAACTAAGCCAAAACTATCAATTTCATGTGCAAGATCAACTCTCTCCTTAGACCTATTATTCACCAACTTTGTTAGAAGACAACGTCGCTTCTCATACTCGCTTAATCGACAATATCCATCCCAAAACCAACCCTTACTCCCATATTCAAATCAGACCTCCCAGAGGTCAGGTCATGACAAGCCCTAAAAGACGGGCCATAAAAGTCTTCCTTCAACCAAGTGTTTTCATCAATAACCTTACCTGCAGATATTTCATCCCCAGATGTCATGTTGAGAGAACTAGAAACACACTAAGAGAGAAGTCAAATAGTTACAAAAATAAAAATATTTACAAAAAGAAAAAAACAAAACCTTTAAAGATAAAAATAAAAGTCCAATCTAGAAAAATAGCTAATTCTAAGCCCCCCGACAATGGCGCCAAAAACTTGTTGTAGCCAAACGCACACGCAAGTATACGCGGTCGTCAAGTAATAAAGTGATAAGATAGAGTGTTGAACCCACGAAGACTTGTTATCAACTATTAACTAAATAAAACTATTATCTAAACAAGGATTAAACCCAAAAGTAGTGATGCTAAAGTAATTAAACTAAAAAGAAAATAAATAATGAACTCTCAACAAAGGAAGAACAGATTTTTATGTTATCACTGTAATGAAAACGATCTAGGGTTATGGCTATCTAACATTCCTATTGTATTCTTTAATCGAATTGACTAACTAATTCATCTAGTTTATTAGTTGATAGGGTTAATATTGTGCATAAGAATCTATCGAATTCTTACTCGCCTATTCAAGCTAACCTAATGCCTATATGTCTATGGAATTAGAGCTAATAAGAATGCATTTATAATTCCTGTACATCAACTAAGTAGGGTAATTAGGTATATGTCTATCCTAACCGTGAATCTGTTTCCCGATGCCCAGGTTCAAGAACTCACTCTACTCAATCCTATGTGCAATTTGGACTTCCCACTTTCGATTCAATTCTAGATTCGTAGATTCAATTGGTGATCAAGCAATTAAATAATTAAGAGAAAGATTGAATAAATAAACCAATATGATAAATCAAGAAACCAAAAATCAATATTCGAATAACAATAGTTATGAAAGAACCACAACCCTAGAACGTGAAGTTTAGCTCCACATAAACATGGTAGCCAAACAACAAATCATACAGAGAAACATAAATAATACAAAGTTTTGTGGAAGAAAAGATGAAACCCGGCCTCCACGGCGGCTCCTTGCTCTCCCTAGGTCGAATCTCCTTCAAAAAGTGTGTTCCTTAACCTAAAAGAGGCATTTTTGGCTTATGTATTGCGTACAAAAGTCATGGGCCAAAGTTTTTCTTTTCCTATTCCGAATCAGCTTCAGAGATTGATGGGATGGATGCTTCGCGTCCGCCTCAGCTTGCACTTCTTAGTATCAGATACTGGAGTTGATGTTTCGCATCCACCCTCTGTTCCCTCATCCTTGTTGTGCACAGGTCTGGATGTTAAGTAGATGCCTTCTCTCGAATTCACTGCTAAGGGTGAACCAACTAGCCTTTTTTCCAAGGTTGGATGTGATGCATCCACCCTCTTCTCCTATAGCTGGAGCATATTTTTTTCATACTTTTGCACTCCAAACATCCTGTGATGATCTGATAGGTAATCTTATATTTTAGAATCTTATTATATGCTTTGAAGCCCTAAATATCTCATCTTAGCCCTCCTCGATTTTTTTTAGCAAATATACCACTAGGCAGCATGCCTAGTGGCTAATATATATATNAGTTTACAATGTGGCAACAAAAGCCTCAAAAATGTTTAGCTAAAACTAATGCTATAACTAGGATAATGATATAGGCTAACTATTAGATGAGATGAATCAGTCAACTCCCCACATGAGATGGATTGTGGATCCAAATGCCAAGTGCAAAACCTTAATGTAGAACCTCTAATTCTCTCACCAAGCGCCAAGTTTCGCTTTCCAAAGGACAAGGAAAGCATGAATCTCCAACCAACACCATCTACTAGGAATGACCAACTCTCCAATAAAGCTCTAAGCTGCATAAAGATTGAACCCAACACTTCTTTGTTTCCTGCATAACATGAGCTAAACCAAAGCACGGGAATATACCTTCTGAAAGGTGCAATATTCATGAAAAGGAACCTTATGTCTGGACTGCCATAACACCTCCAGACTGGACATGAAATCATGCCAATACCACTGGCTAATGCCATGACAATACCAACCATAAGGACACCTACATACAGATCTGAAGACCTGAAATGCTTCTGCAACCTAAAGACCTGAAATGCTTCTGCAACCTAACAATGGGAAGTGAATAATTGTATTCACTAACCATGGAGAACTTAAGGATGTCTAATTGCGGCCACAACTTTCCAAAACACATGAAGCATGAAATCAATACAGAGAAGGTGTATGCACTGCCATTATGTCTCTAGATTGGGCATGTACACACACTAATACCACTAGATAACATCCTAGCAGTACACACATACACATAGAAAAACAAACATCCTTATTGAGTCTTTGGATCCCAGCTATTGTGTTGTAACAAACAAACATCAAGAACTATGTCAAGAACCTTGTAACCATCAAGGTAACAAGCAAATATATCAACTATGTCCTTGGGCTTATGATTATCATATGAGCAAATCAGAATTAAGAAAAACCGCACTATCTACAGCCTGCTTATGACAGAAATTCTGTTTACTATCAAAGAACCTCCAGAATGAGCATGTAACCATGCTAATACCACTAGAAAGTACCTTAATAACATACAGTGTAAGACTGAAACAAACAGATGAGTGCATAATCCAATCGTGTGAAGCCATTAGTCTGGGGCTCTTCTCTTTTCTATCCTAACTCTAAGTTTAGGTGTTTGAGACTTGTCTAAATTGATCAACCTCCTCCCTACACTAGGAAATTCAGAGAATGAGTTAAACTCAGATGTACCTGCAAAAGGAAAAACAATGTTAGCAATAAAATCTGCCACTGAGTTGCCTTCTCTGAACACATGTTAGAATATCACATTGAAGTTGCCCCTCATCTCCTTAATTGTCTTCACCTCTTGAGCAATTACCCATGGAGGATCCCATTCCCCTTCAATCACCTTATTCATCACCAATGAGTCGCTTCCAAAATGAGAGGGTGTAGATCATTCTCCACACAATATTCGAATCCTTGCATAATTGCCTATGCTTCACCTACTACATTTGTTGTCTCTCCCAGATCCATTGCCCTTGCATACACCAAATCTCCCTCATCATTCCTCATACAAAATCCTAGTGAACTAGGACTAGGATTACCTTTTGATGCCCCATCAATATTGAACTTGTACCAACCATGATATGGAAGCTGCCATGTGACTCTGCTTGTAATCAGAATAGGGTTGTAACCTTCAAAAAAATGGATCATATCTGGCCATAGCAATGGAATATTAGAGAGACAAGCATACCTCACTCTTGCCAAATGATACAAAGTCCTATTGACTTCATGGATCACCCTATTTGTGGACATTGAACCTCCATGTTTGCCTACATTTCTTTTCTTCCATAGCTCCCAAGTGATGATAGATGGAACTGCCTGGAATAATGGCTTCAACTTGGGACATCATTGTGCATTCCGCCAATGCCTTATGACTTGCTTCAACTGAATCAAAGGCACAGTGATTCCAGCAGCTCCCATGAACAAGTTCCACACCTTAGAGGCAGTAGGACTTGTGAGAAAAATGTGCTCTATAGTCTCCTCTTGAGGTTGTTGACAACACCAACATCTTGACATCCCCATTTGCCCTTGCCTCCTCCACATATCATCGGTAGCTATTTTCTGCCTCCACAATCTCCATAAGAAGAAAAATATCTTGAAAGGCACACCTTTTATCCACATTAGCTTGAAATCTTGATTAAGATTAGCCAAATGCCTTATGATTTGCCAAGCACTGCTCACACTAAACTTGCCTGAAGGAGTTGGCATCCAATATGGTTTATCCCAATATTCCTCACTGCCTCATAATGCACATTGAATCTAATATGATCAGCAATTTCATCGGTAAAGCTTTGATCAATAAGTTCAGCATTCCATGCTCCCCCTTGTCTAAATTCTGCCACTTCTTGAAATTCTTCATTGATTGGAAGGTCTTCAGGAAGTACATGATATAGTGCTCCCAATCCAGTCCAATTTTCATGCCATATGTTGGTTATTCCACTCTTCATCTCCCATAGAATCTCATGTTCAACATCCTCCCTAGCATTCAACATTTGGCCCTCCTCAATTTGCGTGAGCAGTCCGGTTGTTTTTCGAAATAATTTTATGCTAAAAATTGAGAAAAATGTAAAAAAAAATTCCTTAAAATCCATTTGCGTTGACTTTGGTCAACGTTTTGAGAATGAGTAATCGGGTTTTGGTCTAAATTTTGGGTTTGGACCAAGCTGGCCCCGGAGTTGGCTTTTGTTGTCCTTTTCAATAATGACCTAAATTGACTTCTTTGCAATCGTGGGTAGTTCCCAAGGCTTAATTTGGATTGTTTGGTTGGTAATTTTCTAGATTCTATTGGTTCGGAGACTTGTTTGAAAGGCAAAGCAGTGGTTGAGCTTTTAATTGATCCTTGGAGCGAGGTAAGTATCGTGGATAACCTTGAGTTGAGTGATTAGGACTTATTTGTCTGTTTGCTATATGTTTAGATGTTGAATATAATGTAATTGTGAGGTGATGAGTACTTATGTGTTGTTGTTGGGTTAAAGCATGCGGGCGGGCTTGTTCTTTGTAATTATAACTTACTTTGATCATGTTATCCATGCTTAGACTAGTTATTTGGTAAATTTATCGTTCTTACCGTGTTTATGGGCTTCTACGATAATTGAGTATTGATTCTAAAGTTGAGATTGGTATTGTGGAACCATTGTTGAGGTAAGGCTTGTTGTTGTTGATCCTATCTCCTTGTTATTAGTTGTTCATTGTTATGTGGTAAGAGAGAGTGTTAATGCATGAAG
The DNA here is from genome assembly GCF_001879085.1 of Nicotiana attenuata. Classification (NCBI taxonomy): domain Eukaryota; kingdom Viridiplantae; phylum Streptophyta; class Magnoliopsida; order Solanales; family Solanaceae; genus Nicotiana; species Nicotiana attenuata. The sequence continues at coordinate 1,002,787 of NW_017670238.1, forward strand.
GGTGATGTCGTACCGTATGTGAGTGTTAATGCATGAAGGGTGATGTCGTGCCATATTGTGAGTGTTAATGCATGAAGGGTGATGTTGTACCATGTTTTGAGAGTTAATGCACAAAGAGTGATGACGTGTCGTATCTATTGATTATACTGAAATTGAGAGTAAAAGCACGAATGGTGATGCCGTCCAATTTTCTTCATTGTGCTTATCCATTTTTACTGGTTAAAGGTATATTGGTTGTTCTAGTTATCATTTCTTGCTGTATTTCTCGTATCTCATACCCTCTTTAGCATGTCCCCCTCCCAATAGTACATGTTTAGCCTTTATTTGTTGTTATCTCGCATGTATACTATTATCTGCATAGGTTTATTATGTGGTTGTCTTGCCATATCCTCGTCACTTCTTCGTCGAGGTTAGGCTCGACACTTACGAGTACATGGGGTCGTTTGTACTCATACTACACTCTGCACTTGTTGTGCAAACTTTGGTACTGGCCCCAACTGTTCGTGAGGCATAGCAGCTTGGATTTGCTCACTAGAGACTCGAGGTAGATCTGCAGATGTCCGTAGACCTTGAAGTCCCCTTCTATTTCCCCTATTTTACTATTTCGTCCAAGACAATTGAATTTCTTTAAGACTCTGTTTGTAGAAAATTCTAGAAGCTCGTGAGTTGTGACTCCAGATCCGCATTGTAGCAGATATTATGGGCATTTATGTTATTCCACACTCAGTTTTAGTTCATTTTGGTTTAATTGACTTTATTTATTGAAATTGAATGAAAATTGGCTTAAAGATCCTCTAACATTGGCTTGCCTAGCAAGTGAAATATTAGGCGCCATCACGGTCCCAAAAATGGGAATTTCGGGTCGTGACACTTCCTAAATCATCACACACAACTTACTTAGCTATAAAACTAATAATTAACGCATGTTGGGAATTTTAAATACCAAAAAACGGCTAAAATATGGGTAAAGTAACAATGAAACATATAAGAATATGCCCAATATCATCTTGACTTCGACTTCGACTCGGACCCCGACTAGATGAATCAGGGAAGTTTCCTTTTCCTCTTGTTTTTTATTCGTGTGTAATGAGGACATGCCACAATTTAAAGTGTGTGGTGGGGTAGTAAATATGTATGTGTATTTGTGTGTGTTTTGTTGTTTCTTCTGATTGAAAAAAAAATGATTTTTCCCGATGATGGATATGCTCGACTGGCTTCTTGAGGGATCAAAGTCGAAGAAAAAAAATCTTTTGTTTTCCCTAGATAGTGTAATAATTCCTCCTTGATTTTTCTTTGTATCGCAGTTCTTTTTCAAGGGTTTTTGTTGAACTGGGTGTTATTAGTTTTTCTTTTAGTAGGAGTGGTGAAGTCTTGTGCTATGATGTTAAATGGAGATGACTTTCCGTGACTTTGTTGTGCTTTGAGAGCAGTAGTGCCTTATTTGTGACGCCTATGCTCAATTCTTGACTCTTAGATAAGTGCCTTAAATTGGTCGGCTTAACTGCTTTGACTACAGAGTTGGGAAAGATCCGATCCTAAGTGAGTTATGTGCCAATGTGTAAGTGAGGTTTTTGTTGATATTCTATGCATGTCAGTAATGTCTAGAACTTGCCCCGTGTGGTTGCAAAGCGAAATAGCTGTCTTGTTCAGTATAGGAAGTGATATAGGCATTTCTTTATTGAGCCACATATATACTTTTACCCACCTAATGAATGTGTATCTTAGTTAACCCCGTTGAGCCTGTATTTATATTTCTTTGGCAACCATATTGCAAGCCTGATCCACTTTGTTTGAGTTAACTATCTGTTTGAACCTTTTACCTCTCTTGAGCACTTGAAGTTGTTATGAGCCTGTGAAAGCTTAAATTGAGGTATGATCGAGTTTTTTTAGTGGAATTATTGAAAAAGGAAAAAGATGCATCATTTGAAAAAATTGTGAGAGCCACTCGTAGGGAATTGAAAGGAAAAAAGAGTGAGTGCGCTTGAAAAGAAAAAAATCAGAACTTAGAAACAGAAAAAAAAGGATTCCATGCTAGCGGTAGTTTTCATCTTGTTTGTGCTTAAATATATTTGGAGCGTGATACTATTATATATGAAGGTTGGGGTTTGGTTCAACATAAGTGCGGGGTTTGAATTGTTAATGTATATGTATTAAAGTGCTTAGTGAGGTGTAGTCCCTATATCCAAATCTATCCTACCCGTCCCGCAACATGTATTACAACCAAAATAAAGTCCTACTTGATCCTTGACTGAATGAGCTCAATTAGTAGAGTATTATACCACGGGAAGCCTATGGTACATTCTCTGTGGCGCATGAATTTTATTTCTGAGAGTGAGTTAATTCTTTCTATCTTGAGTTCCTATTTGTTCTTGAATTTTATTGCGTGTGGAACTACTCTCTATCTTTGGTGTGAGGGCACATGATTTGCGAAGGAAAAGGTAATGTCTCTGGCCTCTGTGTTAGAGTAAGTGAGTAGGTTTTTGAAAAATACCTGGTGCTTTTGAGTCGAGTCTTGAGGCTAGAATGTTATGATACGGTGCTTAGTCTGCTTTAAATATTATTGGCATGGTGCATTAGGGAAGTTGTCTGATAAGAAGGTCGTCTCTATGTGAAGTGCAGTATGATTGCTCGAGGACAAGCAATAGTTTATGTGTGAGGTGTTGATGGTAGGCTAGAATCACATGTTTTAGTCGTAATTTGCACTCCAATTACGGTATTTTTTTGTGTTTGAGCTTAAATGATAGTGTATTGCACTTATTATGTGTGTTATGCCCTGCAGGAAGTGATTTTGAATGAAAAAGATAATCTGAAACTAATTCGAACAATATGGAGCTATGAAGTCTGAGTAAAATCCCAAGTAATTAAACAGGGTTTACGTTCGGGGGTCGAGGACCAAATCTGGATGTAAAAAAGTGAGAAAACAAAATTACTCTGAGAAAATTGCACTACCACCCCACGCCATGCGTAGCGGGGTGCAGGGCGCTAGTGAAAAATTCCTGCAAAGTGAAAAAATAGGTCTCTGAACTTCTCCACTAATGCCCTGCACGGGGCGGCACATGGCGCGGCACGCCTGTGTGATTTTCTCAGAGTATTTGTCTTGTTTCAGCTTGGAAAGTATTGATTCGTCAGAGCCCGTTCCTACATGGTATAAATACACAAAAAATATATTTTGAAGAGACTTTTGACCTTGGAAGAGCATTGGGGGCTACAAGACTCAGGATTTTATCATGATTCCATCAATTCAATACGGGAGTTTGGATTGTAACGTTAGCTTGATCCTTCTTTTTTCTTTAATTATATTTGTGATGACTTCCTCCATAATTATGGAGTAGTTTACCTTAGGGTTTGACGGATATGATGTTGTCATAAATATTTGTGGATTTTAACTCAAGTTCGTGCTTGAATTCGTTTAGGGAGTTTTGAATTGTTGCAACTTTATTCCCTGATTTATTTAATCGAAAGAGGCATATTTTGGTGATTATCCCTAAATTATTTTGTTTGGTTTAATTCAGTGATTCTCTTAAGTAATCGAAAGAGCTTGTTGAATTTTTGATTTATTCAGTCTAGTTACTTCGATTTTTCGGCTTATATATTAACTAGTGCATAGAGCCATAGAATGTAATATTCTTAATTAAAGTACTGATAAATACAAAAATGAAAACATTATAAGTTCACCTAACTGTTGACAAAATCATTGTCCCAAACTAGAAAGTATCAATTCATAGAGAGAAAAAAAGGTGTCCATAAATGAATAAAGTTGATCATTGAAATGTCTTATTACTAAGTTAGAGTTAATTACAAAACTTAGAGAATACAACAAGGACTAAATTCAATATATGCAACAATAATACACGAGAACACCCTAGAATCATAAAGATATTACGTTAAACTACTTAACAACCTGAGTAAAAGTTAGAATCTGCAACCTACCTTGTTCCTCCAATTTCTAAAGAGGTGCATAGGCTTTACTTCCGGTTCAATATGAATGCTAGAAGTATTGTGTAACTTAGTATGTTATAATTGATCATGTGTATTGTGTAACTTATGATATATTTCTATAAAATATTATTACTTTAGTAATATTTTATTAATTATCGCATAAAATACGTAATATCAAAAAATTTAAAAATTTAGATCAAATATGAAATACAAAAATTGATATTAAATACCAAAATTTTCGGTTTTGTTACACCCCATGTTTTCGTACGTGGAAGTACGCCAAAAGTAAATTGATATAAGCTCGGAAATGAGATGTTACATCCCGCATTTTCGTACGTTGAAGTTTCGTCGTAAGTTAATCGACGCACGCTTGGGAAATGAGATTATTTAGAGGTTATAAGTATTATGATAGTTCAAACAAGTGATAAGTAAAGTCGTGAAGGTGAGAGGGTGAGCAAATCAAAGAAAATAAATTTCGTCAAAGTTTGGCATATTGGGATAAAACACAGTCTAAGCTATAATACCCGATTTTATGGACTTGGGGCATACAAGGTACCACATGACCATGGTAGTAAGGTATATAAAGTGTGTTAAAAGTGAGTAGTATTTTAAGCAATTTGAGATAATTCTTAATTATGTGGATAATTGAGTAATTATGAATTTTTAAGTGGGAGATTAACTTGTGAATTAAATTTTATGGATAATTATTTAAGTGAGAGTTGGATAATTATTAGGGGGGGGGGGGAGGCAAAAATTCACGTGAGATTATGAAAGGGTGGCAGCAAATTGCTTCCTATCCTTATTCTTAAGGAGGTGGTGGCATCCATATACACTGTAACTCATTTTTGGTTGAAATGTGATTAAGAATGCCTCTCTAAAGTCAAAAATGAAAAGGCTTATGACTATTATGTGACGGGTGAAGCTTCAGCAAGAAACTCACATGAAATTATCGCATAATAGCAACGAGAGATGTAATTCGTAGAGAACACGGTACAATATTTCTCAAAAATATTATACGGATTTTTTTCTACTTCGATATGCCGTTATGTGTTTTGTCACAATTAACGTGTGTTAGAGGGATTGTCAAGAGAATTGGCTCAGGTATGTGAAGACTATCCCTTCTTACTTTTTGGCATGATCCATATGATACGAACGAAATGTGTAAATGCACAACTTCCATAAATGACTCTATTCATAGAAGTATTAGAGGTGCCTATGTTCTTGAATTCCTATGTATCTTATTATTTCATCTTCTGTTCATGGGTCTCAGAAAATATGTAAGTTGATAAAGTTTATTTCATGATATTAATCAGAGGCATAATGGTCTTATAACGTTCCGAGAGATTTTATTGACGTACTTCTCATGGATTGCATTCACTTGTACAATTATATTAACCCATGACCAGATGGCGTTATATATGCGTATATATGTATATTATATGTATATGGGATAAGGGAAAATGTTACGGCGTTATATACGCACCACCACCTGATCAGCTGGTATACGTTGATAATTTTGCCCACGGTGGCCAAGATGATATAATGGGATGCCCTCAGAGGCTTGATGATATTATGAACACATGTACCTATGCACGACATGAAATTTATACGCATATGCATGACATTATAATATTAAATGATTCACAGAGCTATTCAAGCTTATATGCTGAGTCTTTTTACTCCATGTTACTCTCATGTCTATTGTTTACTGATTTTCATTCCTTAAATTCTTGGTACATTATTTGTACTGACGTCCCTTTTGCCTGGGGACGCTGCGTTTCATGCCCGCAGGTCCCGATAGACAGGTCGAGAGTCCTCCAAGGAGGCTATCATCTCAGTGGAAGATGTTGGTGCGCTCCATTTGCTCCAGAGTCTCTTGTTTGGTCAGTATGATTTAGACGTGTATTGTTTTGTATGGCGGGGCCTTGTCCCGACCTTAACTGATAAGTATGTACTCTTAGAGGCTTGTAGATAGATGTCATGTATACGGATACTTGTATAGCCTTGTCGGCCTATATTTTAAGTATATAATGGATCACATAGGCCTTATAGGCCCGTATGTCACAGGTATGAGTTTCTATATCAGGTTGGGTCATTCTATGTCGGGTATTCCCTCATGTTTACTCTAGTTATCTCATGACGGCCCTTCTGGACCACTTACCTATGCTGATGTAATAAGAAAGATTCTTTATGTTGGTACTAGGTTTAGTAAGGTACCGGGTTCACGTCGCGGCCTATCGGTTTGGGTCGTGACACAAGTGGTATCAGAGCAGTTCTATCTTGGAGAGTCTACAAGCCGTGTCTAGTAGAGTCTTGTTTATGGCGTATTGTGCACCACACTTATAAGCAGGAGGCTACAAGGCATTTAGGAATCTCACTCTTTCTTCTTACTCTAGATCGTGTGGTGGAGCTCGCTTATAAAAATTCAAACTCCTAGCTTCTATTTTATTCGTAATATGACAATACCTCCAGGTGGTAAGAGATTGAATACGGCTATGGAAGAGTTGAGTCAGAGGAACTCAATTTTTCATGATGCTTATGATGAGTAAATGTAAGGTCTTTAGTAGATCATGTGTGTACTAAGACGTGCAAGCCTCTTGTAAGGAGCCTTAAGGCAAGAATATCTATCGACCCCTATGATGAAAGGCAATGAGAGATTCAGAAGATAGATACAGGTCTCAACAAGTAAAAGAAGCAAGGTGAAGAAGGGTACGAGTGTCGTGCCCCCTTTTTTCCTCCTCACGGCGGGAGAATCGGGTTTATGACATTTTAGGTATGGGGCAACTCGTTCCTTTTGGGAACTGGGTTTTGCATTTTTGGAGAGTCGCCACCTAATAATTTATGGTGCATTAGGACACCTTACAAGATTCAACTACAACTACTCTTTTGATAACCAGAGATAGGGTAAGGGCTTTGAAATTATCCCAAGGGGAAGGTGTTAGGCACCCCTCAGGATCCACTAGTGTGGTTCCCGGCCAGATAGTTTTTGTGAATTTGGTGCAATTAACAAGTAAACAAATAAGTCTCAAGTAATGGGGGATTTTAATACACAAATGCTTGGAAATAAACAAAGTATGGAAGAGCAATTATTAAAAGGCTGATTTTTGAAAAAGAAACCAAAACATTTTTTAAGACAAAGAAAGAAAGGGAAAGGGGTCCTAGGTTTAATCATAATATGGATCACATCAATGCAATACCCGATAATCACTCCTCAAAAGAGGGGCTACACGTGGTATTAGCGCACTGGTCATCATATCCATATTTACCCTTCCCACCCATTAAGGTATTAAAGCGCGGATTGGTCTCGTTCGCTATTGCATGCTATTACCCGTCCCATTCCTATCAGTCCCGGAGTCACCTAGGACTACTAATCCTAAAAGGGAGGGATATTAGGCTGACTTGAAGTTTCAAAGGTAAAAATCTAAGGCGACATACAAAACATATAAAAAGACTGCACATTCAAAGGGGAAGCACATAACACATAAGGCTCAAGTATACCTCCTCAATCAAAATAATCCAATAGCATGACTTAAACAAACAAGTAAGGTCTGATTCTAAAAAATACTTGAGGTATGAGATCGTTGTTGTTACAGCAGGCTTGGTCTATTACATGACTCAGTTAGGAAGCATGAATCCGGCCTACCTACTCGTTGTAGCACTTAAACAAATAAAGGAAGTGAGTTTAGTTTTTATTATTATTACTGCCTAAGGCTTGCCTAAGTGTTTAGGGGAACTCTTAGGGACATGCATCTTATTACTGATTTTGAGCATGGTCACAGCTTAAAACGAATGATTTGAAATCCTATAGGCATGCTTGCTAAATCGTGTTAACAAGGAGAGATTAAGCTACTTAAGCACTGGTTCAGAATAGACTAACTTTAAAATTAGACTAGTTTAAATTTCCTCAGGCGATGGTATCTACCGTTGCTGATTTTAAACCTTATGGACATGATATCTAACATTGAGCGTGAATAGAAACGAACCAGATTTTTTATTTTACTTGCTTTGGGAATCCCTATAGGCATGATTTCTACGAAGGGGTACTGATTTTAATGATATCTGATTTTAACCATTTAGATCCTAATAACATGGTATCTAAAATGCAGAAGTAAACATAACAACAGATCTTATAGACATGATTTCTATTGTGCAGAATTAAACATGCAGAATCTCAAGTCCTATAAGCATGATTTCTAAATTGCAGAATTACACATGCAGAATCGCAAGTCCTATAGACATGATATCTAAATGCAATTTGGGTATGCAGAATTAAAAGTAGTCCTATAGGCATATTTTCTACCCTTGACATGCATAATTACCCACCCTTTTTCACTAGCCAACCCCGTTACAAATTATTACAAACCGGAAATACTGAATTACATCAGAACAATACATAAAAGATACATCCAGAGGAAGCCTGATTCTTGGTTCCTCCCTGAGCTATGGAATAAACTGCCTTAAGATGCCATTGCTTCAAAGCCTTTCTCAAACTTGAGTGTGTCAAAGTTCCCTAAGGGTTGCAAAAGGACCCCGGGCAGTGCTCACACCCAAGTTACATTAACCAGAATAAAGATGTGCGCAGTGTGGAAATACCAGCCCTTGTGTGTCCAAGTTCAGAGGGAGCTCATGGATCCCAAGGCAAGGCTCACATAAGGGGGGCAGACCTTAAGTTCTAAGAAGATAGTGGAAGTGCTGGAATAGAGTTTAAAAACTGAGGGGGAAAAGGAAAGGGGTAAAGGGTGATAGGGAAATAGTAATTAGCAAAATACAGAGTTGATAACTTCATACAAAGGGGGTCAGGGGTTGAGGATTCAAAGAGCCTATGTACTTAGGCAAAGATTAGCTTTAGGCATGTACAACAATAGAAGATGCTGGCATGCCTATAAGCCAACCAGAACATTCAACAACTAGAGAAAACATGGGGGTTATGATCCCAGGGTGATCAAGTTTGGGTCATGGACATCAATGTTCAATGCTGTCATGCCCCAAACCAACCACAGATACCAAACACATTGGGGGTGGGGATTTAAGGTTCACAAGCCATGATAAGTAAATAACAAAACCATTAATTCAGGACAGAAAAGGCAGAATACAGCATGCTTAATAATGAAACTTATTCAGACACAAACAGGAGGCAAACAGGAATGAAAGAAACAGTAAAGAAACATGTTGTTGTTGGTGCTGAAAACTAATCAGAACATACCAGTCAAAGAAGCAAAGTGCAGTAAAGAAAGTAAACAGGACTCCAAAGTTTAGCCTTGGCTTTCAGCCGGCTAAGCAGACAGTAGCACAAGTAGCAACAAGCAAGAGAGAGTTTTTGAGTGTAAGTGTGTGTTTAGAACTAAAAGTGTTCGTCTCTTTAAAGAAAAGAGGGTAGGGTATTTATAGTTTTGAAAACAAGTGAAGAATAAGGTAATAAGTAAAGCTTTGGCACAAACATGGAAATAATCACAAATCAGAATCAATTAACACAAGTGATTCCCTTTAATTAAGGAATCACTGCTTAACTGATACTAACATGCTCATAATAAGGAAAGAAATCAATTTGTAGGTAAACTGGCAGTTGCCATAAAAGAAGCAGTAAAACAATTGAGTAAGTAATCAAGTCTAAGTACAGGAATATACTAATTTTGGGAAGGGATTCAGTAAGGCAAGACAAGGAAAAGAATCAATAAAACTTTAATAGACAAGTGAAATCAGAAATTCACAAAAGAAAGGTTTGAAATCAGTCCAAGATGGAAGATCAGTCAAGAAGGAAATTCAGCATATAAATAGAGTGCACAAACATTAGACATGCGAGGCCAAACTATGGCAAAGAGAAGCAGCATGCAATGACAACACAAAGTCAACAAACCTTCAAAACATGATAGTCACACAGGTCGACTACATTGGCTTAGTAATAGAGAAAAGAGAGAGTATTAGAAGCATGCAAATGGTCAAGTGAAAAGCCCTTCTGAAAAAGTATAGTCGAGTAGCAAGAAACCAGAATCACATAAAGAAATAGATGCTGAAACAAAAGAATTATAAATCAAGTCGAGCAACTTCAAACAGATGAACTGCACAAGCATTTTTAGAAACTCGAATAGACCCCAAAGAAATTAGGGTTTTGAAACCAATCGAGTCTAGAGATGATGAACAAGTAAATCAAACAAATAAATAGTCCCAGAAACTCGAATAAACCCAAAAATTGGGGTTTTCAACACCAATCGAGCCCGGAGATAATAAACAAGTAAATGAAACAAATAAACACAAATGGACTAAGAAAACTCAGTAGACAATAGGGTTTTTATCATGCAAACTTAGAGAGGGGAACAATACGAGCAAACAAAGCAGAACATGTTAAAAATTAGAGAAAGTTTCGAAATAACTTAACAAGAAACACTACTACAAATAAGACCTTTAGAGGCAATACAAAATGGCTTTAGCAGCAATAATAATAGCCGCTATATCTTTTACCGGCCATTAGCCTTTTGCCGCTGAAACTAGGGTCGGCAAAGCCTTTAGCGGCTATTCTCGCAAAAGCTGGTAAACGGTATGTTTTATTGCCGCTAAAAGTTATTATCTTTAACGGCAATTATTTGCGGCAATTATAATGGCTACTAAATCCAATCCAACAACAACAACTACCCAATAAAATCCCACAGAATGGGGTCTGGGGAGGGTAATATGTACGCAGACCTTACCCCTACCCCGATAGGGCAGAGAGGCTGTTTCCGAAAGACCCTCGGATACTAAATCCAATCCAAAACGGCTAATTATACTTCGTTAGCGTCTATTATTATAGCCGCTACATTCAAAATAATTGTCGCTAAAGCAATTGTTTGTGGCAATTATAATAGCTACTAAATCCAATCCAAACGGCTAATTATATTTCTTTAGCATCTATTTTTTATAACCGCTAAATTAAAAATAATTGCCGCTAAAAGTTCGCATCTTTGATGGAAATTATTTTGTGGCAATTAAAATGGCCACAATATCCCTTCTGAAAACATATTAGTTTGCCCTTTTAGCTTCCATTCTAATGGCTAATATGTTTAACTAAATTGCCGCTAAAAGTCAATATCTTTAACGGCATTTTTTTTACATCAATTATAAATAGTTTAGCCACAATTAATAACAGTTACAACATTCGTACATAATATGACTCAAATATATTAATATTAATTAAAAAAATATAATGTATCTCATTAATCTTAACAAACAAAAGGAAGTGCTAATCAAAAACATTAATATCACAGTAACTTAAAACATAAAAATATATTGTTTAGACTAAATAGTTAATGTCATTATATAACTAATCCAAATGATGGTCTTCAAATAATTTCAGCAACTTTTCATCATTTTGAAATCTTTCACCCGCTAAATTATTCAACATCAGACGGTATGACTTGAAATTATAAAATAATTGTGTCAAAAGATAAAGTATAATGTGTAAAAACAACTTGAAGATTCCATCACTGTTAGAGTAGCAAACTCCCTCACCTAACATCTATAAGCAAAAACAACTAAGCTAAAATATGAACATTTCAATCAAATTGATTAGAACAGACAAGGAAAAAGGAAAAATAAAGTAAACTTAAAGCGACTGTCAGCAAGGTCATTTATCAGATTTCATCCACTATGTAGTCTCTCATCAAATTAAGGAAGCAAGATAAGAATATAGGTCAACAAGCAACTCTTGTTCAGGTTTCTCAAGAGCTGAAGGATGCTAATGTTTCTGTGATGGATCGAGCAGTTGCGGATCGTGCTTTTGGAAAAGGCTTGGAAGTCATTAAGCCACAAAATACAATAGCTTTTTCTGCGCATGCTACCATTTTAATCGACGCTACCGAAGTTTCACATAATTCTAATGGAGCTGATCGTGTGACTGAGAAGCTGATTGCAGGTTTAAGGCAACATTTACAGAAGCTAAGAACTCTCAAAAAATTGTACTTGAGCAAACTAAGTCTCCTAGTGTTTGCTCACTTGATGGTGTGGTGAGGTTGACAGAGGTTAGTACTACTACTGCTGAGCAATTCTCTAATGACCAGAACCAAGCGACTAAGGGTGCAAAAATAACTACTGTTACAGCTGAAGTTGGTGCAGAAATAGCTATTACTGCTGATGCTATTACTGCTGATGCTGGGACAACAAAGAACACAACTAGGGATGGCTAGAAAGAAGTGGTGCGATCTTCAAGTAGGCAAGGTAACTCTCCAGTTGTGGAAAATACGCAGCAGCAGTTAACTTTTCTAGTTGTGCGATAGAATGTCGCAAAAGCTATCATAACTCAAAATGTTTTTGATGCGCTTACACATGAGGAGGATGTTGGAATTAACTTACCAACCTTTGGAGATGATAACGTGCAGCAGCTAATTCTGCCTCGTCCTAGCAGTGAGGATCATGCCCAACATAGTGATGCTTCGAGTAAAATTTTGGGTGTTCAACAAGTTGCATCAATGATCAGCTTGGCAGAGGTGTTAAAGGGTGATCGTGTACCTATTTCCAGCACTCCTAGGCTACAATTTTCCAGTCCACAAGTGGAAAAAATCAAGGAATCTCAGATTGAAATGATGTTGAATGCCAATCATATGGTCAGGCAACCATTGGTCACCTTGAACACATCGGCGCATGAGATCTCGTCTATATCAGTGGAGTCATTTGGTGAGCATGGAGGTGAATCTGGGCAGCTACTACTATCCACAGGGAATGACAATTATGTCATGAGAAGTCAAGCTTCAATGATGGAGGACAGTGATGGTCGTGGACAACATGACCATGATCTAGCTTGTGTTGTGTCTCAAGAACCAAAACGTGGGCTGAACAAGTAGAGAAAGATGAGGATGATTATGTAGAAGACAGTGAAGAGCATGAGGATGAAGGAGACAACCTACCTTCATGTAGCTCACTAAAGGATCTAAACAACAACGCTATTTCAACTTCTTCTAAGAAGAAGTTGAGCCCGTTGGTGCCTGCTTTTGTGCCTTCAAGCAAGGCTATGATTTCAGACCATGATAGGGCACTTTTGGATGCTTTGGAAAGTCCAACACCGCATAAAATTGCATACTCAGATGGTTCAAAGATGAATGCACAAGTGCTGGAATTATCAGGTAAGAACAATATTTCAAATGCCCAATTTCAAGCTTCCACAGTTAAACCTATTGGCAAAGTGAATGAAGGGGTTGCTACTAGGTATTTGACGCCAAGGTACTTGAATCATCTGTGCAAGCAGCTCGTTTAGATGCTGCTGTAGTTATTGCATCAGGTGTTGAAGGTGTTGGGCAAATTCCTAATTCCAGTAATGTAGTAATACTAGTAATGTACTAACAAGATTTTCTAATTCCAGCTATTCCAATTGATAACTGTAGTAATTATTTCCATGGGCACTCTAGTTCAAACTAGGGGAACCAGAACACACGTTATATAAGCCGATTTACTGTCACATCATCGCATATTGGAAAAATCAAAGTACTGCAAAGAGCTTCAAAACGATTGTCTCGGGAGTTGTCCTACGAAAATCTTGTCTAATTTGTTGAAACCAAACATGTACATCAAATCATAACCAAAACAAATTCACAAAATAATTCTCTATAGTTCAAATAGGAAGAAATTAAGTAGTAAGTCAAGTTGGCAAGAAAGATACGTGAAAAACGATTAAGTCGACCGGTTGGTATAGCTGGGAAAATGGTAGTTTCTCACAACCTTTGCGACATCAACAACAGTGAGGGAAATATAAAAGCAAGAAGCATCCAAGGTAAGCCTAAATACAACAAAAAATTAATAAAAATCGAAGGAGGAAAACTCAAACAATAGCGACGAAGGACAAAGATGAGTAATACCATGAGAAGGTTGAGCATTTTCAGCAACACTAGGCATCCTTGATGTTTGTAGTACTCGTCCATGTCCACTATAGGCATCAGGGATCTAATAAATATTAACATGTTAGATAATAATACTTTTATAGGATTAGAATTTCATTAAAAATGTCTAAAGCTTATGAAATGGAATTACTAGTTCACCCGAGGTGCCATTGCTACTTTGAGGCATAGATGCATCAGGAGCATATTTGCGCATGAGTTGTCTCATTTGGAGTAATTCTGATTGTATCATCTCCTGATTTTGTTTCATCATATTCATTTCTTCATTTTGTTTCTCCTTCAACTCGATTATCTTCTGTTCTAACCTTTGTATAACCTCATTAGAAGAATCATTTGAAATAATATTTCCTATGGAAGACGTCAGTTTAACTATTCTAAAGCTAAATGGAATATAAGCCAGTTTATATATTAAAATTACACAATTATAAATTAAAAAAACCAATATAATTGCTATGAAATCATCCATCTCAAGAAGCAATGAGGTTTGCGGACAACTTTGACTCACAAGGAGAGAAAGGAAAACTACAACTGATACACATCTGGAGCAGGAGGAAATCTGAGAATATAATCGATTATAATGATCAAATCCATATGGAGGAGAGAAAGCTAGAGGAGCAGACAATTGGAGTTTACACAAAATATCATCATGTTCAAATCCTTAAGGAAGAGAACATGGTGATTACACTTTTTACTAACTATGTTTTCTTTTTTGCAGGGCAAGTTACTGTACCTATGCCCTATATTTTGGTGGATTTTCAGCTGGTGGTATTAGTGTTATGCACTCACTCCACTAAAAAGGAAGCCAAAGATAGGCATAAGCATAGAAACAATGAGGAGTACTATGCTGCCCAGAATTACTGTGATAGGCCGCCTCTTTTGGCAAGCTATAACAGGAGTATATGATGTGATTGGAGTGGAAAATCAAATGGAGATTAAAATCTCAAACTCACAGGAAATACTCCAACAAAGATCTAGCATAGAATTACATTGGGGCTCACATATATCAACCCTTAAAATAGGCAGATTGCATATGTACACAGCTGGTATAGAACTACAGGACAGGACTTTTGGTGGATCAGTTCAGGGTTCAAAATTGTTTATATTAAACATGTTGGTGGAATTGATGCAATATTATATCAAAATCATTGTAGCAGAACAACTGATCATACATGGATAGAATCTAAGGGTGTTTACTCAATGCATCATCATGTTCAAATCCGGATGGAGGAGAGCATGGTGATGAAGATTTTCACTAACACTGTGTTCTTTTTTGCAGGAAATTAAAAGATACTGTGTCTATGCCCTATACTTTGATGGAATTACAGTTGGTGGTATTAGTGCTATGCACTCATTCCACTGGAAGGAAGTTAAAGTTAGGCACAAGCATAGAAGCGAGGATGAGTACTATGCTGCCCAGAATTTATATACTAAACAAGTACTTTTGGCAAGCTAAAACAAGAGCAAATGAGGTGTTTGGAATGGACTACCTAATGCAAGTTAACACCTCAAATGCACAGGAATAAATCATCTAAGTTTAGGCATCGAACAGTAATGGGTCATTTTCATAGATATCTTCAAAATGGACTGGGTTAATTATGTCCACAGATGGTGCAAAGATGAAGCTAGTATTCAGATGAGTAGTGGTGCCTTTTTGTGGATTGGTTTAATGTACAAGGAGACTTCAAAAACACATACAGGGAGCCAGGCGAGGTCAGGGCAGAACAGTTTTGGAATATTGGAAATAACAGAAGCAACTGGAGAAGACAAAAGCTCAGAACACATAGGAAAACTGCAACCCAGACATTGGAGCATTGTGTTTTGGCGTTGAGCAGTGATAGTTACAGCAGAACACTGTTTGATTCTTATTTCTGCAATATCTACAGAATGCAAATTTCATTGGAAAAGAAATATAGACCAAAAAAATACTGAGAACTACTTTGGCAAACAAATGGTCACATCTCTTTGTGGCTATCCATGTAATAGGCTAGTTTTTATACATGTTTTACACATTAAGTTTCATATGCATATTTTGCAATCAGAAAGATATCTAAGCGGTACTCTATATATTTATATTCGTTATCTAAGCACTTAACAAAGTTCAATCTAATATATGAATAGCCGAGGGCTTCTTTTACACCATTTGAAGGTCATTCTTAAAGTAACAAAGGGCGTCCATACTTATTAAAGGATCTGAAAATCTTTGTCCATTCTACATACATTGTTTCATACAGAATACGAATCCTATGTACAAGAACATTAACCTTGGCAAGTATATGAGTTTCTTTCCCAAAAATTGGTTTATAACATAGGAGAAATTTAGATATAAAGATAAGCGGCCCAAACAAACTTCCTAAATCAGGATTTTCTACATCCAAATAAGAACAGCCATATAGCATGACTTTTACCAGATTAAATTACACATGATCTATTGTAAATCAATCGACAAGCATCAATCCAAAATCTACTATAGATCGATTGCAAACGACTGATTTAACCGGGGAAAAAGAGAAGTTAACGGGGGAAGAAGATGGACGGGCACTACAGCAGCTGTTAATGCAATAGCGAGTTAGGAACTGATTTACTGTAAATCAATCGACCAGCATCAATACAAAATCTACTGTAAATCGATTGCAAGGAACTGATTTACTGTAAATCTACTGTAAATCGATTGGAAGAAGAGAAGTTAACACTGCCATTGACGCACTGTAAATCGATTTGAGCTGATCTATTATAGATCGATTGTAAAATCAAAGAGAAGAGAATTTACCTGGGAAGAAGATAGGAACTGTCGTTGATGCACTGTAAATCGCACTGGCGTTGACACAGCAGCGAGTTAGGGCTTTTTGGCAGCAAAGTCGATTCAACTGGGGAGGGAAACGATACAATGTTTTCGTTCTATTGTTTTCTAATTGGGGTGGGAAACGATAAAAGGTATCCAAAAAAAATTGGAGGGAAAGATTTTCTCTTCTTTGTGCGGAGGGAAAGTTAAAATAATAAAAGATTGATTTCAATTAGTAATTTTTAGTGGCTATTATTTTTTATTGCCTGTAAAAGGATATCTTTTACTGGCTAATGGTCATATGCCATTAATATTTAAGCTTAAATAATTTATTAGCGACCATTGCCTTATTGCCGCTAAATAATTGCCGCCAAAGGACTTTTTTGTAGTAGTGAAAACCCTAAGCGGAAAAGATAAAGAATTTTGAAAGCAGAGTTTTAAAAGAAACTTCGAGAAAAACATTTAGAAATTCAAAGCAAACATAGACCTTAAGCAGATCTAAAAGAAATCGAAAGAACCTTAGAACTTAGGGTTTCAGAAGGACCCCAAATGATGAGAAAGGCCNATAGATCGATTGTAAAATCAAAGAAAAGAGAATTTACCTGGGAAGAAGATGGGAACTGTTGTTGATGCACTGTAAATCGCACAGGCGTTGCCGCACTGGCGTTGACACAGCAGCGAGTTAGGGCTTTTTGGCAGCGAAGTCAATTCAACTGGGGAGGGAAACGATACAATGTTTTCGTTCTATTGTTTTCTAATTGGGGTGGGAAACGATAAAAGGTATCCAAAAAAATTGGAGGGAAAGATTTTCTCTTCTTTGTGCGGAGGGAAAGTTAAAATAATAAGAGATTAATTTCAATTAGTAATTTTTAGTGGCTATTATTTTTTATTGCCGGTAAAAGGATATCTTTTAGTGGCTAATGGTCATATGCCACTAATATTTAAGCTTAAATAATTTATTAGCGACCATTGCCTTATTGCCGCTAAATAATTGCCGCCAAAGGACTTTTTTGTAGTAGTGCCTCTCATGAAGACAAGTCCAGCCGACACTTCCCATTTCCAATTTTCAATAGATCAGCATTTAAGAACAGTTTAAACATGATAAAATAAATTCGAAATAGTCGAAAATAACATAAATACGCGGAAAAATCACCCATACACAACCCTAACCGGGGTGTCACTAGTCATGAGCATCTAAAAGTCATAATAGAATTCTGATAAATCCATAACTAGTACAATGTCTAAAAGGAAATAGAGACGATAAAGGAGTAGAGACACGGGGCTGCGGACGGCATCAACTACCGCGTAATCTCCGAAAGCCCGCCTGAATCTAGAGGAATCAGCACTCGAAAGCGGGACCAGATGCACCTGAATCTGCACACAGGGTGCAGGGAGTGAAGTGAGTACTCCAACTCAGTGAGTAACAAATGTAAATAATGACTGAAAGTAAAAAAACACGCAAGGCACAAGGCATTCTTGTGACGACCCAAAGGGGTCATCACCTGTTTTCTCACTCATTATGTGTCTTCGAGGCCTTGAAAACCTCATTTAGGCTTGCCTCGATTTGCGTGGTTCGGTGCGATATGGGTTATTGTTGATAGGCTGACCAAGTCAGCACATTTCATTCCTGTGGCAGTCTCCTATTCATCCGAGAGGTTAGCTGAGATCTATATCCGGGAGATTGTTCGCCTTCATGGTGTGCCGGTATCTATCGTTTCGGACCGGGGTACGCAGTTTACCTCACGTTTATGGGGTGCAGTTCAGCGAGAGTTGGGCACACGGGTTGAGTTGAGCACAGCGTTTCATCCTCAGACGGACGGTCAGTCCGAGCGGACTATTCAGATTTTGGAGGATATGCTCTGTGTCATTGATTTTGGAGGCTCGTGGGACCAGTTTTCGCCTTTAGCAGAGTTTGCCTACAACAACAGCTACTAGTCTAGCATCCAGATGGCTCCATATGAGGCGTTGTATGGTAGGCGATGTCGGTCTCCAGTTGGATGGTTTGAGCCGAGAGAGACTCGGTTATTGGGTACAGATTTAGTTTAGGAGGCCTTGGATAAGGTCAAGATCATTCAGGACAGGCTTCGTTCGGCTCAGTCGCGGCAAAAGAGTTATGCGGATCGTAAGGTTCGGGATGTAGCTTTCATGGTTGGTGAGTGGGTCTTGCTCCGAGTGTCGCCTATGAATGGCGTGATGAGATTTGGGAAGAAGGGCAAGCTTAGCCCCAGGTTCATTGGTCCATTTGAGATTCTCGATCGTATGGGAGAGGTGGCTTATAGGCTTGCCTTGCCGCCTAGCTTGTCAGTCGTGCATCTAGTGTTTCATGTGTCCATACTTCGGAGTTATCACGGCGATCCAGCTCACGTATTAGATTTCAGCACTGTCCAGTTGGACAAGGATCTGTCTTATGAGGAGGAGCCAGTAGCTATTCTAGACCGGAAGGTTCGACAGTTGAGGTCGAAGAGTTTTCCTTCAGTGCGTGTCCAGTGGAGAGGTCAGCCTCCTGAGGCATCGACCTGGGAGTCCGAGTCTGATATGCGGAGCCGTTATCCTCATCTATTTCCCGACTCAGGTACTTCTTTCCTTTGTCCGTTCGAGGACGAACGGTTGTTTTAGAGGTGGAGAATGTGACGACCCAAAGGGTCATCACCTGTTTTCTCACTCATTCTGTCTCCGAGGCCTTGAAAAACTCATTAGACTTGCCTCGATTTGCGTGCGCAGTCCGGGCGCGTAGCCGTAAAGCTTAAATATAAATTCTGTGTAAAAATTGATGAATTTTGATATTAATATGAATAAAGTTGACTTTGGTCAAAATTTTGGATAAACGGACCCGGACCCGTGATTGGACGGTACCGGAGGGTCCGTAGAAAAATATGAGACTCGGGCATATGCCCGGAGTCGAATTCCGAGGTCGAGAGCCCGAGAAATGAATTTTTCTGTGAAATTATTTTTCAGAATTTAATATGGAAATTTGAAAAGGAAATTGATTAGAACGTGTTGGTATCGGGCCCGTATTTTGGTTCCGGCGCCCGGTACAGGTCTTATATGTGGTTTAAGCGCTTTCTGTGAAATTTGGTTGAAATCGGACGTCATTTGACGTGTTTCGGACCTAAATATCTAAAAAAGAATGAAAGTTTATGAAGTTTAAGTTTGATCGCACGTTTAAGTTCGTAGGATGATGTTGAGTTAGCGTGTGTGTTTGGTTGGGATCCCCGAGGGCTCGGGAGTGTTTTCGGAGGTGGTTCGGGGTGTTTTGAACTTAGGAAAAATTGCAGAAATGTTCAGTTCTGATATCTGGTATGTTGTTCTATGCGATCGTATAGGAGTTTTCGCGATCGCATAGTGTAAATCTTGAATTGCCCAGTTTTGTTCTATGCGATCGCACAGTAGACTCCGCGATCGTGTACCTCGGCCAATTCCTTCTATGCGATCGCACCCTTCCCTTTGCGATCGCAATGTACAAAACCCAGCCTCCATCTTAACCTTCTATGCGATCACATTCACCAGCCCGCGATCGCAGTGCCCAGCCAGCCTTACCCTATGCGATCGCAATCCCTCTTCCGCGATCGCATTTGCCCAGTTATTTTAAAAGCTTAAAAACAGAACAGTGACGGGATTAATCTAAATTTTCACATGAGCTCTCTTCTTCCCCAAGCTCTAGGACTCCATTGAAGCCCCCATTCTTCAAGACCATTTGGGTATGTAATTTCCCACTCATTTCCTTCATCTTCCTTCACTAATTAATGAGTTTCTAAGCCTAAATCATGTTATCTAGGGTTGGAATTGGGGGGCAAAGGGTAGAATTAGGGCTTTTCGATTTTCTTTGATTTAGACCTCGTTTTGGGGTCGAATTTGAAAACAAATTGTATATCCGGGCTCGTGGGGGAATGGGTAACATGGAATTGGTTCGAACCTCGGGTTTTGACCAAGCGGGCCCGGGGTCGATTTTTGGGATTTTGGGAAGAAAGCTTAGAAATCTATATTTAGGCTTTGGGTTTAGTTTGTTTAGCTATTATTGATATTATAAAGTCATTATTTCATAGATTTGACTGAGTTGGAGCCGAATTTGAGGGGTAAAGCTATACTAGAGGCTTGAGTTGAGTTTGGGGCATTCGAGGTAAGTGTTTGATCTAACTTTGGCTTGAGAGAATAGGATTAGAGTATTATTTGCTAATTGCTAAATGTGGAGTACGGTGTATAGGCATGGTGACGAGTATCTATACACCGGTGTCTAGCATGACCGTGAGTCCTTATTTGTGCTTATTTGGGATTCTGTATTGACTCTTCCTTGTTTAATTGATGGTTGCTATATAATGTGAACAGTATGAAGAGGAAATATGACTTGTAAACTCCTTGGAGCATTGGCTCGAATTATGACTTGGTTAGGAAGTAAGAAATGAACGAAAGAGAAAGAGATGTAATTATTCCCTTGCCGGGACGTGTAAGTTATTGTCGTTGCTCCCTTGCCGGGAACTAGCTGTTCACTTGTATTCTCCCTCGCCGGGATAGTTGAATTGATACTTGTTCCCTTGCCGGGAAACCATATATATATTATGAGAAGGGATCGTGTGGCACGCCGACCACTTATATATTATGAAATGGGATCGTGTGGCACGCCGACCACTTATATATTATGAAATGGGATCGTGTGGCACGCCGACCACTTATATATTATGAAATGGGGTCGTGTGGCATGCCGACCACTTATATATTATGAAATGGGATCGTGTGGCACGCCGACCACTTATATATCATGAAATGGGATCGTGTGGCACGCCGACCACGTAATCTGTGTTAGAAGAGATTAGTTGTAGTTTTCCTTATTTATTCCTACCGTTCTATTTTATCTGTTATCCCCAAAAGCATGTTCCCCTCCCAGTCTTAATTATTACTTTCCGCTGTTATTTTTGTAGTGTTTGTATATATATATATATCTGCACAGGTTGATTGGTAGTCCTGTCTAGCCTCGTCACTACTTCGCGGGGTTAGGCCAGCACTTACCAGCACATGGGGTCGGTTGTGCTGATGCTACACTCTGTGCATCTCTTTGCACAGATCAAAGTACCGGAGCAGGAGCTTTTGGACAGCAGTAGGAGCATTGGGAGCTGACTTCAGTCCAGAGATTCCCGAGGTAGCCTTGCTGACGTCCGCATGGCCCGGAGTCTCTCTTATCCTTGTTTTTCGTTTGATTTCCTTTGTATCGGATCAGACGGTACTGTGTTTGTATTTAGACCATTATTTAGCATTCTGTAGAAGTTCGTGAGTTAGTGACACCAGATCTGGGTAGAGATGTATTTGAGCTTCCGCACTTGGTTTCAGTTATTTATGTTTTGAGACTTCCGCTTTTATATTAATTGTCTCGTCTTTCTTTATATTGTTGATGTTGTCAAGAGAGGTATTAAATTAATTGGCTTGCCTAGCTCCTATTAGTAGGCACCATCACGACTCCCGAAGGTGGGAAATCCGGGTCGTGACAATTCTATAATGAAGCAGTAAAATCATTTAAAAACAGTAAACCAGTGAAAAGACAAGAAAAATCCTCTTTCATCAAGTAAACAAGTAATTGACAGACAATTAAGGTACAGTAAATAAATAGAAGCTCGCCCCTCGGGCACAGTATCACCACATCTGTCCCTCGGGAAACATCTCAGGACAATAACAGCCCCTCGGTCTCAAACTCACATCACAATGGGTACCCGTGCTCACTGGGGGTGTGCAGACTCCTGGAGGGGCCCCTTACGGCCCAAGCGCAATAACAAGCCATCTCGTGGCATCAAATCTAGGCCCTCGGCCTCATATCAATCAAGCCACCTCGTGGCGTACATATCTCGGGCCCTCAGCCTCAAATCAGTATCAGTGTTTCCTCACAACATAGGCCCTCGGCCTTACTCAGTCAAAATTATTCACAAGCCCCCCGGGCAATAGTAAAACAGTGTTTCTCATCCCAAAACATCATTTAAAAATATCATTTAAGTCTCAAAACTGAGTAAAATGGCTGAGTAGTAAAATAGTGGAAAATAACATGACCGAGTTCAAGTAGTAAGTCAAAACAGTGAGGTAATATCAATAAAAATCCCCGAAGGGTTCAAATAATTGGCACGAAGCCCAAATATTGCATTCAGCCCAAATCATAATGATAGTAAATAAGTTTCAGTCAAATACGCGGTAAAATCATCAATCGGGACGGACCAAGTCATAATCCCCAATAGTGTACGACCCCACGCTCGTCAACAAACATGTGTCTCACCTCAACATAGCACTACGATGTGCAATCCGGGGTTTCAAACCCTCAGGACATCATTTACAATCATTACTCACCTCGAACCGACTAAATCTCTAGCTCGCGATGCCTTTGCCCCTCGAATTGGCCTCCACATGCGTCGAATCTGTCCAAAATCAGAACGAGGACATCAAAATATGCCAAGGGAACAAAGCCCAAGCGAAAACAATCAATAAAGGGCACAAATCCCGAAATTACCAAAACCCGACCCCCGGGCCCACGTCTCGAAATTCAGAAATTTTTACACCAACGGGTTCCTTATCTCCCCACGAGTTCATACATATCAAAAATACTAAAATCGGAGTCCAAATGACCTCTCAAATCTCCATTTAAAGGCCTCTTAAACTCAAGCCCTAATCCTCCATTTTTGCTCTTTAATTCCTTTAATTACTGCCCTAAATTCATGAAATACTACCATAGAATTGTGTTTTAGGTCCAAAATCCTTACCTTAACGAAGTTCCCTTGAAATCCCTCTTCCAATTCGTCCAAAAGCTCTCAAGCCGAAGATAAAAATGGTGGAATAGCTCAAACTCGCATAATGAAATAACTTATTTGTTCTGCCAGTCCTTTTCGCATCTGCGGCACAATACCCACCTCTGCGGTACCGCATCTTCGATCTTTCATCCGCATCTGCGGAAATCACTCAACGAACCAATTACCGCATTTGCGGTCCACTCGCCGCATCTGCGGCTCCGCAGGTGTGGTCCTTCTACCGCATTTGCAGTTTCTGACTCCTCCTTTCAAATCCACATCTGCGGCCATCCCATCCCATATGCGACGCCGCACCTGCGGTCCCCAAACCGCAGGTGCGAAAATGAAGCAGCAACTTCAGCAGCTGCAACACAATCCAATTTCTCCGTTAACCCTTCGAAATCACCCCGAGACCTCAACCAAAAGCACAAACATATCCCAATACCTTATTCTAACATGTTCCAATCATCAAAACACTTCAAACAACACTAAATCAACCAAAACACCTCGGATTCAAGCCTAAGTTTCTAAAAATCTTTCGAATTCCGCTTTTGATCAAAAACCTAACCAAACCACGTCCGAATAACCTGAAATTTTGCACACACATCCCAAATCACATAACGAAGCTAGTGCAACTCTCAGAATTCTATTCCGACCCCTGTATCAAAATCTTGCCTATCAACCGGAAATCGCCAAAATATCAACTTCGCCAATTCAAGCCTAAATCTACTCCAAACCTCAAAAACCCGTTCCGATCACACTCCTAAGCCATAAATCACCTCCCGAAGCTAACCGAACCATCGGAACTCACATCCGAGCCCTCTAACACATAAGTCAACATCCGGTTGACTTTTCCAACTTGAACTTCCTTAAAAGAGACTAAGTGTCTCAAACTTTACCAAAACGAATCTGAATCCAATCCGACCAACCCGATACCACCAAAACACGGATAACAAAGCATAAAGAAGCAGAAATGGGGGAAACGGAGCGGTAACTCATGAGACGACCGGCCGGGTCGTCACATGTAGACAGAGAAATGATTGGCCAAAATGGAAAAACGTTATCCAGGCAGAATTAGCGTCACTTGAAAAACGTAATGTATTCGGACGTATAGTTCGAACACCTGAAGAATAAATCCAGTGGGATAAAAATGGGTTTTTGTGTGAAAACGTAATGATAAAAATGAAGTCGTTAGATATAAAGCACGACTTGTGGCACAAGGATTTTCGCAAAGATCTGACATTGATTATATGGAGACATATTCTCCTATGGTGGATGCAATCACTTTCAGGTATATTATAAATTTGGCAGTCCATGAAAAACTTGATATGCGTCTAATGGATGTTGTCACAGCCTATTTGTATGGTACATTAGACAACGAAATTTATATGAAAATCCTTGAAGGGATTAAAGTTCCTGAAACTAATAAAAGTTTTCGGGAAGCTTGTTCAATAAAGCTTCAAAAATCCTTATACGGATGAAACAATCAGGGCGAATGTGGTATAATCGACTAGGTGAGTATTTGCTGAAGAAGGGTATAAGAATGATCCAATTTGTCCTTGTGTATTTATAAGAAGGTCTGGATCTGAATTTCTTATAATCGCTGTGTATGTTGATGATATAAATATCATTGGAACTCCTGGAGAACTTCCAAAAGCAGTAGACTGTTTGAAGAAAGAGTTTGAAATGAAAGATTTTGGAAAGACAAAATTTTATCTTGGTCTACAAATTGAGCATATGAAAGATGGAATTTTTATCCATCAATCAACTTATACCGAAAATATCCTAAAGCGTTTTTATATGGATAAAGCACATCCATTGAGTACCTCGATGATCGTGAGATCACTTGATACAAATAAAGATCCATTCCGACCTCATGAAAATGATGAAGAGCTTCTTGGTGATGAAACTCCATATCTTAGTGTAAATGTATCTTGCAAATAATACTCGACCAGAGATAACTTTTGCAGTAAGTTTATTAGCAAGATTTAGTTCCTTTCCAACGAAAAGACAATGTAATGGTGTTAAGCATATTTTTAGATACCTCCAAGGGACTATTGATATGGGATTATTTTATTCTTATGAATCCGATTCACAAATGATTGGTTATGCAGATACAGGTTATTTGTCTGACCCACAAAAAGCCCGATCTCAAACATGCTATCTATTTACTTGTGGAGGTACAGCTATTTCATGGCGTTCAACAAAACAAACTTTAGCCGCTACATTTTCCAATCATGCAGAGATAATAGCTATTCATGAAGCTAGTCGAGAATGTACATGGTTGAGATCAGTGACTCAACACATTCAACAACTGTGTGGTCTTTCTTTAAAAACGAAGATTCAAACGATATTGTATGAAGATAATGCTGCTTGCATAGCTCAACTAAAAGGAGGATATATCAAAAGAGACAGAACAAAGCACATCTCACCAAAGTTCTTTTTCACGCATGATCTTCAACAAAATGGTGAGATAGATGTTCAACACATCCGTTCAAGTGATAATCTGGAAGAATTATTCACAAAGGCATTACCAACATCAATATTTGAGAAGCTGAGATATAAGATTGAATGCATCGTCTCGGAGATATAAAATAAAGTTTTTATCAGGAGGAGTATAGTACGCACTGTACTCTTTTTCCCTTAACCAAGATTTTGTCCCAAGTGGGTTTCCCTGGTAAGGTTTTTAATGAGGCAGCACTCAATGCATATTACAAATGTGTGTACTCTTTTTCCTTCACTGGATTTTTTCCCACGGGTTTTTTTTTTCTAGTAAGGTTTTAACGAGACACATTATCTTTTAGATGGACATCCAAAGGGGAGTGTTATGAATATGTTAAAGTGGATGTCCATTGAATACTCCTAGACATCCCTATTCTATGAACCATTTGAGTTCATGTACTTAGTTAATTCATCACTTAGTATTTGTAACCTTTAGGTGTATTCTTGTAACCTTTCATGTATCTTATATCCTATAAATAGGGTATTCTTTATCCTATGAAGTACACATAAGAAACACACTTGAATAAGATAACTTCTACATTCTCCTCCTACATATCTTTTCTTCATTACAATATTGTTCTATTTTGCTCTCCTTTCTTAACAAAATATTTGTTTAAGTTATATATATTGACAAAGCATAGGTTTTTTAAACTATAAACGTGTGTGATTTAACTGATGATAGCTGATTGATTGGTTATTATTTTTATCAAGTTACGATTGATTATCATAAAAATTTATTTGTAGTTACTTATGTAAATACTTTTTATATATAAGTGCGCATATAACTTAAATCATTTATTAATCACGATAAATTACGTCGAATTTTACTATTTGTTTCCTGCAATATCTCGAAGATGGCATCAAATAGTTAATAGTCCTGAATTCATTTGGGTCCACTCTGTGATTTACAATATTTTTGTTCCTGGGTTCATTGTGATCCCTTTCGTTTTCGTCATGTGTTTCCATAAAAGGAATTAAGTGATGCATAAAATTAGAGCTATTTTGCTATTGCTTCACGTTTGTATATTTAATTAAAGATTTAAATATACATTATTATCATACTAACCTAGTTGCATTAGTCATTTAGTAGTTGCCATCCATCTCCAATAGTTCATGTCACTATATGTTATATATTTTCAAGGAAACTATTCTGAAGTTGATATGTTCTTTTACAATTTTTTCTGTTTAATTTTTCATATTTTTGGAGAACTTCCAGCTATCAAGAAATCCAAAGAATGTAGTTGAAGTTATAGTTAAAATCGCTACCTTAAAAAATAAAAATATATAACGTAACTAGTTACAATAAGCTGAAAGAGCTATACTAAATGAAATATATATGTCCTACTTTTCCATACATACGTTTAGAAAGTGATTATCCAAGGCTGGGGCGAAGCTAGAGTGTTGGGAGCGGGTTCGGCCGAACCCACTGACTTTGATTCGAACCATGTATTAGTCTTAAAAATTTCATTGAATATGTATAAATTATTAATTTAGAACCCAGTAACTTCAAACGATTGATTCCCGAACCCATAAACTTGAAATCCTGACTCCGCCTCTGATTATTCCAAGGACATTGATTAATGCCACCATAAAATTGGATATGGAGGGAATCTTCTAGATTTCCAATATTTAGGGCAAAGCCTATCACCTTAGGAAAGAGGTGTGGATGGATGGAATTCTTGTTCTTCGTCCATCCACACCTCCTTCCTTCGTTTTTTTGGGTTTTTCATCGGGTATTCACTAAACCTATTTGAATTCGAGTAAATTTAAATTGAATCTTGAGTATGAAGTCGTTTTTGTTAGGGAGCGCTTTACATTAATATAAAACTTTCTTGCGCGAATTTATAGACCCCAATGTGCCTTACCGATACCGGGCTAGAGAAAAAAAGGAAGGAGGTGCGAAAGGATGAAAATCAAGAGTTCCTTAGTTTTTCTTTTTTTTTTTTTAGCATAGAAAAGAAAGTGGGGATCAAATGCAAACTCGAATAAGTGCTAAGAAAGCTGAAAAACTGTTGTCCTCCAACTTGTACTGCAAGCTTACATTTGACTGTGTATTAGAAAAAGAGAAACAAAACTGAGGGAGAAGTGGAGGCTGCAATCCCACTGCATAACCACTTTTATGTTAAGCTTTCTATTCACTGTGTGTCTGTGTGTATTATCAGAAAAATATCAATTTAGGACTAGATTTGGGCCAAGTTCATGTATGATAAAGAAAGTTAGCTCATTCTGATGTCACTCTGAATAATAATACTATAAGGAATAATATATGTAATTTTCATTCTATTTCAACCTCACTCTGGAATCGAAAGATTCACATAGAAGAGGAAAGATGCGGACAAAATGGAACTCCACAGAAGAGAACTGAAAGTCAAATCAAATCCATTACTCGTATTTAAAAAATCTAACTAGTGATAACCAGAAATATAACAATTATATTGTCAACCAATATTAATAGCATGTATGTAGCTGTATCACTTTTGAGACTATGTAGTGATTTTCAATTTATGCCTAATATATCGGACCGTTACTCCTCAGGTCCCGTACATAAGGAAAGCTTATTGCACAGAACTACACTTATTTATTTGTATTTAGTCATAAGCTTTTGGAATTTGTTTCTGTAACATCTATTCAACCTTCCAATTTCAACTAATTAAATAAAATCTTATTGGAATAATTAACTGGGAAGGAGTACTCTCGATTGATATTGCATGTATACAAGCTCCTCTACGTATTGAAGGGTCACTGCAAATTACTCCAATTAATTAAACTAAAATGGTCGTCACATGATTATACCACTTTTAACTTTTCAAGGAATGAATTTATTAATACATTAAATCCACATCCATGCAAAAAGAATAATAGCTGGACAAAAACAAGAATATATAACAGTCAACTAAGTGCTTCTCAACATCAGCTTCTTCATGTTTTGCTTTTTTATTTATTTTTATCCCACCAGCCTCCTCACCTGGGATCCCACAACCAGAAAAAAAAAATTTAAAAATAGTACTGAAAACTAAACAAAAATTCATAAAATAAAATTTAAAAAGTCACAGTAAGACAAAGAAAAATTAAAGTGATCATATCTCTAAGAAAACAACAAAATTATGGAAGAAATGGCTTGGGTTACACTTAACTTTTTTGAAGAAAAAAAAGAATTAAGGGTCACCAAAATTTGATAGACAAGAATCTGTATGCTCTTTGGAACTAGGAATAGTTTTATTTTTTTTTTTAATAATTTCCCAGCTATATACTGGGTGTGTTGTATTATCTTCAAAAAAAGGTGGGATGGCTTTACCTCCACAGATTACAACACAAGGATACTAGTATCCTTCCAAAAAAAAAAAAAACACAGATGTGAAAACCTACAGCTTCACCACTGTGTGGGCTATACAAAACAAGTTCAACTTACAAAAAAATTCGCCTTGTCGTACTTTGTCCTAATACTAGGTACTTGAAATTTTGTCCATAATGAATGGACCTTCGGCTCCCTTAGGGAGTTGATGGAAGGATAAATATATGTTACTGTCAGAAGTGGTTGAAGCCAATTTAGCTAAGAAATCTGCCACTTGGTTAGCCTCCCTATAGCAGTGATTAGGGGTGACATTGACTTGGTTCATTAATTGTGTTGCCTCATCAATAATCTTCTTCATTTTGTAGTTATCTGTACGCCCCTTTTTTAACATATTTGCCACCAAGAGAGAATCTAGTTCAATAATGAAGTCAGAGTAACCATGTTGAAAACACCATTTGATTCCAAATAGAGCTGCTTGTGCTTCTGCATCGTTGTTACTATTGCATTTGGAAGAGATAGAGAAAGCCATTATGAGTTCACCCTGGTCATTTCTCATAGTTCCTCCCAATCTTGCGTTACCATTTCCATGTAAATAACTTTCGTCTGTGTTATGCTTAAAGGATCCTTGGAGTGGTTTAATCCGGGCTATAATGATGGCTACAGGAACAGGTTGTAGTCTCAGCATGGTTTCATAATATTTGACCCAAGGTAGAGTCAGTTTGCATCCAGGGAAGGCTCTAAGAACTGCAGCTTGAACTAGGAATAAATACATGAAAAGAATAATTAGGTTGAGTGGTTAGAAGGAATTTTTATAAGAAGGGAAAAAACGGAATAGATAAAGAACATAAAGGTAGTCTGTTATAATTTCAATTATTCTATTTTGCTCATTGTTTATTTGTTTTCAAAGATTTGAAAGATTAGTTTTTCAACTTCACTATTCCTATTGTGGAAATACAGTTCGAGATGAAAGAAATTAGTATTAGAGTAAGGAATGAAAAATGTGAAAATAAGAGTTTTCGTTCCTAAAATTTTGGTTCCATTTCTTTTCCAGTTTAACGATTTGATCCTTGATGTTAGGCTAGAAACCCGTGTTTAAGCCGTAGTGTTACATTCCAATTACTGTATTTTTATGTGTGCTTGAGCTCAAATGATAGTGAATTACACTTAGTACGTGTTTTATGCCTTGCAGGAAGTGATCCCGAGTTCAAAAGTTAATTTGGAGCTAAATCGATCAATCTGGAGCTTTGAAGTCTGAGTAAAAGCCCAATACATTAAGTCGGGATCGTGTTCAGAGGTCGTGTACCAAGTCTGGATGTCAAAAGAGGATGAAATAATTTCACTCTGAGAAAATTATACTGCCATGCTGCATGGGGCGCCGCATGGCGCGGCGCAGCAGTGTAAAATAAGTAGCCTGACAAGAAAATGCAAGCCTGCTGATAAACTTCACAAGCGCGCCGCACAGTGCGGCACGGCGTGTGCCGCACCTTCGAAATTTTCCTGCAGTCTATCAGAATCAGCAAGCACATCGCGTGGCGCGTCGCCCCATGCGGCGCACCTGTACAAATTTACAGAGCCAAGTCCTATTCCGCATAGGAAAGGGTGTTTCGTCTGGGCCCGACCCTACTTGGTATAAATGCATATAAATTGCTATTTTGAGGACTTTTTACACATCGGAGACCTAGGGAGACTGTTTTGGAAGGGAGAAGACGTTTTGGACAATTTTCGGAGGAGATTATCATCGAGTTCTTCATTCCTTCATCTTTACTTTGTAATTTAATTCTGCAAATTATTTGGAAAATTGTTACTATGAGTATGAGTAGCTAAACTCATAATCTAGGGTTTTGATGGAACCTGTTGAAGGATAATTTTCTCGTTACGTTAATATAGATTTGACATAGTATTCTCTCTATTTGTCCAACTATATGCTTATTGCTGTTGATTGAAGGGCCCTCAATTAGCTGTTCCTATTTAGTGTGCATTACTCGGGAGAGAGTGCATATTTAGGTAGTTGTTGAACATCATCACTCCTATGTCTAGTACATTGTTGTAATTACTCGGGAGAGAGTTACGATAGTCAGAGTGCTCATGATCGATAGAGAAGACTTAGGCAAATTTATAGCAAACGTGGAAAGGATTCAGACAATAGGGGAAATCAGAACCTTAGATCATTCCAATTCTTGTCTACAACCCGTTCGTAGTTAGTTCTTATTATTTGTATTTTTATTACGTAATATTATTAGTTAGTAGGCATCCAATTTATTACTTAAACATTTCTGAAGATTGATTACGAGAATTTGTGTAAGTCCAATAGCTGTGTTTAATAGGTTAATTCCCTGTGGGATTCGACTCCGGACTTGTTAACCGGAATATATTTGCAATGATCGCTTTGTCCTTTTTATAAGGCATAGTTGGACGTGATCAATCCTGAACTTTCATGATTACTTAGTAGTCTTGTTTACTCCCAAAAATGGGTAATAATTAAATTTGTACGCGGTTTAAAGGATATGTGATTCAATTCAATATGAATGATTTAAGAATGACGAATAATTAAGTTAAAGATAAAATGAAAGATCGAACCAATTGTAATGTGATGATCAAGCCTAATCTTAGGATGAACAGTGAAACTCAACCTCGATCGAACCCTCGATATGAACTCGATTGCGAATAAGAAGAGAACAAATGAAGAACACTTTGAATAATAGCTAGAAGATAAAAATTAACTTTTATTGCTTTGATTTGCGTGTCACAATATGTCAAAATAAAAGAAACCTTCCCCTTTATATTGTAGGGGAATTGCAGTCCTAGTACAAGTCTAAATAAGATAAAAATCTCCTTTTTCCGGTAAATGTTGATCCGCTGTTGATACCGGACGGAATTCGCACCGTAATATCCAGTTGAGGGCGAATATTACGGCTCCCCTACTCGTCATGTATAATCCTCCGCGTTTCCTGGGGTCCAAAAACCTTACTTGGTCAGGGCCCGTTATTTCGCCGTACCCGATCCCTGATGCATCATTCACTCCTCCCGGGTTCCGATACGAGGGGTCTTTCGGCCTCGCTTGTACTCATCTTGAGTCGTGCTTCCCTTTTGTTTCCTCATCGGGGAATCAGGGGGAACTCTGCCCCCGATTTTACCCGTACACAGATAGTCCCCTCGCTTTTCGGAGAGCAAATTTATCGAAGCGATGGGAAACGGTGAATTAACCCCGGTTCCTTCTTCTATACACTATAATCGAGCTGACAGGTCAGCGAAACGTCCCATCAGTTGCGTCGTTCTGACTTCAGACACGTGTCAGCGCCGGTTGGCTGTCCCCGAATGCGAAACGTCATGCATTGATTACCCCTTCTGTATAAAAGCTTCGGTCCCTTTTTCACTTTTTTATTTTCCGATTCTAGAGCTCCTTAATTTATGCACGAACTCTTCACTTATTTTTAACCCCTTCATACATTATTTCCTAGATCTTCATATTTTCATCTCCCCATCTTCAAATCTTCATACTCCTTCTTCAAATCTGACCTTCGTACCTTCATCCTTATCTTCAAATCTTCATCCTCACTTTCAAATCTTCATCATCATCTTCAAAACTTCATATATTCCAGAATTCGATGGCGAAGACTTCGAAATCTGTTCCTCAACAGACCGTCCCTTCATCTTCTGACCCCGGCCACGAATGCCGAGGTGGTGTCACGACCCCAAATCCACTAGTCGTGATGGAACATAACCTCAACCCGCTAGATAAGCCAACTAATAACTATCCAATTCCAATAATATTAATAAGACCATTAAACAAACAGGATCTATCTGAATCTTATACATTCCCAAAGACTTGGTAGAACAAATCATGAGCTTCTAAGAATAGAATTTACAAATCTGGTATGAAGTAAATACATCTTCTGTTTGAAAAGTATATAAAGAGTTTTTATAATCCAAGGCTACCATGAACAAAAGGTAGCTACAACAGGGACGCAGGTACATCGTCAAATCCAGCTCCCATCGCAGCAACAACAATAGCCAACATCTGCACGCAAGCTGCAGAAGTGTAGTATGAGTACAACCAACCCCGTATACTCAATAAGTAACAAACCTAACCTTATGTTGAAAGTAGTGACGAGCTGGAAAATGGTCGAGTCCAACACCAGTAGCCAACAACAATTCATTACAACGTAGAGCATATAAATAAGGAAGTAACTTAGAGATAAAATGCTTAGCTTTTTCACAGTTTTCTGAAAATAGTTAAAAATCCTTTACCGAAATAGTCGAAAAATATGAGATAGTTTATAAACTTAACTTTTCCAAACATCCTTTCCACAATAAATAAGATGTTTCATTTTCTTTCCAGATAGTAAGTGTGAAATACCTCTCTATGCCCACATATCAATGTGTGTAAAAAGTCATGAAAGACGTGATATCGTACAATATGAGAAAAAATGCATCTCTATGCCTATATGTTATGTGTGCATGCCAATGCCATGTATCTCAGAGATGAATCATGTACTCACACTCTCAGAGTACTCAATCTCACTGTCTCACACTTACCACTCATCATGCTCAACCACTCGGCACTGTATATTGCCCACACGGTCCAGGGAAGATCCATCCCGGAATATATACATCACTGACCATCATTCACTCAGTACCGAGGAAGGCCAATCTGGCCCCATGGATAAGATCCATCTCCACGTATATAAATGCTTCGGACAAGATCCATGTCCAGGAAAGATCCATCCCTCAATATAATCAACCGCGCTCACTGGGGTGTGTACAGACTCCGGAGGGGCTCCTACAGCCCAAGTGCTATCATAAGCCAGATCCAGGTATAAATCAATATAACATGCTGCGGCGTGCAACCTGATCCCATAACTATCACTCATAATCAGCCACTCAGCCTCACTCAGTTATCAATCTCTCCAGTCTCACTCACGGGCTCACAATGTCATGAAACTAGCCCGACAACAATGGTATGAAGTATCAATAAAAAACAGCTGAGAATGAGATATGATATGAATGCATGAATATGGCTGAGTAAGAAATATCAATGAAATCAGTCAGATGACAGCAATAAACGACCACTATGGGTCCTAACAATATCAGCATAAAGTCTAAACATGATATCTAGCATGATTGACAGCTGAGTTACTTTATCACATGATGAAAACACAGATATCAACAAAGTAGGGTCATTATGCAGCGTCATGGAAACAACGGAGTCACAATTCACAGGGTGCACGCCCATATGCCCGCCACCTAGCATGTGCGTCACCCCATCATCAATCACATACCACGTAATTCGGAATTTCATACCCTCAGCACTAAGTTTAGAAGAGTTACTTACCTCTAACAAGCAAATTCCAACACCGAGCAAGCCAAGCGATGCTCCAAGAATGCCATCACGCGCGAAGCGACTTCCGTACGGCTCAAAACTAGCAAAAAGCAACTCAAATACATCAAATAAAGCCCAAGGAAACAATTCCAAATGATAAAGATCGAATCCTTAATCAAAATCCAAAACTGGCCAAAAATCACATCCAGGCTCGCGCCTCGGAACCCGATAAAACTCACAAAATCCGACAACCCATTCAATTACGAGTCCAACCATACTAGTTTCACTCAAATCCGACTCCAAATCGGTGTTGAAAAATCAAAAATTCATATTCTGAAACTTTAGGCCAAAACCCCCAATTTCCTCTTTAAAATTCATCAACTGAAAGCTAAAAGCGAAGATAGATTCATGAAATATAACAAAAACCGAGTAGAGACCACTTACCCCAATTCATATGGTAAAAATTGCTTCAAGAATCGCCTCAATCCGAGCTCCATAGCTCCCAAAATGTAAAAATGGCTGAAACCCTCGAAATGGAGTATTTTATAATCTGCCCATGCATATCATCAATCACATACCACGTAATTCGAGGTTTCATACCCTCAGCACTAAGTTTACAAGAGTTACTTACCTCTAACAAGCAAATTCCAATACCGAGCAAGCCAAGCCATGCTCCAAGAATGCCATCACGCGCGTAGCGACCTCCGCACGGCTCAAAACTAGCCAAAAGCAACTCAAATACATCAAATAAACCCCAAGGAAACAATTCCAAATGATAAAGATCGAATCCTTAATCAAAACCCAAAACTGGCCAAAAATCACATCCGGGTCCGCGCCTCGAAACCCGACAAAATCCGACAACCTATTCAATTACGAGTCCAACCATACTAGTTTCACTCAAATCCGACCCCAAATCGGTGTTCAAAACTCAAAAATTCATATTATGAAACTTTAGGCCAAAACCCCCAATTTCCGCTTTGAAATTCATCAACCAAAAGCTAAAAGCGAAGATAGATTCATGAAATATAACCAAAACCGAGTAGAGACCACTTACCCCAATTCATATGGTGAAAATTGCTTCAAGAATCGCCTCAATCCGAGCTCCATAGCTCCCAAAATGTAAAAATGGTTGAAACCCTCAAAATGGAGTATTTTATAATCTGCCCATGCATCCTCTTACGCGAACGCGGAAAACGATGAAAAAATCACACCAGCACAAAAGACTACACGTTCGCGGCATAGTCCTCGCGAACGCGATCCACAACAGGACCAACCCTTCACGAACGCAGCTGCTACTTCGCGAGCGCGAAGACATATCCTCCTGTTTCCTCAATTTCAACTCTATGCGAACGCGACGCCCCAACGCGGAACCCAATCAACTTACCTTTAGCGAATGTGTTCCGTATATCGCGTCCGCGACGAACATATTCACAGAAGACCAAATTACACTTCGCGATCGCGGTTGGACCTTCACGATCGCGAATAACACCAGAAATATCAGGTAACAGCAGAAACTGGCAATAATAACATGGTCCAAAATGGTCTGAAACCCGTCTGAAACTCACCAGAGCCCCTCGGGACCCCGTCCAAACATACCAACAAGTCCCAAAACATAACATGAACTACTCCAGGCCTCAAAAAACACATAATAACATCAAAATGACGAATCACACCTCAACTCGAAATCAATGAATTTTGAAACTTCAAATTTCCACAATTGATGCCGAAACCTATCAAATCACGTCCGATTGCCGTCAGATTTTGCACACAAGTCACATTTGACATTACGAACCTGCTCTAACTTCCGGAATCAGAATCCGACCCCGATATCGAAAAGTCCACTCCCGATCAAACTTTCCAAAATTCCAATTTTCGCCATTTCAAGCCAAATTCTACTACGGACCTCCAAATCACAATCCGGACGTGATCATAAGTCCAAAATCACCCAACAGAGCTAATGGAACCATAAAAAATCCAATCCGAGGTCAAATACTAAAAAGTCAAACTTGGTCAACCCTTTCAAATTTAAAGCTTCTAGCTGAGAATCATTCTTCCAAATCAATTCCGAATAACCTGAAAATCAAAGCCGACGATTCACATAAGTCATAATACATCATACGGAGCTACTCATTCCCTCACACAACTAAGCGAAGTGTAAATGCTCAAAACGGCCGGTCGGGTCGTTACATCCTCCCCCACTTAAACGTGCCAAGAGTTGTTCCAAAAGCCATCAAATCATCGTGTAACCTTACCATGCATATACCCGGGGGTGATCCCACGTCACCCTATTCTATATAGGCCCGAAAACACAACATAACTGAAGATCGTTACTCCAACCTCAGCCCATAAGCCTTAGAATCCAATTTCCAACATCCGGAATTTCTATAAGATCAAAATCTCGCATCTACACACTATATAAGTCTGAACAAGCTGTATCAAGCCTTCACCATAACCCAAGATGTAATCACATGATATACCGCATAAACCAAATACTCATAGCAATAGTTTCTATTCATCGTAGCCGCTCAAACAACCCAATACGGTAATAAACCTCATATCAAACAAAGCCTCGTTCTAAAACCTTTGTACAATGCCGATGATGAAAGAAATACGTAGAAACTCATAACCATTCATCAGATCAACAAGTCATGGAGCTCCCTCTCCTTCGACAAGAACTATAGCCACTTTCTAAGCCGACTTTCGATATTATCCTTCCAACCATGATGTAACCAATTCCGATAGTATCCATCCTAGATCCAACGACCTCGTCTTATCAATACCATCTACTCTATAGACATTCCAGATAATATGATCTAAATCTACAACCTGTGCAATCCGTGCACCAATAAGCAACATTCCAAATGTACTAAATCATGGAAAATGACTCAAACGAGAGAACCGTCCCGCAAGCTCAACAAGTACCACCACAACGCAATGCTTAAAACCCATCACCCACCATAGAACCATAACACACGAATCTAACACAAAGGATCATATCTCAATATAACTCTGCTACAATGCGTGACCCCATCCAAATACTGGTCCATATTGTATACCTGGAGCCACCCTGCTCAAAATCAATAACCACGCGCAATTCGACATCGAGTACCCAAAGTACATTACTATAACCACGAAGAAGCAAAAGACACAATGCCACACAAAAACCGAAAGAACATAATCAATACGCCATCAACCAAGCAATACCCAATACTCTTCTCGCTCAAATTCCGCTATAAGACCCCAATAGTACCGCATCATATGTGCATATAACCAACAAATCACAACTCCTCGTTGTAACACCCCGTAAATTCGGCTTAGGTGTGAATGTGGTAAATGAGTGGTAAGGTTATATTTTGAACATGTGAAGTCCCAACGGGATGATTGTGGGTAAAATAGTTGTTTCAAAAATCAAAATGGAAAGAGAGGTGCATAAGATTTGACAAAAATCGACTAAGTTGCAGAAGGTCTGTCTTCAATCAAGTTTTAGTGAAAATGTGTAAGGAATTGGGGAAAACACAAAGCATGAAAGTTGTAGGCCTTTGAAATAACTTTCAAACGATATATTATGGAGCCCAAACGGATCTCTGTGCAAAAGGTTATGTGCGTTTTTCAGAACAGTACGCGTATGTACGAACACTCGCGCGAACAAGCCTCCAGGTGCGCGAACTCGCGCGTGGGAGGCAGTGTTACTGCCGTTGAGCGCGAACACTAGCGCGAACAAGCCTCCAGGTGCGCGAACTCGCGTGTGGGGGGTTTTAAAGCTATATTTCGTTCCCCACAGCCCCAAAACATAAAAACTTGCTCTAGAAAGGGAACTCTCAAAAACCTAACTCCTTAAGGGTCCTTCCACCACCCAAGGTAAGTTCTAATGGTGATTCTAAGTTAATTTCACTTTTCCAACATCTTATTAACATGGGTAAAACCTCCATATCATTAGATATTCGATTGGGACATCATTGTTGAGAGAAGGAAGCCTAGAACTCGAAAATCAAGGGTTTGAACTTCGAAAAGGTAATGTCTTCACCCTCTAATTGATTCTAGCATTGGTTTAATGATTATAAATCCTAGTTCATGAGACATGAGTTGTTGGGGTTGATAGAAAAGCATGAACGATTATAGGGTTGGGGTGTTGAGTGTTGATTATTGGTTAAGAGTGTTGTTTGCCTTATGGGTGATGAAGAATAATGTTGGTGTAATCATTTGAGACCTTAGAATTTATCTAGGAACAACAGAATGGGTTGTTGGGTGTAGAGACACCATTAATAAGGACTATGAAGCTTTATTTTTACCAAGTGTTTGACAAAATGCTTAAGTGACCAAAACATGAGCATTATAGCTAATGTGGAATCCCTTTGACTTGTATTGCTATAGATTGAAGTTGAAAGGATTGACAAACGTTGTATTACGCTCAAGAGTAGGAAGTTAAGGTATGTAAGGCTAACTCTTTACGTTTGGGAATGTTTATGATTCTCCCTACGTCCCATTCATTATGATCATTACCAGTCTGCTCAGAAAAGGAACTATGCCTTAGTTCCCTGATCAGTAGTAGGACTTCTATTCTCTAGATGGCATAGTCTCATAATCATTCGATATTCTATGAGTTTTAGTTATGACAAATCAACTTGTTATGAATACTCATCTCAGTCTAATCCTATTCATTATTTCAGTATCATGTATTGTAATATGATTCTTAGTTCCTGATTTTATATTCTTGAATGTTGAACACCTGTATTTGGGCCTGAGGCTGCAGTTATGTATGCGTATACTTGGGCCCAAGGCCGCAGTTATGCATACGTATACTTGGGCCCGAGGTCCGCAGTTGTGCGCACACACT